>NC_048604.1:48348756-48660311 GCF_003668045.3 Cricetulus griseus
GCTTACCTTTCTAAACTGCCTGATCACCCAAACAAACCATTAGCCACAATCTATGAATAAGTAATGTTCCATAGTTCAGGTCATATATCCTTGCAGGAAAAGTGGACAATGAGATATACAACTTGAATGTCAGCCAGTTGGAAAGATTTCTCTTCTTCAGTGCCTATCAGTGTAACCTCTACAAGATACAGGTCATCATCAGGTAATCTCTAGGAAGTGCAAGGTGTCATTTGCTGGGAGAATGGAAGTGCAGCTGAAGTAGGCTTATGGAGAGTGTGAGCCATCTCTTCCTACAGATTTAACATGCATTCAAAATTGTTTGAAGTATAATATTGTATATATCTTTTTCTCTGAATAATGGAATTGTCTGTACATCTAAGTTTACCATTCACTGAATCAAATTATAACTGTCCTATGATGGCTACCTTGAGTCATGCAGTTCAAGCCATTACTAGAGACAATCACAAGCTAGATAATAAATACTTCTTGAAGCAGGTGACTTTCCAAAGAAAACAGGTTTTGACAGATGTGGTAGCTGATATCTCCAATCCCAGCATTTCAAGGCTGAAGCAGTAGGATTGCTACCAGTTTGGAGATAGCCTAGGCTACATAGTAGATATAGTGCTTTGCTCTGTGGGATGAGCAGTGACATCCTGTCTTAAAGAAAGAAGGAAGGTGGAAGAAAGGAAGGAAAAGAAGAAAAGGAAGGAAGGATGGAAGGAATGAAGGAAGGAAGGAACAAAGGAAGGATGGAAGGAAGGAAAAGCATATTTCTACCAAAATTCTTTTGGTCTGTAACTCCATGTAACAGACTTGTCTCATTTTGTGTGCTAAAGAGTAATGGGTACACTTTTTAATCCTGAAGCCATGGAGTCCTAGGAAACATGCATGAGGGCTGTTTGAACTGAAACCTTCATTTTCTCTAGACTCCTTTACAAATACTTTCCTTCTTTGCCTTATATCTCAAACTCGGCTGATAGCAAGATCTTTAAGCTCAACAGAAAATAAATCACCCTTGGGATTCAGCAATGACCTTATCAAGTGAAAACTAGCCAGACTTTCAGTACCTTCAGTAGAAGCCAAACCAGAAACCAATTCTAGGATATCCAGAGATCCCAACAGGTATGTTTCTACAGCCAGTCTTTGTGTCAATAATCCTGATGTTTGTATCACTGAGAATTGTTAGATACAAGCATCAGAAAACATTAAAGATGTTTAATCTAGGTTACTGAAGAACTTTCAGGATCCCTCTAAGATTAAGTGTTCCTATTATAAATAGTATGTAATCTGTATAACTAAATGCTGGCCAGTGACTGTATCCCAGAATTGCTCCAGTAGAAAATGCACTACTATTTTCAATGCCATTTCCTTTGGTACTTAAAAAATTATAGACTGGTATCATCTCCATGAAACCTCACAAATTCATGTGCTCAGATCTGTTTCCCAAGGACACTAATGTCATAAATGGGACCACTGAGGTTTACTTAGGTTTTTAGAGTGAGTTCTCATGGATGGGACAAAGTTCCTAAATAAACAGATCCCACAGTATCCTTGCCCCTAGCACCAAGCAAGAACTCAGAAAAACAGAACAGTCTTTAGGAATGTGCCCTCTTGAGGTACCATTGTGTCTTAATCTTATAGTTACTTGATTCTGGATGTGGGAGAAAGAAGTTTTCTATTGTTCACAAGCCACGTAATCTATCCTATGGTTGTTACAGTAACCAAAGCTGACTTAGAGAAGCATCCAGGACACTACATTCACTGAAAACATTGATTGTATTTGTTAGGCCTCTGGTTACTACAGCAAACACCTATAAGAAACAGTTTAAAGGAAAAAGGATTTTTTGCCTCATGGCTTCAGAAGTTTCTATTCATGATGAGCAAACTGTACTGTTTTGAGCCTGAGACTACGCAAAACATCAAGGCAGGCAGGGCATGACAGAACAGGGTTGCTGACCTCAAGTCAGGCAGGAAACAGGGCAATAGAGTGGAATGATGACAAGGTGTGTTCATGACAGACATACACCCAGGGAACTACTTCTTCCAAATAGGCTCCACCAATACCATTTACCTTCAGTTCACAGTAATTTCAACACATTAAGAATACATCAGTAGATTAATCTAGTCACTCTCTCTGAGCCTTCATGATCCAGTCACCTGCCAATGATTGGTCCATTGGCTGGAAACCAATTCTTCAATACACTTAATGTCAAGACTGTAATCCTAAGGAAAATTGTTTTTTTTTTTTTTGTGTGTGTGTGTGTGTGCTATAATTGTATGTGCCTTTATTGAATTCAGAAGTCCTTTTTCTTGGTACTTGAGACAAAACAAAGGAGAATGAAAGAAAAAGTCATTTTGTTCTCATGGAAAAACAGAGAAAATAAGCAGATAAATGCACTATATGGTACATTAGATGCTCATAATTCATAAGAACGATGAGGCTGGTGCTTGAGATGTAACCAAGGTATGTGACCTAACATTCTTCCAACTGTTGCGTAAATCCTTTTGGAAGGTACAGACTCCCAGCTTCCAGCAACTCAAAAGCTCGCAATATCATCAGATAATCTCTGAGGCCTAGAGAATATTTCCCTAGTAGGACATCTTACTCATAGCTAAACAAATTTGAAAAAAAATTGCCTCAATTTATATTTTTGTTGTATTACTGTAAAAACATGACCAAACTATTATAATTACATAATTGGGAGTAATCTAAATCTGTCTTCTCAGGCCATAATAACTCATGTTTGGCACCAGAATGAACTATCTTATTCCCTTTGAAATGAGAGCTGTGGTTTTTGTTGGTTTTTGTTTTGTATTGACACTTCATACAAAAAAATCAATTAGGTGGGTTGTGGCAAGAGGACTGTGCTGGATAGAGGGTTGTGATAGATAGAGGACTGTGCTGGATAGAGGGTTGTGATAGATAGAGGACTGTGCTGGATGGTCTACTTCCAGAAGGAAAAGCATATATGGTGTATACATTCTTTATGATTTATTAGATGTAACATTAACAAGCTCTGAAGCCATTGACGATGAACTTCTCCATCGTTGCCAGCTTTAGACTTCATCTCTCATTACTTTTGCCTAAGAACATACCACCTTTATGTAAAGGATGTGCTGCAAATGTCCCTCTTTTTTTAATTTTTTGTTTTTCGAGGCAGGGTTTTTCTGTGTAGGCAAATGTCCCTCTTTAGACTTTGAAATGCTGTGAAAAAGTGTGAAGGAGTCATCACAATTGCTTCTTAAGATTTCAAAAGGGAGGAAGGTGGGGGCAGCAGGGATTCACTGAGGCACATAATGGAAAAACCATTTCTTCTTAGTAATGCTTGTCTATTTTGTAGACTTTTCTTTTTATTTATTTATTTATTTATTTATTTATTTATTTATTTATTTAGTTTCTTTAATTCTTTTAAGTCTGCCCTTACTCATGATATTTGGTCAAAAGAATAAGATCTGAGTTGTAAGCCATGACTACAGGTGGAAAAATGACATTTTTAAACTGCCTAAAATTATAAGATTACAAAGATAGTTATTCCCCAACCCCATTAAGTGTTAATTCAACTAGGTCTGTAAATCATCTAGCCAGAAACCACTTCCCAGGAAATCTGATTCACCTGAAGACATATTGATAAGGTAGAAAGAATAACTTCTGCCTATTAAGGCAATGTGCTCATATACCCCCAAAGCCCCTCTCGTTGCAGTTGCTTACAGATGTCCACTGTGAAGCCTGTCTATTTGTCTGCTTGGGTTCTAACTTAGGAAGCATTACTATTCTCTCCCCCTCCTTTATATGCCAGCCAAAATCATAAGCCTCATTTGCTAACATAGTCACTGTAGGCCCTCTCACTTTTCCTCCAAATACCTCCCTTACAGCTGTTTGCAGACCCACACCACTGAGCCTACTTGCTTTCTTGGACTTTCTTCACCATCTCTCTCTCCCTAATGGCTTCTAAAATTTACAGCTTGCCTGCCCTGTCCTTTTTCCCCTCAAACTCTAATAAAATTGTCCTCAAGGCTCTTCTGAGTCAGGTTACAACTTCTTTTATATATGAGACTAAGAACCTGCAAAAGCGATCACCCAGTTCTTGAAATCACTACACATACTTTTCAGTTATTTGTCACTGACTGCTTGTTTTCATGATATGTTTGTGTGAAGTACATATTAATAAATCTCTATTCTATTTTCTCTCAGTAGTCTTATTATTTACACTTACATATTTCCAGACACTGATCCTAAAATATGAAGAAAAAATGTTTTGCTTCCCTTATACACTAATTCTTACACCTCTGTAGGATTGCAGCCCTATTTTTCTTAGAAATAATGCATCCATCTGTGATTTGCCCACTGCCTTATGAACCCTAGCTTATTAGCTACCACATTTCTATCTAGTGGTAACTTGCTAAAATACTGTCAACATGTTGTTTTTTAATCTTGTATTGATGTGTTCTTAACATCAATTAGAATATACCAGATTTATGTACCTTCTGCTCCTCTCTCTCTCTCTCTCTCTCTCTCTCTCTCTCTCTCTCTGTCTCTGTCTCTGTCTCTGTCTCTCTCTCTCTCTCTCTCTGTGTGTGTGTGTGTGTGTGTGTGTGTTTCCTATTTGGTGTGTTCTTACCTATTATGTGTTCTTATTTGTTTTTTGTTGCTATGATAAACATCATGGCCCTAAGCAACTTGGTGAGGAAAGGGCTCATTTTACCTTACAGGGTAGTCTATCATTGAGATAAAGCAGGGTAGGAACTCCAGCAGGCAGAAACTTGAAATAGAAACTCTGATGGAACACTGCTCATAGGCTTGCTTCCAGGCTCATGTTCAGCTCCCTGTTTTATACACCATAATTCTCCCTCCCTGGGAATGTCACCACTAACTTCAGCATAGGCTTTCCTATATCAATCAACAATCAATAAAATTCCCCACACCTGACAGACATGCCCACAGGCCAATCAGTTCAAGGCAATCCCCTAGTTGAGGATCAGTATTCCCAGGTATGCCTAGTTAATAACCAAGATTAGCTTTCATAGTTTGTATAAGCTTCTTATGCTTTCTTTTAAAAGGAAATTATGTATTATGTCTATGTGGTAGTCTGGTAAAAGTGAAAACTGGTTCATTTATTCAGCCTAAGTATTTCATAATCTGTCCAAAGCCACAGTAAACACTTGAGCCATTCTATATTGTGCTATGAAAAATGACAGTGGAACAATTTGGACAGGCTAATATTGATTAAGGAAGGAGAACCTTGAGAAATGGTTCAATGGTTAAGAGTACTTTCTGCTCTTGTTGATGACACAAGTTCAATTCCTGGCACCCATCTGTAACTCTACTTCTAGTGATTCAGATGTCTTCTTTTAGCCTCCACAGACACCTGGTACATATACCAACAAGGAGGCACACAATACACCTAAATAAAAATAAATGTAAATATATTTGCATATACATAAATATTTATATATGACACATCTTAGTATGGAACTTAAGTCTCAAACTACCATTCAAATTGTTATAATTTGAATTTACTTTCTACTAAGACAACTGATTGTAGCCTAAACTATTCTTTTGTTATGATCCTGATGATTTCATGTTGTACATATAAAACATGTCTAGTATTCTCAATCATGTTGCTTACATGGAAACAAACTAGGACTGAGAAAAAGGATTATACAGTAGGTAAACATTGCCAGCTGTTATTGCAAACAAAATATGTGGCTTCCTGTGACCCTTACCTCCCCTTTGATCTTGCACTGGACTGCATATTTGCTCTGATCCTAAATATGCTTTCAAAAATGAACATTGCTTCTTGGATTTGAACTTCATAAAAAAAACATTCCCAGTTGCAGTCCTTTCACTGTTTAAAACTTCACTGGTGCAATTTTCACCTGGACTTTGGTGGAGCACACCTTTAATCCCAACACTTGGGAGGCAGCGGTAGGCGGATCTCTGTGATTTCAGGGCCAGCCTGGTCTCCCGAGCAAGTGCCAGGATAGGCTCCAAAGCTACACAGAGAAACCCTGTCTCGAAAAACCATAAAAAAAATAACTTCACTGGTGCAAGTTTCATTCCACTTGCTTGTGACTAGTTTACATTATCTGTTATGATGACTTTCAAAATAGAAATGTCTTTCCTTTATTCAAATTGAGATATCTCTCCCCTGCATTTGGTTAAGAATCAAAGTATGAGCAAACTGAATCTATGAACAACTGAGCAAACTTACAGCCATGTTCAAGATATTTTACAAGTTTATAGACAGCAACAAGGTCTTACAGAGGAAGAATTATGCAAATGTATTATACCCTTAAAGAGAAAGCTGAAAGCAAGCTTATCAGCACAAAAAGATCTTGCCTATAGCAACTCAGCTACACTGTTAATTACCAGGCTCACTCTGGAAACTGAGCCATGAGATCAATGAGATCAATGAGCTTAGGGGGCTGTTAAATACTCACCAAACTCCTCTGTTTCTTAAATAGAATCTTTGAAATAAAATTGAACAATTTGCCAAAGTGTACATTTATGTGCATAGTATATCTCACTGGCCAATTTTTGAAAATAATCATAAATTGTTTTGGCTTCCTGTTAAAATTGAAAAGCATCATTCTATGGACTAAACTAAACATCAATTAGATTTTGCTGTAAAAGAGGTCAGCTGTGGAGTTCAGATAGTTTTCGTTCCAAGTTCTTAGTCTTGTAAATTAAAGCAGTCGCAGATGATATAGCTTAAGATACACTTTTCTTCAGAAGAACTTTACAAGATGGGAGCACCTCACAATTACTGTTGTTTGGAAAGGCATGATTGAAGTTGAACTGGGAGACAGGTAGAAAAGATAAAGCACTATTGTTTCAGCAGTTTGAAAGGGTCCAGAAAGGAAGGGGAGCTTTTACTTTTACTTCAAAAAGAACTGCATTAAAAGACAGCGACCATGTACATATACCATGATGGGAACCCTGCAGGGAGAGATGGACCTTTCTTTCAGTTCCTTAAGCAAAGTGGACTTCTGTCCCTTGGAGGTTTTCAGCACAGAAGCACTTGCTTCATACACATGGTCTAGCCTGGCTTGGCTTACATGATAAAGAGCCAAACAGACTGGCACCAGCTGAACAACAAACTTACCTTGCAGCTGCACAGAGACACAGCATAGCATGCTTTCTTATCACATGCACTCTGGGCACATCTGCAGGGTTATGTGGCCTGATTTCTGAGAAAGGCAATTTGACAACCTGTAACCTAGCCAATACACGGATGCAGCAGGCTAGCAGGCAAAAGTGTGATTTAGAAGAGGAAGCTTACACATGTAATAAGTTGAAAGCAGGGCAGGTGATTGCAAAAGCAACAACAGTACTAGAGACAGATGTGGAGGCATTTTTGGGAATCCGAGGATGTTAATAGAGAGGTGCTTCTAGGCTGGAGCTTCTTGACTGTCACTTTCTTTGATATAAATCAGTTCTTAATTTTAAGCAGGAAATTAGCCTCTCGAGCAGTGGTTCTCAACCTGGGTGTTGCAACCCCTTTGGCAAACCTCCAAATCTCTGAAAATATTTACATTATAATTCAACACAATAACAAAATTATAGTTATGAAGTAGCAAATGAAAATGATTTTATGGTTGGGGGGGTCACCACAACGTGAGGAAAATGGTCACAGCATTACCAAAAATGTGTAAAAATGGTGATATGCTGGATGAAAAGAAAATTGGTAGCAGAATTTCCAGGTGGACTAGCTCAATAGCCCCAAATAGTATAAAAAGAACAATTGGGGTAGTAGTTGACTCCATGCCGCCAACTCAAAGTGACTTCAATGATATCTTTGCAAAGGCAGCATGCCCAGAGTACCCTTCCCTTTTCTACTACTGAATTTGTCCATTAGGGGCACTGAAACATCTTTTCAAAAATCTTGCATCGACTTATACAAGATACTGACTTCTGAATGAAATGGATTTCTAAAACAAGTTCATACTGTTTTTCGGCAGAAGTGTTCACACTGAGGGAATGCACAGGAGTGAGTTAGCAAGGAGAGAAAAAGCATAAGCCTCATGCCTACTAGGATCAATACTACTGCTGCTTCTCTTGACTTGCTCATTGTGTAAAGACTAAATTCTTGATTCCTTGCTCTAATTATAAACTTCACTACTGTGTCCCATCTGAATTCTCTTTCAGAAACGCTATTAGGATAACTGAAGAACTCCCTCTAACATCAGTGTTGCACTGACCCACAATCCTGAGCAGCTACCATTTGAAATGACGAACCACACTTAGTAGATCAGTTTTGCTGTGACTTGACCGTGCTGAATTTTCACATTTCATTTCTGTTTCCATGATGACAATACTATGAACAAAAGCACCTTGGGGGGTTATTGTTATTCTTCATTACAAATTATAGTCCACCTCTGCAGGGAAGCCAAGATGGCAAGAACTTGAAGCAGCTAGTCATGTGCCATCCATAGTCAACAACAGAGAGCAATTAAGTAATTCATGCATGTTACTCTTCGGATTCTTTCTTTACCTCTGAGCCATCTCTCCAGCCCATATTCTTTCTTTACTTTCATACAACCCAGGGTTCTGTCTATGAAATGGGGCCATCCACATTCAGTGCAGGTCTTCCCACCTCAATTCACACAACTCAAAATCTCTTAGAGGCATACCAAAATGCCATTATAGACCAAAGTATTCCTCATTGAGTCTTCCTTCTCAGGTAACTGTAGATTGTGTCAAGCCAGGCGTTGGTGGCGCACACCTTTAATCCCAGCACTTGGGAGGCAGAGGCAGGCACATCGCTGTGAGTTCGAGGCCAGCCTGGTCTCCAGAGGGAATGCCAAGATAGGCTCCAAAGCTACACAGAGAAACCCTGTCTCAACCTCCCCCCAAAAAAATATAGATTGTGTCAGATGACAACTGTTATCATACTGATCAGGAACCCCCAGTGGCAGATTATAATGGTCATTCTTATTATGGGGTGTTAGAAGATCACAGGCTGTGGAGTTTTGTGTGTCAAAGATTTTGAGAGAGCAGCAAACTTCATTTTTGGCTTGATGATAGGAACTGGAATCTGATCTCATTAAGAGTAAAATAAGGGATCTGGAGAGATGGCTCAGTAGTTAAGAACACACAGTGCTCTTGCCAAAGACCCAGGTTCAATTTCAGAACCAAGATGGTTGTTGTAATTTAAAAAATGCTTTGAAGAGAAGTCATGCCACAGCTGGGGAACCAACATAGGATCAAACCAGGCGTCTTGAATGTGGGTGTCAATTAGGAGCACTGGGCAGTCTATGGGGCCTCTGTTAGTGGAACCAGGATGTATCCCCAATGCACAAACGGACTTTGGGAGCACATTTGCCATGGAGGAATACCCTCTTAGCCTAGATACACAAGGGAGGGCCTAAGTCATGCTCCAAATGACTTACAGATTTTAATAATCCCTCATGGAATGCCTCACCCTCCCTGGGGAGTGGATGGGGGATGGTATGGGATGGGGGGTCATTGGGGGGTATGGGAGAATGGGAAAGAGAGAGAACTGGTGTTGATATATAAAATAAAATTGTTTCTAATATATATATATATATATATATATATATATATATATATATGAGAAGTCATGGTATAAAACATGACTCACATAAGGTTTATTGGAAAAATAGAGAAAGGGGGCAGAAAAAGGGGCAAAGAGGGGAGCAGAGATCAGTCCCTTGGACAAGAATGGTGGAAGAGATAGAGAAAGAGGGAGAAAAGGAAAGAGAGAGGGAGGGAGAGAGAGAGAGAGAGAGAGAGAGAGAGAGAGAGAGAGAGAGAGAGAGAGAGAAGGTAGACAGGGCCCCTTTAAAAGGGAAAATAGTTAATGTGCACAGGAGGTACTCTTATTGGCTGCAGCTGAGGATATATCCTTTCAGAGCACCAAGGGCAGGCCAGTACAGAATCCTGAATACTAACAATGGAGGTTTACAAGCTTCTGTAACTCCAGTCCTAGTGGTCCCATACAATCTTTTGGTCACGGCAGACATTAAGTGCATACGTGGTTTTCAGACACACATGCTGAAAACACACACAAAACACACACACACACACACACTGAAAACCAAAAACCAAAACCAGACCAGACCAAACCTATCAAACAAACAAAAATGCAGACTTGGACCTGGTGCCTGCCCTGGAATGTATTTGATATAGCCAGTCACATTCCACTATAAAAATCTCATTTTCCCTTTACCAACCGATATGCTTTTTGCTTAGGGGTTGAACTCTGTTTTGTCCAAATGAGAATCTTAGTGTTTTGGGCACATCTGCGTTGAATTTGTGAAGGTCCTATGTATGCTGCCATAGTATCTGTGATTCAATTTGTGCATTAGTCCAGTTGTTTCTGGAAGAAACTGTCTCCTCAGAGTAAAACATCATCTCTTTCTCTTACAATCTTTGCTGCCTTCTTTTTATCATAGATCCCTCAGATTTCAGGAAAGAGCTTTGATAATCACATCTTATTTAGGGCTGAGTGCTCTAAAGTCTCTCTGTAAAGTGGAAAATGGGAAAAACATGGATACTTTAACTGGGAAGGAAGAATAAGGAGAATACAGAGTTAGAAAGAGGAAGTACAGATAAATAACACTAAAGATAACTTGAAAAGCCATAGGAAAACTATCTTTTTAATCTTACTTAGAAGTTAGTATTCAGGGAGCTAGAGGGATGGATCAGCAGTTAAGAGAATTGGCTGCTCCAAGAAACAGCCCAGTATCAGGCTACAAAATCTCTCTTCAGGTTTTTGATCAGAGGAGTTGAAGAGAAACATAAAACAAATTCACACTATTGTCATTGGACCTAGTGGCTTCACAGAATTATTTCTAAAGATATCACACATTTTGGACACAGCATTAGGAGGAATCCAGCTAGAACTTACGTGTAAACTTCTTTCTTGAGAATTAGCTCAGCTATATACTCTTGGGTTTATACTCAAAGAGCTCTACATTCTATTACAGATATTTGCTTATCCATGTTCATTGTTGTTCTATTCATAACAACCAGAAATTGGAAACAGTATAGATTGCCATCAACTGATGAATAGATAATGAAAATGTTATGCATTTACACAATGAAATATTACTCAGCCATTAAGAATAATGAAATTTCCACACACCTAGATGGAGGTGGAAATAACTATTGTGAGTGATGTAACTCTGACCCAAGAATGTTTTCTCCTATATATTGATGATATTACTTAAGCTTTTGATATGTGAACTACAATCTGAATAACCACAGAGGTTAGGTTACTAGTAAGATGTGATGGAGAGCCCACAAGAGATGACTACTCAGACACAGTTTAGAGCCAATAGAAAGTCTTTATTCCAGCTGTCTAGGACTACACTCAAGTATTCATGGACCCAGGTATATGTCCAAGAGTCCAGAGCATGGGGTTTTTGAAGGCAAAACCATGTCCTGGCATCTCGCTCAGCAGCTTCAAAGGAGGCTTTGTGCAAACATTTTAAGAAAAACTAAGATAAGCAGTTAGTTGGGGGGGGCAACTTAACAGAAGCTAGGATATATTAATTAGAGCATCTTGAACTTGAATTCCTAGAATAGTTTAGTGATTTTCCATGCAATTCTCTATCAAGGAAATAAAATTCTAGTTAAATCTGAAATGGCTCACCAAGAATGCTAGATGGAGGAATTTCTACACTGGCTTGCCCTGTCACAAAGGGACCGGGCAGGGGTGGGGGGCAGGGAGAAGATCTCCCAAGGAAAGGGAAATAGAAGACAGTGTTAGGGAGAGATGAAGAGGAAACTAGAATAGGTGACTTAAATGGGGAGAGAAGAAGAGAGCAAGGTGGAGGAAATATAGAAACTAACAAATAGGTCTTTTGAGAAAATAAGGAAATCTACTATTGAAGAGGTGTATGGAAATATATGCATATATGGAGGAATTTAAATGGAGTCACCATGTAGTGTGGGAGATAACTATGCATCTTATGCCATCAAGGCAAACCTCCAATGCCAGGGGTTACATCTTACTGAGTCATTGAACAAAATAGTTCCATAGACTGTATTCCCTACCATCACAGGATGTTGCCTAATCTACTGGTTATTCTCTGAAACTTGATGGTAATATCCTACTGAGGACATATTCTAGTTCCCTATCCTAATGAAGTCTATTTGTCCCCCCATTCTCTTAATTTATACCTAACCTCTATGGTTCTATAAATTATAGCTTGATTATTATTGAATTAATAGCTAATAACCACAAATAAGAAAAGAAATATATTTTTCTTTCTGGGTTTAATATACCTAACTCCAGGTGATATTTTTTTCTAGTTGCCTCCATTTACCTGCACTTTCATGATTTCATTCTTTTTTAATTGCTGAGTGATGTTCCATTATGTAACTGTGCCACATTTTCTTTATCCTTTCTTCTGCTAAGGGACGTCTGGGTTGTTTCCAGTTTCTGGCTATTATGAATTGATCAGCAATTAACATAGTTCAGCAAGTATCTCTATGGTGGGATGGTATGTCCTTTGAGTATATGCCCAAGTGTGTTATAGATCTACATCTTGAGAAAATCAACCTATCCTCCTGAGGAACCACCACATTGATTTCCATGGTGGCTGTATTAGTTTGCTTTCCCACCAGCAATGAATGAGTGATCCCCTTATTCGACATCCTAACCAATATGAGTTGTCACTAGTCGCATTTACTTTATCTATTCTCATGATTATGGGATGAAATCTCAAAGTAGTTCTTATTTGCATTTCAGGTGAGGAAATTTCTTAATTGTTGATGTTCTGTGGGAATTTGGGATTCAGTTAATATTTGGTCTGTTCATGAAAATGCACTATGGGACATCTGCCTTTATTCAGGGTTCAGGTAAAACTAGCCTAGTGACTGAATGATAGGTTGGAAAAAGTGGGATAAATGGTAGAAACTATTTGCCAGTGATGATACCAATTAATGACTCTGTGAAGAATTTTGGATTCTGTCTCCTTGCAACCAACACAACAAAAAAGTAAAAGCATCAAGTTATGTTGTAACCGTGGTCAATATTGCCAGATCCCTGTGCCTTACAAAAATAGAGATTGTTAATCAATTATACACACAACACAACACACACACACACACACACACACACACACACACACACACACACCAGGGTCTTCTGGTTGCATGAAAGACTATCCTTGTTCCATAGAACTTAGTGACTTAGATAACAATAACACATATTGTTTTCCTACAACAATGCAAAACACAGACCCTCCAAATTCCCATGGTTTTATTGGGAGGGTGTTGTTTGTTTTGTTTTTTCTGGTTTGTTTTGAAATTATAGTTAACTAGTTGGACTGCTTTGTGACCACTGAATAATAAGAATCAACACTTTTAAACTAAATTAATGTTGAGATTCTCTCCTTCCATCAGGCATGCACATTTTGGTCTTCTTATTTTCCTATGGATCAAAAGACAGCCCTTTCCTGGATGAAACTAGTCTCCTACAATGTTCACTTCCCTGTGTGCCCTTTCATTGCAACATGACAGATCATAGAGTGCCAGCGAAACCAAATCCTCATTGTTTAAATTCTATCCCAAGATGATGTAAATCACAGAAAGGGTGTGTTTTGTTATTGTTAATAATGACAGTATCATATTTGCATTGCAGAAATCACAAGAGTCTAAAGAAAGAGAAGAAATGTTTAACCTGGCCATTTGTTATGGGACTCCTCACAGAGGAAAGATACTGAGGAGGAAGTAAAGAGAGGCTGAGGATGAACAGGTAATATTACACTCATTTTGAACATGATCAATCTGAGGTGATGGGGAAAAATGAGGTAGAGCTACATATGTGAAGCTTAAGAGAAAGAGTTCACCTTAGATAATTGGTAACATATACTTAAGGGTCAGCAAGATAGCTCAGCATGTAAAGACACCTGCTGACAAGCTTGACAACCCAAGTTCAATCCCCAGGACTTACATAATAGAAGGAGATAATGTACTCTCTCAAGTTGTTCTCAATGCATAAGCTGCAGTGTACTTAATACAAACACACACACACACACACACACACACACACACACACACACACACACACGAGAGAGAGAGAGAGAGAGAGAGAGAGAGACATACAATCACAAAACCATATAATCACACACAAAAACAAAAAAATTGCATAATGTGATTTAAAAAAATAGAAAAAGCATACTTGTTGACTAAAAGTCTAGAGTGGCTGTTCTCCTTAGTTTAGAACTATGATACTTCAGCTTCCCTCTACTACCAGCTTTTCTTGTCACATCTAGCCAGTTTAACTTCTATTTCCATTTCTCTTTGTGCTTCCTTCTTTAAAGCACATGCACAGTTAAATGCATAAGCATTAAAAGCAAGAATGTCGATGAAAACTGAAGCAGAGATTTGTAATTGCTCCCAGGCCATATAGTTTCATTTAACACATTTAAGTAGCCACTAATTGCACTTCATAATGAAACTAAAAAGTATAAAATCTTTCTGAATTTATTTACCATACCACAGTGTCTAACAAGGCTGGGCAACATCCTTAGTTCAAAAACTAGCCAAGTGAAGAAAGGGAATGGAAAAGGTCTTAAAATGTGTACTCCATTACCCACTGGAAGTCTTGGGGTATAGAGAGGCCAGAAAGCCAAAAATTAGAGAGGTCAAAAGGAAGTATTTACTAGTAAAACAAATAAAGATAAAGCAAAGAAAAACAGAAACTATCAACACACTCAGCAAGCAGAATGTCTAGAGGTAGGGTACTTGGGGGTACAAATAATATTAGCATCCTTAGAATACTTATACACACTACCTGCTCAAAGTATTAACCATATGGGAATCCAAACTAAGTTAAAATTTACATTTAAGAATCAAACTCTGAATATTTCAGTTGCTGACATACAAGCCTTCTTAAAGCCATACACATATATTTTTGAAGATTCTAATGTTTGTCTTCAACTGAACTGACTAGCCAGAATCCTTCTGTCACATGGCACCAACAGTTAATACTCTATGTGCACACATCTACCTTATAAAGCTGCACCCCTGCATCTGGTAATCACAAATGCTGCTATAGACATGTTAACAGTGGTTGATTTTAGAACGTGCCAACACTTATCATTTGCCTTTTCCTTCTCAAGTTTTCACATGAAATGCCTCCTTTTGTGCCTGAACCACAAAATCTTTTAAACAGGCTTGCCTTTTCCTATTGCTTTTTCCTCTAAGCAGGAAATTATTTGTTCAATCTATTATGAGCCAAAGACTGTAGTGGTTTCTAGAGACACAAAGAAAATTAGGTGTGATTCTTCGTTTCCTAAAGACCATGTTCTAATGATGATGATTACTTAAGTGATGCAAAGGGTCTTCTTTTTCTTTTGTTCTTTCAGCTACTCTGCTGTTAAGACTGTTATTATCTTTATTTTAAAATGAGCATATTATTTTCCCAAGGTTATAAATCTAATTAAGACAGAGCCAGGATTTAAACCCAGTCGAACTACGTAGCCCATGATTTTAACTTCTAGTAGCCTTAGGCTGGATGGGTTTTATTTTTTATTTATGTATTACTTATTTTTGTCAACTTGACACAAGCCAGGGTCATCTGGGAAGAGAGATTTTAATTTTAAAAATGCCTCTATCACATTGGCCTGTTGGCACATATGGAACATTTTCTTGGTTAATTATTGGCCTGGAAGAGCTCAGTCCTTTGTGGGTGGTACTGTTCCTAGGAAGGTGGTCTGGGGGTATATAAGAAAGTAAACTGAGCAAGCCATGAAAAGCAAAACAGGAAGCAGCATTCCTCCATGGCCTGTGCTTCCTGAAGCCTTAGTTTCCTCTGATTGGGGACTATAATCCTTAAGGCAAATAAACCCTTTCCTCCCCAAATTGCTTTTTGTCATGGTGTCTTATCACAGCAATAGAAAGCAAACTCAGACAGCATCCCTCAAGCACAGTCCACAAAGCCACACAATTTACTGGTGGGCCAGATTACCGACACTTGTGCCTGCCTCACTCTTCCATGTACCTTCCCTGAAACTTGCTTCCCACCCCCTCCTAGGAACTGAGGTTTAAAAAATACATGTGTGCATGAGCCAATGAAAAGTAGGCAGAGAGGAGGTATTCTGTGTACTAACAGCTTTTATGAAAAGCTCAGTAGGCCAAAACTGCTGTTATATGGAGGATAATCACATAGTGAAATTCCTTTGAGGCTGCTGCCTGCCAGGTAGCTCTGTCTTTTAACTAAATAATGATAATCAACTTAGTCCAAACAGGACTCTTCTTGCCCACTGGAAGTCTCTTTAGTTCTAAACAACTTCCGAAATGAAAGAGTGACAACACTAAGACAGAGGGAAGAGTCTGGGTGTGGAATTTCCCTGGCAGCAGGGATTCTCAGCAAATCACAAGATTGCTTATTGGCAGGTGAGCTGTCTCTGCATTCAAAGGGATAGCTGGTCTCCACTCACTGTCCTGTGCCTTTTGAATTGTTGCTCTGATTGTGAGGCTTGGTGTGTGCTGTGCCACTCCTGCATTTTTCAGCTGGGCTCCCCAGAGCTAAGCAGTATACTTTTGAGAGACAGATGACAGGGAAAACACTCTAGCTGCCTATCTGTAAAAGGCACCAGAGCAATGACCTCAACCTACTGGGTAATCCCTTACCCTGTTTTCCCAAAACAGAATGGCAGCTTGTGACACATTTTTAATTATGATTTATTTCCTAGCATGGATGATTAAGATTTAAAAAAAAAACTCTTTAAATGTTCAAATGCCCTTAAATTATATCATCCTCCATAAAGTGCCAATCTGCTTCAAGCCAGAGACTGGGGCTTCTCTTTTGCTTATTATTGTCTAGATTTTGCTTGGCACTAACGAACCATGTGGTGTTGATGACCGATATCTGCACAACATAAAACCAATGAAATGAAGCAACAACAACCTGCCAATCGACTGCCTGTTTAGACTCTTCTTGACAATAAAGAGCTAATTGACACTTCACAGAAACTATAGAGTCACACAACTGCTAATTGTCACATAGGCATAGTCTACACTGTTCATGACTGTAGCTACTTACTGAATATGACTTTTTAAAGTGTAACTAAACACTTCAAAATATTAAAAGTTCATATGTCTGATCATTCTAGTCACATTCCAAGTGTCAAATAGCAACAGGTGTCTAGTGGCTACTGTATAGAATTTCAAAAATTTCATTGGACAATACAGTGATAAGAACTTTTTGCCATTTTATTAAGGTAATTTCATTTGGTGCAAGTTAAACAAGTATCTACTATGAACCCTATATCTACTATGGTTCCTATATTTTAATATATCCCATGGATAGATGAAAGAACAATTGCAGTACTAATACAGGCAAAGATGCCATGTGTCTTAATTGTTGGAGCAAAAAGAGAAAGGGTAAGAGTGACTTAGGATTATGTAAAGCTTATTGTTACAAGTGGTGATTAAGGTGGGTTTTCTGTTGTTACTCTTTTGGAGTTTTTGTTTTGTTTTTAAGGAAAGGTATCAGGAACATACACATCAACTAAGGAGCAAGGAGAGGAAGGGAATCGAAAAGCATCTTAGTGGAATGTCAGCAAAGGATGTGGAGAAAGAAAGTTTTAGACCCACATGTGCTACTGTGATTATAACATACCATTTCACTCTGTATTTATGTGTATGATATGATGTTTTGATATTCATAAATTCACAGAATTGCCCTTTTGTATGTATGCACTAACAGCACTAAAAATCTTCTGGCAATTTTTTCATATATTATAAACTCTTATGAACTATAGTCTCCTGTGGTAATTTGAATGTAATTGGAAGTGTTTCCCTGTATGGGAGAGCTTTGAGTGCTCCTTTGCTCAAGCTATACCAATTCAGTTCACTTCCTGTTGCCTGCAGATCAAGATAGGACTCTCTGCTCCTTCACCAGCACTATGAGTGCCTGCATGTCATCATGTTTCTTACCATGATGATAATGGACTAAACCTCTGAACTGTAAGCCACCCTAATTAAAGGTTTCCTTTCTAAGAGTTGCCATGGTCATGGTGTCTCTTTGCAACCTTAGAAACCCTAAGACATCTCCCTACTGAACATCAAATTCCTAGAATAATTTCATCCATATATCTGTCATTTTTTACTCTTTGACCTATATCATGACATTTCTTTCTCCTCCCAGTGCCTGCTAACTACTATTCTACCCATTATTTGTATGCATTTAACATTTTTTTCCTACGTATGTGAAGTAGCATATTTTTCTTTCTATCTCTGGCTTATTTCATTTAATGTAAGATTGTGTTTTTATTTGCTTCTGGATTCTGATTATAGAGCTCAAAGTCTACTTCTTTCAATTCTTTTATAAAACTATTTGGTTTGGTTCATTTAATAATTATTATAAGAACATACTCATGCACTTTCTTGAGATTTGAAGATTATTTGAATATTGCAGTACAGTTATTGCTGCCAGGGTAATAATTACATATATAAGATTCAATTTATTAATTTATAATAGAATGTGCAACTTCCTACTATCCAGGTGCTTCTGTCCACTGAGCAGTATATACTATCCCTGTAGGCAAATTTATGTAAGTGGGGCTAAATTAAAAACACAAGATGGCTTTTGTGAGCTTGAAATCTAAGCAAAGGGAGTTAATTGAATGTTCCTGATAGCTAGTGTCATCCACCCATGACAGCCTAATATATCTATCTGAATGGAGCTAGATGATCCTCCCTTATATGCAGTGTATATCATGCTTTTTCTACACAGAATATGACAGTTTCTTCTTAATAAAGTTTATAATTCCAAACACCTTTACTTGACCCTCAGAACCCTCCTTAATCCAATCACATTTACCTAGATGAATTTATTTTTATTGGGAGTATATAAAGTAAAACAATCTCATGCTGCAATTTTGATGTGATCATTTTAGCAAAGTCATTTTGATGTTAAAATCTTTGCATGATGTTGCCTAGGTGAGAATGTTATCACACTGAGATATTTGACAGATTACGAGACACAAACCATTTAACTGTCAGATTTTTTTAATGATCAAATAGAGTATGTAACAATTCTGACTCTCAATCTAGTCCCAATTCCTTCCTGTAACCACACAACCATATTTTACTCCATGATTGCCCAAAATTTTAGTTAGTCATTGCCTTGTACTGTACATTTGCGTTCACATCCCCATCCCAACATGGTGAAGTCATTCCCTATTAGATGAATCTTATTATAAAGAGCTTCTTAAAGCATTTTCTGTACTATCCTATTTCGATTCCTTGGGTCATTTTAAATCCATATGCATCCCTATGTATAGATTCCAGTAAATAATCCATCAGTCTAATCAGCAACAGATGTCATTTTTAAACAAATGTTCTAGGCACCACTAGCAATATGTAAGCTTGTTTTTATTATTATTAGTGTTACTGTTTAAACATGATGCTAATATTGTCCCTGAAATGAATAATATTTAATGAAATCATCTCATCACAGTGGCTTTCCACTCATTCATTTTGATGATATTTCATTATAAATGAACACAAGAGTTTTCTATTGAGATCATCACTGATTTTTACTTACTAAATATGATGCAGTCTTTACAGTACATGTCCTTCTTTTCTCTCTCACAGCATTAAAACTTTCTGTGTCTCTTCAGTATAGGTATCTTATAATGTATCAGGGTATGCTTATTTTCCTCCATTCTTCATAATGTTTCATTTTTCTTTAAGAAAATATTTTGTGAAAATTCTATCCCTTCTGAAATAATAATTCCTTTTGTTTTTTCTTTTCTGATAGTGACCCAAAGGTTTCTCTCCTTTAAATATGAAATATACCTAAAAGTTTTCCTATTGAAATAATAATTTGTGGTCTCTATCTCACTTCCATAAACTTGAGCTCTGTGAAATATTCATCAATCCAGAAATGCTGATGTTATTCATATTTTTGTTAAGCCAGAGAATTGAAGCCAACTTCAATGCTTCTCTCTTCTTCACTTTTATATGCAACTTTCTATCAAGTCCCCTTTTTATAGTTTTGTAATACCCATGTATCCCTTTAACTATAATTGGTTAGTTTCTCATGTCCATTACCTCCTTAATTCAGTCTCAACATTATTGAACATATTTTTAAATGTGATCATGCATTTATTTTTCATGCTACTCAAGAATTCTATTTATGTAACTCACCTGTTTGAGACCCTTCTGTAACAATAAGTCTTTCGTTGCAGCCAACCAAGCTCTGCAGCCACGTTAACACTTTCTGCCAGGCCACCCAAGTTCCACCCACAGCCATGTTATGGTCCCAAGTAACACACAGAGACATATTAGGTACAAATGCTGCTTGGACAATGACCAGGATTTCTCATCTGCTAGTTCAGTCATAAATATCATAAATCTATGTATTTTGTAAGACTTATCAGATGCCAGCAGAAGCTTCCTGTCTTCCCGGGTCACATGGTGACTCTGGGCAGAGACCAGGAGGAAGAGTGAGAAAAAGGGAAGACTTCCTTCTTATCCTGGCTTATATATGAGTCTGCCTGCTATGTCACTTCCTGCCTGGATCATAAGACTTCTTTACTACATTTCCCAGAATCCTCCTTGACTCCTAGTCCCACCTATCTTTCTGCCTCATTGGCCAGACAGTGTTTTATTCATTAACTAATAAGATAAACATACACAGAAGGGCATTCCCCATCACACTTCTTAAATGACTGGTTTCTCATTGTTCTTGGTATAAAAAAAACATAATCCTTAAGACATAGAGAAGAGCACTTCAAAGTTTGGGCTTTGACCTGTGTGTTTGTCTGATTCATTTTCCTTTGATGTTAAAGTTCCTTTGGTATATAAAATTTATATTTTCTATCATTTGTTGAAAGTTTATGGGGGTGTGTTTTGGGTGATATGTTTATATTTTTTTGTTTCTTTTATTGAAGTATGATCACACTAAGAAAGTCCACGTTGGTCTCCAACTCATTACGAAGTGATGGTCTTAAATATACAATCCTTATGCCTCAGTCTCCCAAATGCATAAATTACAGGAATGCATTACCATGCTGAGCTAACTGTTATTTCTTAGAAATGTCTTCTTCATATGTTCATTATTATTTCATGATGGAACTTCTCTTATGTGCACATTAAATTACCTCAATGTACACTTAACCTATCTGGGAGTTGATTTCTTTTTCTTTAGCTCTTCAGAGTGTGTTACTTTTTGTTAATATCTAATTTCTGTCCAGGAAATTTATACATTAGCCTGTTTTTCTAATTATGGATTTTATATTTGTGATTAGTCATCTTTTTATGATAATTGTGTGTTGCAAAAGTGAAATTTGGGTTTGTTTCTGATGGGCTCATTGAAAATGTCAACAGAATGGGGTCATTTGTTGCCATTGTTTATTGTCTTTGGTTTTCTTAGAATAATATGCAGTTAGTATAAACTTATTTGAGAAAATACATAGTTACAAATTTCAAGAAAGGAAAACACTTTTACAATCTATATACGATGGCAATGTAGCTAATGTTCATTTGTTGGTGATTTTATTCTAAGAGTCTCTCATTTAATTAAGGTACAGAATGCAGAGGAACTGGGCTTTCAAAATAGTCTCATCTTGAAATCCCTACATCCCATCAACCCAATCCTCATGTTCCCGAATGACCATTAAACTTCATGTTTCATTTGTAGTGAGTGACGAATTTGCTCAGGCCAACTAAAATGCAAATTATCACATTCAAGAATTGTTATTTGGAGATAGATTTCAGTGGTAGAGCACTTGGCAAGAATGTATTTTTGATTCCTAGTACATAAAACAATAATGTGTGTATGTGATACTAAGTACTGTTAGTGATGACAGATAAATAGCAGTAAGTAAAAGAAAGTCTCTGTCCTCATGGAATGTATGTCTACCACACTTGTCCAGGCTATTTCTTTGAGGCTTCCTTGAAAATATGAAAAACTTTAAAATCATACAGTAGTATAGCAATCTGAGCATTTAATATAATCGTGTACCATTGTATGAATGCCCACCTGTCAGCTTGACACAAACGAGAGTAATCTGGAGGGGCCTTCAATTGAGGAGTTACCTACATCAGATTGTCTTGTGGGTAAATCTGTAGAGTTTTCTTCATTAATGTTGAAATGAGAGACTCCAGCCAACTGTTGGCATTTGCCACCCCTGGGGAGGTGGTTCTGTGTATCATGATTAGTAAAACCCAGAGACAGATACTGGGATTTAATCTGAAGATCAGAAAAGCAAAGCAGCCAAGACACAGAGAATTCTTACCTCTACCAAGGCTCAGACTAAAAGGGGGACAACTCTGTCCTCAGAGTGACTGTAACACTTTCCATCAAAGCCTCAAATTGCTCTCTGAGACTGCACTGAACTCCTGCCTTATATTATTTCTAGTGCTGGGATTAAAGGCATGAGCTCTGTTTCTCTTTAGATTGATTCAATCTCATGTTGGTAGGGTGGCCTTGAACTCACAGAGATCCATCTGCCTCTGTCTCCTGAGTGCTGGGATTAAAGGTGTGGCCACATCTGCCTGTTCTCTGTGGCTAACTAGTGGCTTAGGTGTGTGGCTAAATAGTGCCTTAGCTCTTTTTTTTGAAATTTTTTTATTAGTTCAAATTAGGAACAAGCTTGCTTCAAATGTCAATCCCTTCTCCCTCTCCCTCCCATCCCCCCAATCCTCTCTCACAACCTCCCACCTGCCCCTACCCCACACACCCTCCACTCCCCAGGCAGAGTAGGGCCCTCGATGGAGGCTCCCCAAAGTCCACCACATCATCCTAGGCCGGGCCTAGGCCCTCCCCCATGTGTCCAGGCCTAGGGGTGGGATGGGCTCTGAAAGTCCCTTCTTACACCAGGGAAAAATACTAATCCCCTACCAAGGGCCGCCTAGAGTGCAAAGGCCTCCTCATTGACATCCATGTTCAGGGGTCTGGATCAGTCCTGTGCTGGCCTCCCAGACAGCATCTGGGGTCCACGTGCCCCCCCTTGTTCAGGTCAGCTGATTCTGTGGGTTTCACCAGTCTGGTATCCACCCCTTTGATCTTCATTCCTCCCTCCCTGCAACTAGGTTCCAGAGTTCAGTTCAGTGTATATCTGTGAGTGTCTGCCTCTGCTCCCATCAGCCACTGGATGAGGGCTCTAGGATGGCATAAAAAGTAGTCATCAGTTTCATAATAGGGGAAGGGCATTTAGGCTATCCTCTCCACCATTGCCTAGATTGTCAGTTAGTGTCATCCTTGTAGATCTCTGGAAATGTCCCTTGTGCCAGATCTCTCTTCGGAACTATAATGGCTCTCTCTATGGCATCTCTCATCCTGCTCTTCTCTATTCTTCCCCCAACTCAACCTTTCTGCTCCTCCATTTCCTCCTCTCCCATCCTCTTCTCATCCTCTCATTCTGGCAGCTCCCTCTCCTCTACCCTCATGCTCCCAATTAGCTCAGGAGATCGAGGCCAGCCTGGGCTACACATATAGACGGTTGTGGTGGCTTAGCTCTTAACTAGGTACATTGCTAACTCGTGGCTTTGCTCTGCACTCTGATCTTCAGGCAAGCTTTATTAGAACATACACAAAATATCACCAGTGTTCTGGGCTCTATAAGAAATCAGGCTGAGGAAGTATTGGAGAGCAATCCAGTGAGCAGATTCATGATCACTACTTTAGTTCCTGCTTCAAGTGTCCAGCCAGGTTTCCCCCAGTGATGAACTATAAAGTGTAAGCTGAAACCTTTTCCTCCCCAAGTTCCTTTTACTCAGTGTTTTGTCACAGAAACAGAAAAACAGACTAACATATCATTCAACAATTATTTAATGTTTTAGTGGAATATACTTTGTTTGATGTTATTAATCATTGTTTACAGCCAAGCACCTATAAAGTTACATTTTCATTTGCTTATTTTCTAGTAGATATACAAATAATTCCAATCCAGTACAACAGATAACTCCCAATAATTACATGTATTTTTTTAACATATGATAATAACCAATTCTGTGTCTAATGCAAGATAATTTTTTGCAGTAAGCCTTTCCTCCAGTACTGTAACAACATCATTCTTCTAATTTGCCTTTGATGTTGCTCTTGTGCCTTGTTTGTTCCCTTGATGAATAAAGGAAATTTCTGAAGCATCTTCACAATTATGAGAATTATATCTATAACTCTTTATAAATCACATGTTGACAGGAAACCGAAAATTTCCTCTGCTGCAAGTTCTGATATTCATATGAAATGATATTTGTTTTGTTTTGTTTTATCTATCATTACCAGATCTTCTAGAGTGGGGATTTTTCTCTTTATATAATCCCCAATATTTCTACAAAAGTACATATTTCTGTGCTACAATCTCACTTACCTGATTTCAGTTCTAGTAGGTTCTATATTATTTCTTCCCTTGTAGAAACTTCTCTGTCCCTCAAACTCTCCTTCTTAACCCCTTTCCTCTTTGCTTAATTAACCTCTAACCATCCTTCAAATCTCAGAAGTTATTTCGTTGGAAATCTTTCTTTGACTACCATCACGTCCCCTAAAATCAATTTTTAATGCAATGAACTAGATATTCCTTCCCAAACACTTACCAAGCTGTAGTTCATTAATTAGGTAATATGTTGTTTGAAGTCTGTGTCCTAAGATTGTAACTCATCTTCAGATTAATAAGAATAAAGATGCCATTCTCACAGTTTTATTCTCAGTTGTGTCAATACCCAGAGCTTAGTACCTGTTTGTTAAGAATGCATTTAAGGAATCAGGAAATCATCATCATCTTTCCCTCTAGATGGTGAGGTCTCATCCTTGATTTCACCTAACATTTAATGGCTTCACTATTTCTCATTTCCCTCTCCATCTGACATGAGCATAGTGATGAGTTTTTTTATTTTCTCAGATAGATATTCAAAAATTTAATTCTTTAGATCTAAAACGTTTACACGTAAAAAGAAACAAAAACTTTAGAATAAAAATAGAATTTATTTGAATAATGCAAGAAAGTCTTCAATTCTAAATAGCTCTAGTTTTTGTTTGTTTTTAAATCACTTTGTCCTTGTCAAGTCTATGCTTTAAGAAGGTGATCTGTTTATTAACGTATTTTATTTATTGTGTGTTTATGTATTTACAATGCTGAGAATTAAACCCTGGACCTAGAGTACACTAGCAAAATTCTCTACCACTGAGTTATATATTCAGTCTCTCTTTGCTAGTCTCTAAACTTATGTTACTGTTATTCCAAACTTTCCTTCATGTATTCTGCAATTGCCATCCCTTTCTTGACATTTTCATCATTTAGTCAAATCATGCATGTCTGCAGTATTCACACTTCCTCTTTGGGAAAAACTAATTTCTTTGCCCTGTTTTCAAACAGTAATTTTCTATTGTATATTATACATACTCTAACAGAAAATGTAATCCAGATCTGCATAAGTGCATAGCCAGGAAAATCAAGGAGTGCACACATGTTAGACATGTTCCGATGAACTGATGAGACAGACTGAACTATAGAGTATTTGGTAAGGAATTTTCTGAAGAATAGTCCCATCTGTGTACACTGCAAGGATTAACGTATGTGGGAATGTCAAATAATCATAAGAATGAAGAAAACAGAAGTCTATTTGAAGAAAAGTATAAGGATGCTTCATAAGAGAATATGTTTCTTGTTTAATTTTTATAATTTGTACATAAGCACTATGTTTATATCATTTCTACTGCTCCATTTCCTCCCTTCCAGTTTCTTCTGTGCACAATCTTCCCCTCAAATTCATGATCTCTTCATTATTACAATTACATTTATATTTTTATACACAACTGACTGAGGCCTTTTAGCACTGCTCATATGTATATGTGCTTTCTGTGGACCAGTTGAGATTGGATAATCTATCAGAGGGCTCATCCCCAGAGAAGATGGATTCTCCTTCGCTCAGCAATTATTAATTTCCTGTAGCTCTCCATACATAGGATGGTGTTCTATGAAATTTCCGCCATCCAATTTGGCATTTGATTGGTGCTGTAATTATGTACATCTTATTGAAGCAACCATATTGCTAAGATTTCACAGCTGCAATTTCTCTGTCCTCCAAGAGGTATCCTAGCTCGGGCTCTTACAATCATTCTACCCTCTCTTGCACAACATTCCCTCAGCCTTAGATGTAAGGGTTGTGGTGCAGATGCACTATTTGGGGTGGTATACCCTGTGATCACTTATTGTCTACATTTTGACTAGCTATGGATCAGTTAGTAGTTTCCATCTGCCATAAAAAGAACCTTGAGAATATATGTTTTAAGAAAGAAACAGGATGTTCAAATGACCATAAGCTATTAATAAAGGAATAAATAAAGGAATAATTTCCAAAGAGGATACACACACACATACACACACACACAAAAAAAAACCCTATGGTATTCAAGACTTTAGAGGACTAGCTAGCCATCCTGGAAGTCTATAGTAGATAAAAATATAGAGCTAATGATTTCAAGTACTACTATATTAAACAAAGCTTATATATTACCATTTTTCTTTTACAATAGTCTTCCTCTAGCACTAGGTCACAGCTGACTAGACCAAATCAAAAAGGATTCTCTGCTAAGTGATCCAAAGTCAACCTTAATTGGCATAGTAAGAATGTCTCCTCCATTTTATTGCAATAAAGAAAGGACTTTGAGATGGCCAGTGTTCTTTTCTGTTTCTGATTTCTTCAACCCTTTTACGTCTATAAATAAATAAATCACTTTTCTATCTCACCACACCACCCATTCATTCTGTTTCATTTTCCTTCTTGTATTTCTAATTCTTCAAATTACTTATATCTGTCTCCTCTACTATATAGTGAAAGTTCTACTGTAGTTGGCATTCTTTCCTTGTGTTCAATACTATTTTTCACATGAAGAAAATTTCATGGAACATAATGAGGGCCAAAAGATTTTGTATTGAATGAATCAATTATTGAATGATGTTAAACACAACTTACAGAAATAAGAAATGCAATTACTAATAAATGACCAAATAATGCCCAACATTTTCAAGAAAATTGCAAAACCTACAGAGATTTAAATAATTTGGTTGCATATTGGATTCTTTTTTGTAAAGTAAAAGTTAAAGAAATTACTTTATTTCCTTCCATAAGGTGGATAATTTAAAGATATTTGATCCATATTTTACTCGCATATGGAGCATTGATATGTCTCAGAAAATCATTTTCATATAGCCCCTCTTTGTTCCCAATGCCTTCTGGAACTTTCTATTGCATTTCTATTCTCGAATCCTTTGTTCTAATGTTCATTATCATAATACAAAATTTATCTAGCACTGCATAAGCCACGGAATGGGTGCTTAGTTTATATTTGTTAAATAAATGAGTCAACAAAAGTGTGAGTGTAGGAAAAATTCTATATTTCCCTCTAAGTATCATCTCAATTTTATATAGATGTACGTAAAATTGAGGATTATTTGTGAAAGATGAAGACAAAAATTAGACCAGTAATTATCTAGGTGCTACATAGTCACAAGTGTCTGGAAGCTAACATTAATAAACATTGGGAGAAGAAGAAAGTGTTCTAAAACTGCATTGTGATGAGGTATAATTCTACATATTTACTAAAAATTACTGAACATTTACAATACATATATTTTATGGCATGGAAATTATACTTTAAACTGTTTTCAAAATTTTATGTTGTAGCTCAAGCTATCATAAGTACCTAATAGAGCAATGTATAAAATACAAAATTTAAGGACAAATATTCCCACATTCTCTTAACATTTATTTCAAATATATATTGCATAGAATAGCAACATATTCTTCGTATAATAGTGCTTACAAATACAAAGCTTTGACAAGAGGCCCGGAAATGTAAGGGTAAGAAGATTGGGGAACAGAACATTTGATTGGTAGCTACTGAGTTACTCTCTTTGTAGAAGCAAGGAGGTGGCTGTGCTAGACAGGAGGGTGACTGCAAATAACAAAACTGTGCTGCACATTTTCAAAAAGATATAAAAATGTTTTAGAGTGTTTCCATATAAAAAGGTGGTATATTTTTAAGGAGATAGAAATGCATATCCTAATTTTAGGATTATACTGATCCACTAATCATCCTGATCCACTAATATGCCTAATTTTGTATTTTATAAATTAACTGAGTTCATGACAACATAATTTCATAAAAACATGTTACCTGTTTAGGCTATAAAATATGTAGCAGCAATTTATACTTGCAATCAATTTGTATTTTGATATATTATTATACCACAAAAGAAAATATATGCAGGATAATTAATTTGGTACCAAACCATACTTTTGTTTCCATGATTACTTAAATTCCATATTATTTAAAATGAAAAGTAAGGGTCTATATTTGGCAATTGGTAAATATAAAAGATATTGCAAAATAAAATTAATAATGCAATATTTTATAATACAATGAACCAAAATAATTTTCTGCTTAAAATTATTTCTATATGGCATGATTTGTATTAGTCAGATTTCTCTATAGAAAAAGAAGTATTAGAAGCAAAGAGAGACACACACAGTTTCCCCTCTGTGTGCATGGAGGATTGGTTCCAAAATACCTAGCAGGCATGAAAATTTGCAGATGCTCAAGACCTTATAGACAATGACATATTATTTGCACAGCACCTAAGCATGCTTTCCTATGCACAGTAAGTTACTTCTAGATTACTTGTAATACTTAATGTCATATAAGTTGTATGAAAATAGGTATTGCATTCTCTAGAGTGAAGCAAAGAAAAGTAAAAGTTTGAGACTGTACATTTTCCAAGTCGACATATTTTTTCACTTATTTCTATTAGAGGTTGGTTGAATGAACAATGAGGAACCAGCCAATATGGAACATGAACCATATGTACACCTCTCTCTCTCTCTCTCTCTCTCTCTCTCTCTCTCTCTCTCTCTCTCTCTCTCTCTCTCATTGTGTGTGTGTGTGTGTGTGTTCATATATAGATATATGTAGAAAGAAAGAAGAAATGATCTTTAAAGATTTAAAGATTTGGCTACTACTATTGTAAGACTAACAAGTCTGAAATCTACTGGGCATTGCAGAATTAAAACTCAGGCCAAAATTAACTCTGTAGTTTCAAGGTACAATTTCTTCCTCACTAGGAATGGACTTTTTTCTTCTAAATCCTTCAATGAATTAGACTAGATTAGATGAAAGTGTTCATTTCCTTAAGCTAAACTCAATTGGTTGTATTGTTAAGCAAATATATAAAATATCTTAGTGTTTATTAAAGAATGAGGCATAACAGCATAGCCAACTTGGTCCATGAAAACGTCTTAGTTGCTTTTTGATCATTATTAATGCCAATACCTGACATAATATACCTGTAAGAAGGAAAGGCTTATGGATTCCAGTTCAGGATGATCAACTCACTGCACTTAGTCCCCTTGTCTTTTAATCCATGACAAGGAAACACAGCTTGGGAAGAAGTGCAGGGCAGAAGACACTATTGATTTCATCATATCCAAGAATAACAGAATAAAAGTGAAAGATATAGGATTGCCATATCCCATGGGGAGACATACTCATATGACAGAAGAGCTGCAATGAGTATCCACTTGCACAAGTTTTTACCATTTCCTATCAGTACTACATACTGGAGACCAAGCCTATAAGACACAAACCTTTGGAGTACACATACTGAAACCATAGCTCTAACTGCCAGAGTAACTATGCATGTAAAAATTAGAAAAAAATTTCTATACTCTCATAGAGTCCTTTCCAAGTGATCATGTACAACAGAGTTCGCTTCTGATACACAATGATAAAGTCTTTGAAAACCACTGGCAAAGACCAATGGATTCACAAAAATATATCTACAGAAATACTTTTCATGAATCAAGTTTCTAATGTGTAACAGAGGCAAAGAAGTAGAATTTTAAGGCAAATGTGTTGAACCTCTGAGAGTCTATCATTTCAGCTTCTTGTCATTCTTGATATCAATTATTGCCATGAACTCCAGCATACATTTTTTGAAATTTGTTGGTATGTTGATTCTATAAACTCAAATGCTTCTTAGGGAAAGACAAATAAGAGAAATTAATGAAGTCTACCAACAACTGTCCCTGGACTGTATTGCCTCAGAGACAATGTATAGTAGTACAGAATATGGTTTATAGATTCTGGGATACAGAAGGACCTCTCAGCACTTAACAACTGATGTTGTAAAGAACAATGCGTATGATTCATGTGTGCTGATGTAATTTTTAATTTAAATGTCAGCATCTTTTTATCATCTTTTTATTTGAATTAGAAACAAGATTGATTTACATGACAATCCCAGTTCCCTTCTCCCTCCCGTCCTCCCCTACCCCCCAACTAAAACCCTACCTATCACATACCCTTTCTTCTATTCGTCACCTGACTCAACCTTTCTGCTCCCTTATGACCTCTAAGTCAACTGATAGATACTTTCCTAAAGGCCTGATGGCAACCTGAGTTTGATTCCTGGAACTCATTTCCTGTGAGGAGAGAAACAACTCCTGGAAGCTGTCCTCTGATATTATTGTGTGACAAAACTTCCCTGGAGAAAAATACACATGTACTCACCCCGGATATGGATCCTATGACAAAGCAAAGTATACATACCACCAAAGTTCAGGTTAGTGAACTAATGAATTTTCTGTGGTCTACTTAAAGGACAATGTGTGTCATAGTTTGTGTTTCTATTGCTGTCAAGAGATACCATGACCACGGCAACTCTTATAAAGGAAAACATTTAATTGGTGCTGGCTTACAGTTTCAGAGGGTTAGTCCATTATCACGATAGTGGGAAGCATGACAGTGCACAGACAGACATGGTGCTGGAGAAGTAGCTGAGAGTTCTACATCTTGATCCATAGGCAGCAGAAGGAGAATACATGCTACTAGGCATGCTTGAGCTTCTGAGACATCAAAACCCATTCCCATTAACACATTTCTTCCAACAAAACCACACCTACTCCAGCAAGACCAAACCTCCTAGTAGTGCTGCTCCCTATGGGCCAAGCATTCAAACATATGAGTCTATGGGGGCCATTCTTATTCAAACCACAAAGGGTGAGGGGTAATTTACAGGAATAGAAATAACTCAAAAACAGCTACATCACCAATGGCAACCCCAGCATGGATGACAGCTCACAAAAGCATAGGACAAACTTGATTTCATTTATGTGGGAAATATATATATATATATATATATATATATATATATATATATATATATATGAAGGAAGTAAGTCAGGATATATGCTTGTCCCTGATTGGATGAAGGTTGCAAGTACGTAGCCTTTTGGGGTTTGCCTTAATAATGCCCTGACTAATGTAATTTGGTGCCATATTATGGGAATCCTGGGTATGGACAGAGCCAGTATCCATGGTCCTGGGCAGTATTTAATAACAATTCATCCAAATTTATCCCAAAAATTGTAGTAGTGGTCTTATTCTTGCCTGGTGGAGTTAACATTTTCTTGAGGTTCCCATCAGACCACCCACCCATATTCTAAAACTGGGGCTGAAGGGCCTAGGACTTCATTCCAGAATACTGGAGCTGAAAGGCCACCTCAGGAGATATACACCTTAAGATGTTCCAAGGCATGATTTAGGTATTACAAACTATCAGAATGAACTGCCATACTGAGAAAAGCAGCATCTATGGAGGCCTCCCCGGGTAAGATATAGTAATTTATTATGAAGTCTGGTTCCGTTGGGTTCCCAATCTAGAACCAGGAGCACTCAATACACTCTTATGCAGTGCAAAACTCAAGATATAACATCACCCACCTTGAGGTTCATGGTATGGTTTTGTGTCTTGTTTGTCTTGTTTTTGTACATCTTGTGTCTAGCTTCATTTTTACCATCTCCATCTCTTGTACTTTCTGTGTTCTGTGTTTACTGTTTTTTTTTTCTTTGCTGTCTTTACCACTGCCAGCCACTGGCCATTGCTGATGTCTCATGCCATGGCTGCTTTGATGGCTTGGGCTCAGAATTTCTTATTGCTGAGATTTCTGGTCACTGGATTGAGTTTAGCAGAGATTCACGTGCCTTTTGGGTGTGAATAAAGTAAAAGTTCTTTATGCTGTTCCAATTTATTGCAAAACTATCTCTGGAGTTGGGTTATGGCTTGTCATTCTCTAGATCTAAACTTTTCCTATGTCCAGTGTGAGATGAGTCACCTGACCCTGTGACAGGAAGAGAGAGCAAAGTAAAACAGCAAAGAATTAGACTATTGGTTTCATTTACATGCCTAAACTGTTCACTAAGATAAAAACCTGATCTAAAGATATGTAAGACCATTATGTGAACTTGGTGGGGGGGGTGATGCAGGTTTTCACTGTGGCTTTGGAGGCTGTCCTGGAACTAGCTTTTGTAGAGCAGGCTGGTCCTGAAATCACAGAGTTTCTCCATTTTGGGGGGCGAGGTGTTGAGGCAGGGTTTCTCTGTGGCTATAGAGTATTATGTGAATTTTCTTTTTTTCTCTCTGCATTTTTTTATTTAAATTAGACACAAGATTATTTTACATGTCAATCCCAGTTCCCTCTGTTTCCTCTCCTCCCCTGCCTCTCCCCCAACTAACACCCTACCTATCCCATAACCTTTCTGCTTCTCAGGGAGGATGAGGCCTTCCCAAAGGGGTCTTCTTCAGAGTCTGTCATATCTTTTGGGGTAGGGCCTAGGCCCACCCCCTTGTGTCTAGACTCAGGGAGTATCCCTCTATGTGGAATGGACTCCCAAAGTCCATACCTATGCTAGTGATAAGTACTGAACTTTTGCAAAAGGCCCAATAGATTTCAGAGTTCTCCTCACTGACACCCACATTCAGGGGGTCTGGGTCAGTCCCATGCTGGTTTCCCAGCTATCAGATTGGGAACGAAGAGTTCACCCTGGTTCATGTCCGCTGTTTTCATGGGTTTCACCAGCCTGGTCTTGATGCCTTTGCTCATCACTCCTCCTTCTTTGCAACTGGATTCTAGTTCAGTGTTTACTGTGGGTGTCTTCTTCTATTTCCACCAGCTGCTTGGTGAAGACTATAGGATGGCATATAAGTCAGTCATCATTCTCATTATCAGGGGAGGGCATTTAAGGTAGCCTCTCCTCTGTTGCTTAGATTGTTATTTGGTGTCATTGTTGTAGATCTAAAGGCATTTCCCTAGCACCTGATTTCTCTTTAAACCTATAATGGCTCCCTGTATTATGGTATATCTTAACTTTCTTTCCTTTATTATTCCCGCAACTCAAACTTCCTGCTCCCTCATGTCCTCCTCACCCCTTCTCTTCTACCCTTCTCATTCTCCTAGCTTCCCCTCACCTCTGCTCATGCTCCCAATTTGCTCAGGAGATCTGGTCCCTTTCCCCTTCTCTTAGGGTCCTCCTTGTTTTCTAGCTTCTCTGGTGGTGTGGATTGTGGGCTGGTATTCCTTTGTTCTGTCTAAAATCCATATATGAGTGAATACCTACCCTGTTTGTCTTTTTGTGACTGGGTTACCTCGCTCAGAATGGTTTCTTCTAGTTCCAGCCATTTGCCTGTGATTTTTTTTAAGTTTATTGGGTATGGTAAAAAAAAAAAAGTCTATAACAAAATGTTGATGTTGTAGAGAGGAAGGAGTGATGAGCAAAGGGGTCAAGACCATGCTAGCGAAACCCACAGAAATAGCTGCCCCGAGTAAGTGGAAGTTCATTGACCCCAGTTTGAGAGCTGGAGAACCAGCATAGGACCCAACCAGCCCCCTGAATGTGGGTGTCATTTTGGATGCCTTCCAGTCTATAGGGCCTTCGGCAGTAGAACCAGTATTTATCTCTAGTGCACGAATGGGCTTTGGGAGCCCATTCCCTATGGAGAGATACTGCCCTAGGTCCTGCCCCAAGTGATGTGTCAGACTTTGATGATCCAACATGGAAGGCCTCACCATCCCTGGGGAGTGGATGGGGCTGGGTTGGGGGTTGGTGTGGGGCATGGGAGGGAGAGGGAACTGGGATTGGTATGTAAAATAAGATTGTTTTTAATTTAAATTATATATATATATATATATATATATATATATATATTCAACATGAGAGTGATAGTTAAAAAATCTATACATAGGCAATTTTAAATAAATCATGTGTCATGAATGGTGAGTTCATCAAAATATGAACAATACATAGCTTGCTGCTATCATAGCTGATGACCCCATAGAATAAAGTTAAACTCTGCCGGAAGCCATCTTTATTGCTAAAGAGGATAAGTGCCATATGTCTTCACTACCATCTTGACCAAAGGTTACCACATGATATAAATCTACCAAGGAGGCAACAACTAGTCTCCAAGTTATTGATAGATCTCATCCTAAAAACAAAGTCAGGAAAACAAGTTTATGAAAGTTAGGTTTTAAAAGCAATATTTGTTTAATAAGTTATTAAAGTTGGACCTCCATGTATTCATACACAAGAATACACCTCATGCTGGCAGATAAACTTTATAATGTAAGAGTCACCTAGGTGGTATTGTTTTTAAAAGCATGAAGGTGTCATGGAGAGCTGGAGAAGCTATTGGTGAAAATGCAACCCAGCCACAATGGGGAACCCCAGCAGTTTTCAAGATTCTGGTGCCATTTGATGGCAACCAGGAACAACAGCAATGAAATAGAGCTAGCTGGAGCCTAGAAGACAGGCTGTATATGCTGCCAAGGATGGACCCAGAGAGGTGATCCAAGCCCCTTGATAGAGCCCAGAGTATCATGAGTGATCCCAGACATTGAGCACTGAGTTGCTTGTACTTCTAAGAATTTTGTTTTGCCTTGTCCAGATTATGGTTGTGCCCTGTTTCTTCCCTCTTGAAGTAAAAAGGGGTACTTAAATTATTTTTTCATATTGTAGGAGCCAAACTTTTTGAAAAGAAAATTTGGGGGTTTTGAAATATTTTAAGTTAACCTTTGAATATTTAAATTTGCAAGGTTCTGGAACTTTTATAAAATGTTTTATTATATGATGCTATTATTAATGTGTAATCTTAAAAAACAAATAAAAGGCTAAATACTTAGGACCACAGCTATTAGCACCAAACTCTAAACAAGAAATTGAGATAGTGCTATCTTATGATGTAGCATGACAACCACCTAAGCAGTCTGGCAAAAAGCCTACAGGATGTCTCTTGCTACCAAAGGTCTATACATGATAACAGGGAATGGCTTAAGAATGTATGTATATCTCTTCATCTTTGCTAACTTTATTAAGCTTAAGTATTTTGATAAACTGAGTCATACTGTGATATTTTGTAATGATGCACCATGAAAGGGCTGGTAAAATAAAGTTGACAGTTTCCCTGTGTACTGAATTTATTATTTAAATTTTTATCTTGACACTAAAATTGCTTCAATTCAAAAAATGTTATTCTTAAAGTTAAACCTAGTAGGAATAAAATGTAAATCCTACTCTCATAAACTGTTAAAGATGATGAAGATATGCAAGTTAATAGTTACCTTATAAACGGTCAAATCCTTCAGTGTGCTCAGAATTATGTTCATAGTTATACTCAGCACAAATGTAATTTATTTATAGAAATACACTTTATTTAGCCTTTTGTACATGTTTTCAAGGTTAAGTGTAAAACAAGTAACTAAAAATGAGTAAAGTGTATTTAAAATCGGGTATATTTAATAAATGGCCCTTAAAATTTTCAGATATCTGATGAATCTGGCATTTAAAATGTTAAATGGGAAAAGATTCCAATGGTAACCAGAAATGATACATCTAGAAGCCAACTCTGGGTCTCCAAAGAAGACAGATGGGGCAAAGACTGGATAGTAATGATATTAACCACTTGGAAAACCCCTCCCATGTCTCACCTTCTGCCAGGGCCTTGCACAAACTGTAGACACTATTGGATTGACGGCCTTGTTTTGCCTAAGGCAAGACAGCCCAATTCTCCAAAATTACTTACTCACAGGAAAATCTCTCAGACCTTCTGAGTCTGGCAGCCAAAGGCAGTCCTGTGCAGCAACTGAAGATATAATGTCATCTTATGTGATAGCCAAAGACCTACAACCTCTGACCTCCAACAAAGCCATCAAGACCAAGAGGGCCAATTAGGGTAATCAAATAGGTATCTGGTAAATCTATAATTTTAATTGATAAAGAGGCCATTTGGTTTATACATCCTGCTATAATTTATCCTTCTCAGATATATGATGGCATTGATGGTTAACTGTACCTTTGTCAGTTTGGCAGCAGAAGGCATCCAGCTCTTTCTCCAAGGCCAAGGTCACCTTGGTAGTTCACTTCAAAGAGGGGCCTTGATTTTTCTAGAGCTATGAGGTCTCCTGATGAGAAAGGTAGACAAGTTTGCCTTGCTAATAGACATTATGCTAAAGGATAAACAGGTTTCAGGTGTAACTTTCTATCATTTCTTTATTTAAAGAAACTTGCTTTATCATGACTGCACTCAGTAATCAACCACTTGTGACTACTGGTAAACAATTAGATTAACAAGTATCTTATGTTTATATAAAGTGTAAAGGTTGTAAAATGACTTAATGTATATAAATGCAAGTTATAAAATCTAAGGATGTGAAAGTTTAAAGTCATATAAATGCAATTTACAATGGTATAAGAAAATGAGCTAGAATGAAAAATATTTTAAACTTCTTCCCCCTCTATGCTATTGTAAAGATTTCAAAAGTTAAGAATTTTAACATTGATCAATGGAGTTCAGATAAGCTGGTAAAACACCGACTACTATTATGAGTCACAAGCTCAAGATTTCAAATTTCCTTTGATTGTCTTCTAAATATAGACATAAAGATGCTCCATTCCATGCTAAACATCTGTGTCCAATTTGTATATCCAGGTCTCTGGACAGAGGATATACATGGATTTAAATCCATGGCTTTTGCTTTGTATAGAAGTCTTGAGACTACCCCAGCTGTTAGCTGCTTCTTCTACAATGTAGATTTTAGTACAGATTACAAACAATTGTAATTCTAATGTATCTAAAACTTTTATCTTTTGTAAACTTAAAAATTCATGTAAGCCTCTGGGAGTTGCTGCTTGAATCCACCTGGCACATTCCAAATGAACTCCAGATAAGTATTGCTGTCATGTCAACAGCCTGTTTCCTCATCTGCCTATTCCTTAGGATGTGATCTCTCTTTCTCTGGTCTTGGGATTCTTCTTCTTCCCCAACTAACAGGATTATGGGACTGAAAGTTCCAAATGTAATATTTCTTTTAAGTTCCTGAACTTTAACCTCTATCCCTAGTCTATATCTGTCCCATCAGATTTCCATTTAGCTAACAGACACCATTCAGAAATCAGCTGTAGACTACAAATTTGTCAAAAATGATCTACACTACACCAAGGTGAGGTAGTCCTACAAAAGCAGAAAGCCCTGGATTTGCTAAATGCTGATGTGAACTAACCAGCCCATGTGATTGCTCCCTGTCTCTTTAGCTGAGTCAGCAAACCAGATGCTTCAGATGAATGTCCTATTGCCTGAATCCCCTCCAGGGTTTTGACTAGCATCCCAGTCTTCCAGGGCCCTGACAATGATGTACTAATTTCAGCAAGGTGCAGTTACGGTAGAGAGTAAATCACCCCTTATCCTCAACAAAAGTCTAGAATGTTAGTTCCAAAGGAAACTTACTGGCACAGGGGACAAAATGGCTACCTATAGTGTCTACTGCATATCAGGGAAAGGTACTTATTAAAACAAAATGAACCCAGATCTACCAATAGGTAGATTCATTAGCTGAAATATTGATACAATATAATAGGGCACTTGACCTGCTCTACACAGGACAAGGAGGAAATTGTGTAAGGAGAATATTGTTGTTTCTATGCAAACAACTCAGGAATTATTAGACATAATTTGACTGTACTTTGGGGGGGGACAAGAAATAAAAGCAAAACACACAAACAAAAGAACTTTCCGAAAATAAAGAAATCTAGATGAAATAAACAGCTGGTTCCCATTCTCACTTTTGGACTCTTTCTGGGGAGTAACTCTAATGTCAGCCTCTGTAAAACCTTTGGATTTTCTCCTTTTGCTAATTATTGTTAGCCCTTGCATCATCAATGGCTTAGCTAGATATATAAATTCCAATCTGGGTGCCATTAACCTAATGGTTCTTAGATCCCAATATGAACAGGTGTCTACCACAGAGTCAAGGATTTGACTCAGGTTACAACTGGAGGGGGGGTGATGGCTAGTTTTATATATTACTGTCCATAAGAGATCTGAAAAAAAAAAAGCGGCTAACCTGTAAGCCCTGCATGTGGAAATACAGATAACATTCTGGAATGATGGGGGCTGTTGCTCCTGTAAGGTAACAAGCCACATGTTTTTGTTTCTGTAAATAAGTTTGGTTGCCCCAACCACACAGTATGTCTGCTTGATCACATAAAAGCAGAAGGTAGGTAGGTAGGAGCTATGTCAGGATATATGTTTGCTCCAGATTAGATGAAGTTGGGAAATACATAGGCTTGTGGCTTTTGTCTGTATATGACTCTGACTAGCTATATGTACATATTTTAGCTGCTTGCTTAAACTTAACTTCTTTCTGAGACAGGGTTTTTCTGTGACTTTGGAGCCTGCCCTGGAATTCACTCTGCCAACCAGGCTGGCCTTGAACTCATAAAGATCCACCCGTCTCTGCCTCCCAAGTGTTGGGATTAAAGGCATGTGCCACCAATGCCCTAAACTTCTGAAAACATAAACTGTGCTGTTTGCATCAAGCTTTAGAATCTGCCTGGTGATTGGGGTGACTGCGGTCCTGGGCTGAGATCCTGGAGGCCTGAGCTTCCAGTGGCCCCCCGTCATGCTGTCTGTCCATCAGTGACCCTAGGGGCTGAACTCTCCCCACAACCCTGACTATTCTGACACTAGGGACATAACTCCCCCAACAACCCCGACTATGCTGGTCTCTGCCTGTCTGTTTATATGTCTACAGCATTGAGAACTCCTCTAATAAACTTCTTAACCAGGAGGAAAAAAAAGACTCTGACTAACTTAATTTGGCACCATACTCTGGGTATCCCAGGTATGAACCTAGCCAGTCCTCAATAAAGCTTGCTGGATAAGTTTTCTTAAAAAAAATGTGCTAGTGGTCTTATTCTCATGCAGTAGGACTAACACTTTTCATCTTTTATGTGGGACTTTTAGGTTGCCCTTAGTTTAAAAGAAGTTTAACACTATAGACCAAACACATGGTGTTACAGACCATATTTACTTGGCATTGTTAACTTTTGTCTGTTGGCATCAATGCTAACTTACATTCAGAAGGGTCAACCTTCAATGTTGAGCCATTTTGTTGTTCCTATACTTTCTACTCTTAGTTCTTAAAATGTATAAAATTTAGATTTATTCTAAGGTGATGAAGCAAAGGCTTAGAATAAATCTTTGTTTAGTTTTGTTTTTCATTTGGTTGTTGCAACCATTTTCCTGTCTTAAAAGCTGCTGCCTTTCACAAACTCAATCTTCTAATGTGCCTTTTCCAATAGGAAAAAGAAAGTACTTAGGTAACACTTAAGCTCCAAATTTCCCTGTGCTGAATAGCAACTTGATTAAAAAGTCTAAATTTTTTAGATAATGAAATATGGTATAATCTTTCAAGAATTAATTAGTGGCAAGTATTTCCCTGTATCCTTCCTCCCTGCAAACACAAATGAATGCACACAGTAGCAACTGTAATCTGTTGAATAATTGGGGTTTTGCACAGTAATGCAATTATCTTCCCTTTCAGGAATATATACTTTCAAATCCAACTGGAGAATAAAATTATATTGTACTAATTTATAGAGAACACAAAAACTTGCTTATTTATGAAGAAATAAGGAAGATATGAAAAATTATCATTGAGTACTTACAGAAACAAGATTCATCACATTTCAACAGTTTTTTTTTTTTTCTAGAAGGGTAGCTGTTGTTAGTTTCCTTTCTTTATTTACTCTAACAAGGCAGATTCAATTTTCTCTCCCACTCAAAATAAAATCCACAGCATTGTGATTACTTGAAACATAATAGAGTAATTAGATAGAAAAGGTGCACAGAATTTTTATAGAGCTCGCACTTAGTCATGTGAACATGTTCAAGGTTGCTTTGCATTGGCCAAATTCCAATCACTGCAGCAGCATCTGTTACTAACCAGGTTTATCTATCCTTCTGAATTCCAATTGCACAACAGAACACAATTATGTGGTATTTGAGAAAAATATTTTATGTTTTTCTACTGGACAGAAAACAGTACTAAATATATCAAAATAACAATTTGTGAAAGATATCATTTGAAATAGAATAAAAAGTGTTTGATCTATTTTCTTTGCATGTTTGTACTAAGTTAAAAGGATCGGAATGATGAAAATGTGCATAGCTCTCAGCATGTCGTAGCAAGTACTGCATGCTTGAAAACTGATCTTTGTTTCAGCTTGGCCACCCAGAGAAGTAGACATGAATAAGAGATATCTTTATACAGTGTGTACTACTTAACAGGTACACCCATAGACAAAGGCTTGGTAAACAAAATCATGAAAGGCTTTGTACTCCAAAGGTTTTTGCTTTGCATTTCTGTTCTGCAGTAAGAAAATAGGGTACATAGGTCCAGGCAGAGACTTGAAGGAATTGGTTTGCTGAGACATACCTTTTTATTTCCCAAACAAACAAAAACAAAACATGTAAAATTATTTTAAGCAAGAAGCAATATTTTGATCTGCAGTTGTCTGCCTTCATTTATTACTCCCCTCTTTTCTACAAATATTCTGTATGAATCTCATGAAAATTCTGAGAGGCTGATTTAACATACCTCAGAAAATACAGCATACATTTTTCTAGCAAAAGAAGAAGAAACACTTCAGATATTTGGACTGTTAATCTTAGAATTTATTGTGTTGTCTTTGCTAATGTAATGGAACACTCTCAGATCTGAACACATTTAATTTTATGAGAACCATTCCCAAACCAAATTATTAACAAGATAAAAATGAGAATTTGTCAAAATGATGTACGATTTTTGATGGACTATAATAAGAATCTTTTAATGACCACAGCCAGTCTTAATCCAAATACATAAATAAAACTTGCCAGTTTTGCATGAAATTCAAGGTTGCCTGAATCAGAGGTTGGTTTTCATGCCCTCTTTTCATGTAAATCCACTGGGATGCTTGTTACAAGTACAGATTTCTGGACCTTTACCTCAGACCTATTGAATCTGAATAGTTAAGACAAGGATCTAAATTTATAAATTTTTAACTATGTGTTTGAAAAACACTGTTACAGCATTAATGAGATGTGCCAAGAATAGACTGTAGTATAATAGGGAGAAGGATATGCATTATTTTGTTCAAGATGAGACAGTTTGAGAGAAATGGGGTGCTATTCAGACATATACCAAGACAACTGAATAAATGGACTTGTTTTAGAAAAAATATCATATACCAATGTAATACTAATTCAAACTTGTATAATCCTCTTTAAAATAAGTTTTATTATTGTTCTGTGGAACTAAGTTAAGTTCCTAGAGAAATGTAGTGGAGGGGATATAGTTCAGTGATAGGTGCTTGCTTTATCACGTGAATAGAGATGAGGAGGAACTAAATTAATAGAAAGAATGAATTCCTGTTTATTCTTTCTCTCCTTCCACATACCCCTGCCACAACTATGACCATATACTACCAGACTGGTACTCTGTTGACACTCAAAGTACATAGTTTTCATTAGAATTTACTCTTACTGTACATTCTATGGGTTTCAACAAAGGTATAGTGATATATATATCTACCATACAGAGAAGTTTAACTGTCATAAAAATTTCTTAGTTCTCTATTTATTAATTTTTCACTCCTGACCTCTGGCAACTAATTGTTTACTGTTTTTTTTTTTGCCTTTTCCTGAAATATAATGTGACTATGTTGCCTTTCAGATTGAATCCTTATTCTTGGAAATACGCATTCATTTTTCTATCACATTGTGTCATAGCTTGATAGCACAATTTCTTTTTAGAACTGAATAATGAGCCATTATCTCGATATGCCATGCCATATACATACTTTAAACCTACTGGGGAACATCTTAGTTGTGCTGAACTTATTATGAATGAAGCAGCTATAAATAACTACAGGCATATTTTATGTAGATAGAAGATTTAGAGGCATTTTGGTAAATAGAAATGATGGTGGGTTGTGTTCTAAGAATATTTTCAGTGTAAAAAACGGCCAAAGTGTGTTTCAAAGTGACTGTACTTATTTGCACTTCTGCCAGGAGTGAGAATTCCTGTTGGCACACATTCTTCACCAAGGTTTAGCATTGTCAGTGCCTAAACAATGGGCATTCTAATAGGTACATCCATTTTCATCCATTTTTAAAGGAAATTTTTTTTGTTTGTTTTTTGCTCAGTGTTTTGATTTTGATTTTTATCCTTTTTTTGGTTATTTGGTTTTAAGATATGGTCTCTCTACACTGTTTTGTCTATCCTGGAACTCTCTTTGTAAACTAGACTTAACTTGAACTAAGAAATCTACCTGTCTCTTCCTCCCAAGTGCTGGGAGTAAAGGCCTCTGCTACCACCATCCAGGATTATTGCTCAGGCTTTTCCAAAATAGATAACAAGTTTTATCAGATAAGTTTTCTTTACTCAAATATTTCCTTCTGGTGTGGGGCTTATCTCTTCATACCCTTGATATTGTCTTTCATACAGCAGATTTTTTTTAAAAGACCTATGGTAGATGTTGAAGTGATGTTTTTTATGTGTATGGGCATTTCACCAGCATGTAAGTTTATGTAGCACTTGCCTGATTGGTGCACACTGAAGCCAGAAGAGGGAATCTGGTCCCCTGGAACTTAAGTTACAGATGATTTTGAATCTTTGTGTATGTTCTAGGAACTAAACCTGGGTCCTCTGCAAGAATAGCCAGTGAACTTAATCACTAAGCCATTTCTTCAGCCCCCAGGGGCATATTTATTACATTTTCTTGAGATATTTCTATGTACTTTCCAAGTGTTCTGTTTAAGTTTTTCTGGATTTTCCAGCTAGCTTTCTGAGCCTCCTAGCATTTCATCAGTTTAATTTCAATTTTGTCTACTTGGACATTGCTTTTTTCATCTGTTTTTCTCTCTCCAAATTAGGGGACAGAGTTGCCCTATAACCTACACTCTGATGAGCTAAAAGCTATTGATTTATCAGTCAGTTCAGTTTTTGACTTGTTATGATGGCATGCTGGCTTCTTAGCTTGTGCCAGACCAGAAATCAAAAGTCTGCATATTATTTGTTTCCTTTTTCAAAGCACATCTGAGGGGACTCTGGTTGAACGCATTCTTCCATACTCCAAATTCAGCTAAACATTGTAGGCTTTTCATAGCAGATCTGGAAAGGGAGTTTATAGAATGCATAGATTCTTTTCACACAGAAAAGTTCAATTCAAAACTGTAGAATAGAAGGGCTATAGAAATAATTGAATCATTAGAGTGCTTGAGAACAAGCCTGAGAAACTGAGTTCAGATTATCAGCAACCACATAAAACATTGGGCATAGTAGTACATAGCTGTAATCCCAGTGTATGGGAGGGAGGCAGAGAGACAGGAGAATTCTGGGGGCTTCTGGCCAGCTAGCCTTGTTTAATTAATTATCTGTGGATTCAATGAGAATCATTGTCTCAAAACAAAGAAAATGTGAAGAGTATTAGAAGACAAGCAATGCCAAACAACCTCTGTATATACCTACACAACACACACACACACACACACACACACACACACACACACACACACACACACACTGTGTAGGCTAGAGTGATTTCAATTCTAGCATCATAGCTTTTATGAAGAATCTCTTCCAGCCTCCAGAGGCTTCGCAAATGATCCACAGGTGTAGCTGGTTTGAGGAAACAGATGTGTTCTTGAAGAGTTGTGTGCAAATTGAATTTTTCTTAATTGAATCTTATTTAGAATTCATTTTTGGAGAGCTAGCTATTTAAAGTAGCCCTTTGGTGAATTCTTTTGTAAAATGAATAATTGCTCCCCAATTTATCATTTTTTGAAAATGCAAATTTTTTGTGTGGCACTTTCTTAAAGCTATGTAAAACTTGAGGACTATGTAGGATGCACAACATGCTTGCAGCTCTTGGTAACAATACAACTCATTTTCTATAATTAAAGAAAATGCTGTGTATAAATAACTGAATATATCCTGTATGCAATGTTATGTTTGGAAACACAAGTTGTCTAGAATTATGGGCTTGAAAAAAGAAACAATTTGAGTCTACATAAACTGGGTGTTCAGCCAACTTTGACTAATATAAAGTTAAGAATACAGATTCTAAGACAACTGTGTTAGTGGCTGATTCACAGACCTTAAGCAAACTACTGCCCAACCACCCAATGTGCTTCTCCTGCTCATCCTGCTTTGTCCCCTACAATGGTCACTTATGCTTCCTGTACTTGTCTCAATGTCAATGTAGCACTAGTCACATTCCAAGTGCTCCATAGCTATGTGTGGCTAGTGAGTACCACACTGTATACACAAGTGATAAAATGCTTCTGCCATTGCCATCTTGGCATGGACTCCATTCAAAAGCCCTGTAGAGATTCTAATAGCAAGCAGTATTGGGAAACATCAATCTAATTATAAGAAAACTCTTGTGCGAGAGTGCCCTGAAGCTGGAAGGCTTTTAGACCCAGGCAGAAGAGTAATCGTGTGATGTTAATTTATTTGTTCATACACTCGCCATCAGGAGCCATTGTGCTGAAAATTAAAGAGGGTTTTCTTTCTTTCTCATCAATAACTTTTATCATATGCAGAATCAACTCATGCTTCATCCTTACTGGTATGACTGTTAAAAGAAGGAATTTCATGGACCGCAAATGAAAATAAGTTTCATTACTTTAGAGACACATCTTGAAGGCTGCATAAGCAACTATATATTTTCTGTAGAGGGTGTGAATAGAATTGATAAATTCCAAGTCAAGTAATAAATTCCAGCTGGTGATATTTTCCTAGGGTAAATTTAGTAGAAGGCAGGAAATGTTTTATTGGATTCATAGGTTGTATTAAAAATATTATAAAATCTCAGAAAAAATGCTCAGCATTTACAGCTCAGGAATCCTCAGTACACAGATACAGACCTGGGATCTTCCCTTCCTTTCTGACACAAATAAGGAAATCAAACACAACAGCCTTTCAGATAAGTGCCAGTTGCCTCAGTTTCCCTATCTAAAAGATGAGAACAATGATAGTTGCCCCTTCATTTTTGTATTTTGGGGGGTTAATTAAGATAGTACATAAAAACAACCAGAACAGTTCTACCTCCACAGATCAAGCAAAGAATGCTTACATTTCAGCCATTACTGCTGTTAGTTCATGAATGCCAATACAGTGATTGACACACCTGAGAACAAAACTGCTCTTGCTAACACTTTAGGTCTTTTGTCTGCATTGTGTTGCTTCAAATTGCACCCTACCATGCCCACAATGCTAATAGACTCAGTTAGAATGATCCCAGCTGCCTGTGGCAAAGAAGGGGCTGTTTGGAAAATCCATTTCTGTCCTGTGAGTTTTGTTCTCTAGATCAATCATCCTAAGTCAGAAAGCTGAGACACTTGGAGAACTGGGAATGGAGAAATTGCAGAGATCCTGCAGAAGTTTACTAGTGTTCAAAACATCACTTCAGTTTCAATTCACTTGTTTTTTTTCGGGAAAATACTCTAAAAGGACTTCTATTTTATAGTAAACACTTAGATAGAAAACGACAAAACTCTTATCCATTTCCTTTCTTAATGCAGTCTGTTGATGAACCCTAATTGGAAGGACTATAGACAAAATGTCCCTTTCTTTGTTCAAGTGTGGGCCAGGCATTACAGTGTTTCTGACAAGCATTACATTTTCAGTATGGTTACTCTTTGACTCATTTTTCCAGGCCTCCAGCTAGGATTTGGCCTTGCACTTGCATGCTGTGGTCATCCTTCCTTGGTGAGGTCACTGATTCTGACATGATATGTATTTTTCACTCTACTATATAAATTTATCCAGCCTCAATATGACTGCAGAGAAGTATCATGTGTTGTAACAATTTTGACAGGTAAGACTCTGTGAAAATTCAAATGCTTTGAGCCCAGTCTGGCTCACAGTCCACTAGGTTTCCAGTAAAATAGATCAAAAGGACCAAAGGAGAAGAATCACACTAGAGAGGGGATTGTAATTTAGTCCTTAAAAAAGAAAAAATCTAATTCCTATAGTCAAAATACATTTAAAGATTAGGTAACCCAAACCAGTGTGTTCTGAGCAGCCCCCAAGAAACGGTTTTATGAAATATATAAAGGACTGTATTGTTTTCTATATTTCTCATCTCCTATGGAGTCAAAACTAAACATTCTGATTTTGCATTCTCCATGGGTGCCACCTCCCACTCATAATCTAACTGATCTCATGGTTCTCTTTCCAGTGCCTTCACTGGATTCATGGGCTGTCTACTGCTTTGTATGCCTTTCTTTCTGTTCCTACACAAGTACAGTTCATTTCTTTTTCTGCTAACTGTTTAATGCTGCCTTGGTCCCAACCAATTAATGAGGAAGCAAGTATGCTGGGGAGGTGTGAGAGAGAAGACACATAGATTGTTTTTTCCATCCCTAAGCCTTTTTCCAAGTCTTAGACTAACCTTTACTAGTAATACCCTGCCTGGAAATCCTTGCTTTCCTTCATTCTTTATCAAGAAGTGTGTGTTTGCCTTTCTAGCAAGATCTGGTCTCTGGCTGAAATAATAGAAAGCATTTTTAAAAGGTCCCAAAGAGATAGCCATCAAAGAAAGGTCTCTTTAAAATGACCATTACCCACACTATTTCAAATCTAGGTTTGGCATGACACTTAATGTGGTAACTTGTTAATAATAGGTTGGGGACCCTATTATTAACACATACACATATAGGTATATAGGTACACAAACACACACACACACACACACACACACACACACACACACACACACACACACTAGCTCTCAAAAGGAATAAGATAGAGTTTGTTTGGGAGCAAAATGTGAATGACCAAGGGACAGGAATATAGAGGTAGGCCCCATGTTCTTCAAGGAGATTACAGCCAGGCAGATAGGCCTCTGATGTTAGCTGATATCACTACTACTGGTCTTTTGGTGGAAAATAAGATTTTGTTAAGTTAATATATTCCTGTGGTAGTTTGAATGTAATTGTCCCCTAAGATCATAGGGAGTGGCACTATTAGGAGTTGTGGCTTCGTTGGAGTAGATATAGTCTTTTGGGGGAAGTGTGTCACTGTGGAGGAAGGCTTTGAAGTCTCATATATGCTCAAGCTGTGCACAGTGTTTAGATGTAGAACTCTCAGCTCCTTCTCCAGCCCCATGTCTGCCTTTGCCCTGCCATGTCCCACCACGATGAGAACAGATTAAATTTCTAAAAATGTAAACCAACCCAGTTAAATGTTTTTTTCCTTTATAAGAGGTCATGGTGTCATGGTCATGGTGTCTCTTCACGGCAATAGAAACCCTAACTAAGACACTTCCAAACAGTTTTAATCTGTTTATCAGGAGGTTGGTCTGACACAGAGGTTGACTAACTAGGGATTTTGGGGAGATGGGGGTGCCTAAAGATAGCAGAAGAAACTGTAATTAGGCATGCAGATTTGTAGCATTCTAAACTCTCCATATTCTTTGAGGTATTAATCTCAGCCCTAGAACATACAGCTTCTTTTTAGTAATTTTCTTTAACACTAGAATCAGAATTTGTCCAGTTGTGCCCTGAGTATCTGATTTTCTTCCAGGCATATCAGCCAGACATTATAGTCCATGAACAGACATTTGGGACATCCCTGGTTTAGGCCTCCTATCACCATATCTGTAATGTGGCCATAGGAGTGAAAGCCCTGGGCTTCTTAGCAATGCTTGCTTTCACTGACACTCCCCTAGATCTGCATGGATAATTGAGAGACCATTAATATTTGGAAACTATCATATTCAAACACAAAATGCCCCAAGCAAGAAAGGAAGATTGGATTCCTGTCTAACAGATTTAGCCATTTAGAAAAAAATAATAGAAGAAAGCAACATTCACTAGAGTAACAAAAAGGTCACTGTGGCCACATAGCAAATGAAAGCAGCTTGCTATTGTTCTTCATTGAATTTAAATTATCCCACCCCCTGGAATCACAACACTTTTTCCTTTTCCTGTCTTCTCTTTAAGTGTTCAGTGTGCCTTCCTTTCTGTCATCCTGCAGCACACACTGGTGAAGCTTGCTTTCAGGTGACATGCAGAGAATTGAAATGAACTTGCAAATGGAAGCAAACTGCCTTTGTTTGGGGCTGGAATCCTTCCTCCTCTATGTAGGATTCATTTCCATGTCCATAGATAATAATCATTTGCATTATGCTTTCAGTTTCTTATGATATACAAAGATGTAAAATGGCTCAAAGGCATCAAGAGATTAACAATAGATAACCTGGAACTGAGATCTCTAAACAATGCATAGAAATCCACTGAAGCACAACGTTTTTCCTTGCTGCTGAGGAATATAATAGTCTAATACATATTAACCATTTACAGCCATCAATCCAAATACATATTTCTTCTGAACCTCATTTACCTCCCACTCTTCACGTGCTTTATCATCCCTTCTTTCCTCTTTTCCAATTGAAGTCATTTTAGGGACTTGGGAGATGGCTCAGCAGCTGAGAGCACTTTCAAATCCATCAGTAAGATCAGCGGTTCAAGCTTCAGCATTCACACAAAAATCTGGGTACTCTACACCTGCCTGTAGTCAGAGGTTTTCTCCTGCCTGCCAGTTCTCGAATAACAACTCAGAGGTTTAATAATACTTATAATTGTTTGGCCAATAGCTCTCACAATTAAATTTCCTCATTTCTGTTGTTTTATATTTTATCATGAAGTTTTTGACTTGTTCCCTCACATCTTGCTTCCCTGGTGGCTACATGGCACCTCTCTCTGACTCTGCTTTCTTTCTTTCTCTATCTCTGTTTGGATATCCCACCTAGATAGATTCTGCCTTGTAATAGGCCAAAAGAGCTTTATTCATCAACCAATAAAAGCAACACATTTGCAGCATAGAGAAGGACATCCCACATCATCTGCCCCAGGAAGAAAGAATGCAGGAGGATTCCAGGAGCTGGTTGGCTTCTAGCCTAGCAGAGAAAACAGGAAAACATCAGCTCCAAGTTCAGTGAGAGATTGAATCTCAGAGTAGTATGCAAATAATGATAGAGGAGGAGCCTGACATTATCTTCAGTCCTCCAAGGTGCCACAAACAGATGTAAACAACTGCACACGCACACGTACACACACAAAATGTACACCCACACTGATGCACCAGACTCAAATGAATACATAAATTGCTTTTCTTTTTTAAACTCTTATTTGGACTTAACTTACTTTGATTATAAATTCAATAATTTGAAGGATTTCATTTGGGATTTTTTTCAAATACAGAAAAATGCAACTAATAGAATGAAAACCATCAGTGTACTGGCTCTTCTTCTTCTTCTTCTTCTTCTTCTTCTTCTTCTTCTTCTTCTTCTTCTTCTTCTTCTTCTTCTTCTTCTCTTGACCCACTAATGTCATCTGGGAAGAAGGAACCTCAATTGAGAAAATGCCTCAATCAGATTGCTGGTAAGGCATTTTCTTGATTAATGATACATATAGGCAGACCCAGCTCATAGGGTTGAAGGAGTGGTGCATGAGTTGTATAAAAAAGCAGAATGAGTGTGATGATTTGAATGAAGATGTCCCCTGTCTTAGTTAGAATCTCTATTGCTATGAAGAGACACCAGGACCATGGCAACTCTTATACAGGAAAACATTTAATTGGGCTGGGTTACATTTCAGAGGTTTAGTCCATCATCATCGTGGCAGGGAGTATGGCAATGGGCACGCAGACATGGCTCTGGAGAAGGAGCTGAGAGTCCACATTGCAGGCAATAGGAAATGGTCTGAAAGTCACACTGAGGGGAGCTTGAACAAAAAATACCTCAAAGCCTGTCCCCATGGTGACACACTTCCTCCAACAAGGCTGTACCTACTTCAACAAGTCCACACCTCCTAATAGTGCCATTCTTTATGAGCTTATGGGGGATAACTCCTTCAAACTACCACAGCCTCCCATAAGCCCAAAGGAGTGTCACTATTAGGAGGTATGGCCTTGTTGGAGGAAGTTTGTCACTGGGAGTGGGCTTTGAACTTCAGATGCTCAAGTCAGTCCCAGTGTCTCACTCTCTTCCTGCTGTCTGGCAATCTGGGTAGAAATCTTAGCTACCTCTCCAGCACTATCTCTGCATGTGGGCTGCCATGCTTCTCACCATGCCTATAATGAATAAAATCTCTGAACTGTAAGTCAGCTCCAATTAAATGCTTCCTTGTAAAAGTTGCCATTGTCATGGTGTCTCTTCATAGTGACAGAAATCCTATATAAGGCACTATGAGCAAGCCATTGAGACAATTAAATAACTGTTATTTGTCCATGGCCTCTAGCATTAGTTACTGTCCCCAGGTTCTTACCTTGAGTTCCCACTTTCATGTACCTTCATGATGGACTGTGAAGTAGAAGTCTAAGCCAAATAAATATTTCTTTCCTTCTAGTTTCTAGTAGTTTTCATGTTCATCATAACAATAGAAATCAATCTAAAACAATCAATAACCCTACTACATCTAGGGGAAGAGAGTCAATGTATTTATTGTTAAAATACATGGGAGGGGCTGGGCTTGTGGCTCAGTGATAGAAAGATTGCTTGCAGATCATATAGGAAGTTGTAGGTTCCATACTCAGTAATTGGTAAAACAAACAAACAAAGTAAAAAAATAACAACTGTACAAACACACACACACACACACACACACACACACACAGAGGGGGGAGGGAGAAAGGGTATGTGTGATGGGTCAGATACACACAGGAAGTCATTGATGTGCACTGAACTTCTGCACCAGGCCTCAACAGACCAAACTTAAATGGAGTCAGCTTCCACATCACCAAACACAACTCCCTGAGAAATCAGAAACAATATTTACCAAATGTCAAAACAGCAATATTTACTAATATGGAAAGGCTCCCACTTTAACTCTTACAAAGAAAGTAGTAGAAATAACCTGTTAGCAAGTCTGTCTTTTCCTTATGCTGTTTCCTTGTTCCTGTTCAAGGTTTTGCATCAAAACTAGCTGTTCTGTCTTGCCTAACAGTGTACCTGTATAGTTTCAGAAGTGATACTTCTCAATTCATAAAGTGCAAATAAAAGTCAATTATATAACTTAGCTAAATTTCTAGAAACTCTGTCTTTTAACACTGTTAGTGGTTAGTGAAATTTGGGAGCATTTTTCCAACTATTGTTCCATGGTTCTCAATTCCTGTTTTGCCAATGGCTACTTGGTGAACATTTTTCCCTTGCTTTGACCTTCATTTCAGAGACTTAGCTACTACCAATATGGTATCCTCTTCTTTTAACAGTCACCATTATTTCTACATTCCCTGTTCCATCATAACAAACAACACTCCTTATTCTATCTATAACCACTGATCAAAGGCATTCTAATATATCTTTTCATCAAACTGCTATAGAGTATCTAGAGAAAAGCCATCAAAGCCATTCAGGAAAATAAGAGCAAAGACACTTCCTGGTATTACACTTTGTCCAATATGCTAGCCAATGTCATGTTATTTAACTTCAGAGTGAGAAATTTCAAGATGGTATGGGTGAACAAGCAGCCTTCTGTTACCTGCATTTTCAATACATCTAATGGATAAATGAACAGTTATAAAACCAGACACATCATCACATCAAAGCTAGGATAAAATGGAATATCATTAACACATGAATATACATGAAACATGCATGGATCTCTTTAGTTGTTCAGTAACAAGTGATTGTCTAAAAACAAAAGTCTTTCACTTACCAATTTCCCTGATGTAAATATTCTTTCTATAGTTAATTTTAAACTACTTTTGGGATGCCACTTAACATAGGGTATGGCAAGGCAAGACAGGGTAGAAATTCTTCTGTCCTGTATTCTTGCTGAGGTCATTGACTAGAATTTCATGTCCTTGATGGGAAGTCCCATGGAAAATTACCCAACTCTATTCTGGGAACCTGAGGTCAAGATGCACCAACTAGCTTATCTTAGCTTCTGTTAAACTGCCTACTTGTGCAGAACCTCCCACTCACATAGCTAACCACTTATCTTAGCTTCTGTTAAATTGCCTGTTAGTGCAGAACTCCCCCATCCAGCTAACAACTTATTTTAGCTTCTGTTAAACTGCTTGCCTGTGTGAAGTTCTTCACTGCCCTACCCCCACCCCCTGCAGCTGCCAAGTGAGATGCCAGGACCTAGTTTTTGCATTCAAAATCTTCTAACTTTAAACCCTCAACACTATACTTGGGACCCAAATACCTGAGTATAGTCCTAGATCATTTGAATAAAGATTTTCAATTAGCTAAAAACTGTGTCTGAGTTTATAGCTCCCCATACCAGGAGTTAAGAAGAATTGGACTTAATGGATTATGGGAAAATGGAAGAAACCAGCCTTAGCACCACATTACTTTCTGTTACTATTCCTAAAATGCAAGCAAGTGCATAAAACTCAGCCAGAGCTAACCTCAGAAAGAGCCATATTAACAGTAACTTCCTTGGGATGATCTTTCCAAGTAAGAAACTAGTTGTACTGTCAAAGCTTGAAGTCATCACATCTCCTTCCCTTCCCTATGGTACTTATTTTTTTATAGCTATATGTACCAGGAATCAAATAAAAAGGATTGCACATTATAGATAAATATCCTATCATGGTGGTAGTTTCTTTGTCAACTAAACACAAGCTAAGGTTATCTGGGAAGAGGGAACCTCAATTAAGAAAATGCCAGGACATTACCCTGGTGCCTCATTTCTCTTTAAACCTATATTGGCTTCCTCTCTGATGGTATCTCTTATTTTGCTTTCCTCTATTCTTGCCCCTACAGGAACTTTCTGCTCCCTTATGTCCTCCTCACCCCTCCTCTTCTCCCCTTCTCATTCTCCTAGCATCTTCTCCCCTCCCTCCATGCTCCCAATTTGCTCAGAAGATCTTGTCCCTTTCCCCTTCAACAGGGGACCATGTATGTCTCTCTTAGAGTCCTCCTTGTTGCCTAATTACTCTAGTGGTGTGGATTGTAGTCTGGTAATCCTTTGTTCTATTGTAAAATCAAATAGAGTGGACCACAAAAAAAGACTCCTTGCCTGAGTGTTTTCTAAAGAGAAAGACAGGATGGAGTTGGGTAGATTAGTAAGAGTGGAATACCTTGGAGGAAAGTAAACTAGGATCAGAATATATTATATGAAAAAAATCAAATATATATATATATATATATATATATAATATATATATATATATATTAAGCAAGGCATGGTGGCCACGCCTATAGTCACAACACCTGGGAGGCAGAGGCAAGTGGATCTTTGAGATCAAGACCAGTTTGGTTGACAGATTGAGTTCCAGGGCAGCCATAGCAGCACAGAAAAGCCCTATCTCAAAAAATATATGTAAATATATCTATATATCTATATCTATATCTATCTATATATATACATATATGTTGAAATATATATGTATGTACATATACATATACATATACATATACATATACATATACATATACATATACATATACATATACATATACATATACATATATTTAAAGAGTACAGAAAAAGAAAATAGGTCCGTCATATTGTACTAGAAGCAAGGCAATGTGGCATTTTCTCCATTAATGATTGATATGGGAAGTCCAAGCATACTGTGAGTAGTACCACTTCTGGGAATTTGGTCTTGGATGCTGTAAGAAAATAAGGTGAGTAAGCCATGGGGAGAAAACCAGTTATCAATGTTCCTTCATGGACTCTTCTTCAGTTTCTACCTTGAGTGCCTGTTCATGATAGATTAGAACCATAAGCTAAAATAAGCCCTTTCCTCCCCAACCTGTTTTTGGTCATGTTGTTTATCACAGCAATAGAAAGCAAACTAGTGTTGGGTGGATGTTTCTTTCCCAGTCCTGACTGCCAGTCCCAAATTACCAACACAGAGGCTTAGTATAACTTATAAATGCTTAGCCAATAACTCAGGATTGTTACTAACTAGTTCTTACATTTAAATGAACCCATATTCTTTATTTATACTCTACCACTTGGTGGTACCTTTATCAGCATGTCGCATTAATCTTCTGCTCCCTCTGAATCTGGCTGATGACTCTTCTGACTCCTCCCTTCCTCTTCCCAGAATTTACCTAGCATTACTTTCAAACTAAATCTCTTCCTGCCCAACTATTGGTCAGTCAGCTTTTTATTAGCAATGAGAGTAATACATATTCATAATGTACAAACATTGTTCCACAGTAAACTAGGACACCTATGGCTGACCTATATAGCCCCAGCCTTTCCCCATGGCATATGAGTTGGGATGACGTCACCTTGTATAGTTGTTCTGCCTTAACTATGTGATGTCAGAATCAGGACAGGGCTGATTTACATCACTCATAAAACATAACACACTTATGCTCCATTGAATACATAGATTAGATGGTGTTACAGTTAGAATATGAACCATACACCAATGGTTTGTGTTTTGAAAACCCCTTTCACAGCTTGTGGTATAATTTTGAAGGCTGTAGAAGCTTCAGGAAATAGGGCACAGCTGGTGGAAGAAAGTGTGTCAGGGTAGTTCTTCTTAAGTTACATCTGCCTCTAATGGTAATAGACTAATTCCTCTGCTTCTTAGATCACCAAGGTATGAGAAACTTCCACAATATATTTATTTTTAGGACTGTGGAACTGTTTTACCACACCCTTCCTGTTCTGGAACCCCCCCCAAAAAAAACCAGTGAAACAGTGAGCCAAAAGGACCTTTCTTTCTTTTTTTCTTCTTTCTTTCTTTCTTTCTTTCTTTCTTTCTTTCTTTCTTTCTTTCTTTCTTTTCTTTCTTTCTTTCTTTCTTCCTTTCTCGCTCTCTCTCTCTCTCTCTCTCTCTCTCTCTCTCTCTCTCTCTCTCTCTTTCTTTCTTTCTTCTGCTTCTGACAGGTACTTTATCATTACAATTAGAAACTGAAATACATGGGGTTGTACACATCAAGGGTACCTTTGTGCTCTAAGGCTCTCTGGAGCTAAGAGGAATGTGTATTCAACTTGGCGTTTAAAAAAAAGTCACGTTTGAATTCCCTTGCTGTTGTTGACAACCAGAAAGGCATGTACTCATGACTTATCAAGCAAACCCAAAGAAAAGTTGTAGTAAATTGTGTTTCTTTTTTATAGGTTGTGAAGTTATAATTTATGTACCAAATATTCACTAATCTTAAGCACATATTTCAATGATTTTTATAAAAGTGGAGTTACATAAACATTCCCTATCTCATATTCATATATTTCATCACCTCACTTGCCTATATTCTTATAAAGTTATTTCCTATTCCTGATACCAGTTTATTACCACTGCTGCATCCCTAGCCTTAAGCAAGCATTTTATGCCTTGAGAGATCAGTGGAGTTATATGCATTTCTTATGGATAGAATCCCATGAAGCCTTTTGCTTCTGCCTTCTTTCATTCTTCATATTTTAAAGATTTATCCATGCAATAGCATATGCCATCATTTCTTTTTATTACTGAATAATATTCCTTTTTATGAATATATAGCATTGTGTTTATTCATTCAAAATTTCATAAACGTTTTTCCTATTTTCTGGTTAGTATGAAAAACGTCACTATGACCATTGGTGCACAAAGATTTTGATGCCCAAAGTCTTTGGTGGTTTCCTGGCCAGAGACCAGGGATCCCACTGGGACAGTCTGGTTTCTCATTATCTTTCTTCCTCTAAATGAGAACCCTTACCTAGCCACTGTACTGGGGACTTCTATGGAACAGAGAGGTAACTGGAGATACCACTCTGTGAGTGGACAAAATCTATTGAGCAGTTCATCACTCTCTCGCCATACCTCCAACCAGTAAAACCTTATTATTAACTCCAGGATGGATACTCAAAACAGTATCTAATTTCTTGGAAGCTAAACCTCCATTACAATATCTCCCCATTCTTTCTTCTAAGCTCCCACCTATGACTCTATAATAAAACTCCTTTTTAAACTTGCTTTCCCACTGTATATGATTCCATTCTATTTTATTTTTATTTATTTTATTGTTTTATGTGTTATGAATGTTTTGTGTTGTGGAATATCCCTTTACACTTTGTGAAAATGCATCACTGTGATTGCTTTTACAAGAAAAAGCTAACCATCCCATAGCTAGGCAGAAGGTATAGGAGGGACTTCTGGACACAGAGAGCTCTGGGAAGAACAAAGAAGTCACCAGCCAGACACAGGAAGCAAGATGGGCAGTACATAGTAAAGGAAACCAAGCCACATAAAAGATGTAGATTTAAAAATATGGGTTAATTTAAATTATAAGAACTAGTTAGGAGCAAGCCTAAGCTAATGCTGAGCTTTCATGATAATAAGTCTCAATGTCATGATTTGGGGTCTGGTGGTCCAAAATAAGCCTTTTACAGTTTTGTATTCATATATATCTGTACACCATCTGAACTTCTGGTGCTTTCAGAGGTCAGAAGAGGGTATTAGGTTCCCTGAGACTGGAGTTATAGATGGTTGTGACCTGCCATGTGAATCTGGGAATTAAACACCAGTCCTTTGTAATTGCTGAGCCAATTCTCCAGCATAAAATTTCATTCATTGAATCCACAAGAGGCCAGAAGCCACAGACTCTGACTATGGGCATCTATTGCCTAATTTTCCAGAGTTACAGTGGATTTGCAGCTAGGAAAGCTCTGCCACTCTCAGGCACACCCTATTTTACTGTATCAAGATTAGGCATTTTGCTGGCTGGAGAGGTGGTTCAGAAGTTAAGAGCACTGACTGCTCTTCCAGAGGTCCTGAGTTCAATTCCCAGCAAACACATAGTGGCTCATTACCATCTGTAATGCGACCCGATGCCCTTTTCTGGCCTAGGCAGAACACTGTTTACATATTAAATAAATAAGTAAATAAATAAATATTTTTTAAAAAGATCAGGCATCTAGACCCCTTCTTCCACCTGTTTGTTTCCTCTCTACAACCTTCCTCCACCCAAGCAATAAAACCATCCTTGCAGATATTCTCAGAGGTAGTGTGGCCATCCCTGTGGCTATTAGAATTTTGAAACTACAGATCTCACACAATGGAATTTCCCCAGGAACTTCATGTTGGGAAAAAACAAGGGCTAGAGGCCTGGGAGCAGCCAGAAGAAGAACATGACTTCTGAGGAAATATGTACAACATTTTCGGTGAGAGAAAGGGTCTGAGACAATGGTATGCATGTGGAATGGGTTTGAAGCCGGGGCCACATTTTAGTCAGATTGCTTAGTTATGCATATCTCTTGCTTTCTATTTAAACCATACCCTCAAGGTAGGACCAGGAATATGGGCTTGCTTGTCCTTCTTCCCAATATGCCTATGCTGAAAAAATCTCCTTTATCTTGTTTCACTATTGATTTGGCTCCATTTTGGCTTATTGCAAATAGTATCTGACAACCAGCCTATGGTTGCATTTAAGCCCCACTTCATGAGATAGAGCCTCTTCTTGATGTTATCAATAAGAAAACACCTGAGGCTAGACAGATCACTGGCCCTAGAGGAAAATGTATTTGTTCAGCTAGATGAAAATAGCAACAACAACAACAACAAAGCAGACTTATGATAACGCATTGTTCTTATCCAAAAGTTCTTTTCTTTCCGTTCATTTATTTAGCTCATAAAGTCATGCACAATTATGATACACAATACAGTATGTTCACAATGGCATGGCTAAATTAAACCAATTAACATGTTGTATCACATATTCATCATTTTTGTTTTGAGAACACTTAAAGTATACTATCTCACAACTTTTTAAAATATAGCATATTGTTATCAACCACATTTATCATGCTCTCAGTAGACTTCAGGACTTCACAGAGTCTATGCTTCTTGTCCAACTGCAGTTTTATATCCTTAAACCAATCATTTCCCCATTGTTAAAAGACCCAAATTGAAGCCTAATAGCCACAATTCTGTTCTCTGTTCCCATAAGTTCATCATTTCTAGATTACACATAAAATTGAAATTGTGTGACATTTGTCTTCCAGTGTGTCACTTATTTTTTTTTTTTTTTGGCAAGCATATAACTTTACTTACTAAAGATGAAATCAAATTTGCATGCACAGGTGAGCACTCACTGAAACACCTTGGATTCATCACATATTTGAGTTTCAATTAGCATATATATATATATATATATATATATATATATATATATATATATAGAGAGAGAGAGAGAGAGAGAGAGAGCAATAATGGCAAGATTATGTCTCCTAGTAATGTCAGAAGCTACATCCTTATAAGTCTAACCAACATGACTGACTGAACATGAGCTGAACATGGATGATGCCAATGTACAGCCACTTTGGAATTCAGTATGGTGACTCCCCAAGAAAATGGGAATGAGTCTACCACAAGATCCAGCAATTCCACTCCTAGGCATATAACCAAAAGAAGCACATTCATATAACAAGGACATATGTTCAACCATGTTCATAGCAGCATTATTTGTAATAGCCAGAAACTGGAAGCAGCCTAGATGCCCCTCAACCGAAGAATGGATAGAGAAATTGTGGTACATTTACACAATGGAGTACTACTCAGCAGAAAAAAACAATGGAATCTTGAAATTTGAGGAAAATGGATGGAACTCGAAGAAACCATTCTGAGCGAGGCAATCCAATCACAAAAAGACAAACATGATATGTACTCACTCATATGTGGACCTGCTTCATGATACATAGTAGTGACCATGCTCTATCAGAGCTGTTTTTAATGATGTTGCTTGTGAGGAGCCACACTCACATTCGCCATTACAAGATGGCGCTGACATCCGCTGCCGGATCAAGTAAACAATGTTGGTGGTGCGCATGTGCCCAGTGTTTTTCCACTTGCCTAGCCTCGCCTCTTCCGTGGCATCATATAGGGTGATGAGTCATCCACCTATCCCAGCTGTACACGCACTGCTCGGGGCTTATGAGCCTTTATAAGGGGACGGGATTCTTGGCTCGGGGTCTCCCTAATCGGAAGCTGATCATCTGTCTCTCAAGATGCATTAAAGCTTTACTGCAGAAGGATCCGAGTGTCCTGTGTCGTTCTTGCTGGCGAGACAATCGCGCGGGACAGTTGCTCAGAATGGTTTCCTCCCAGATGATGACTGAGAAGCTAATTAAAAAAAAAAAAAATGGTGCCAAGGTCCAAAAGTTCTTACAATAAATGTTCGTTAACACAGAAACTCAACCCATATCTAGTCAAAGTGTGGAGAAGACACCAGTGCACTCTACCTAACATGAGATTTCTATTTCACACCCCTTCTCTTTTTTGGTCTTTATTTAAAATTTAAATCAGAAACAAGCTTGTTCCACACATCAATTGCAGCTCCCTCTCCCTCCCTTCCTCCCCTGCCTCCCAATGACCCCAACCCCATCCCATCAGGTCTCTGCACCCCAGAGAGGGTGAGGCCTTCCATGGGGGACCTTCTAAGTCTGTCTTATCATTGGAGAGGGGCTTAGACTCTCCCCTGTGTGTCTAGGCTGAGAGAGTATCCCTGTATGTGGAATGGGCTCCCAAAGTCAATTCGTACACAATGGACAAACACTGATCCACTACAAGAGGCCACATAGATTGCGCAGGTCTCTCAACTGACACCCATGTCCAGGGGGTCTCAGTGTGTCCTATCTATCCACTCTGGTTTCCCAGCTATCAGTCTGGGGTCCATGAGCTCCCCCTTGTTCAGATCAGCTATTTCTGTGGGTTTCTCCAGCCTGGTCTTGACCCCTTTGCTCAGCACTCCTCCCTCTCTGCAACAGGATTCCAGGGTTTCAGCTCAGTGTTTAGCTATGGGTGTCTGCTTCTGCTTCCATCAGCTACTGGATGAAGGCACTAGGATGGCATAAAAGGCAGTCATCAATCTCATCATAGGGGAATGACATTTAAGATAGCCTCTCCACTATAGCTTACATACTTAGTTGGGGACATGCTTGTATATCTGGAGATTTCCCTAGTGCCAGATTTCTCTTTCAACCTATAATGGCTCCCTCTATTATGGTATCTATTTTCTTGTTCTCCTCTATTCTTCCCCTGACTCAATCTTCTTGCTCCATCCTATCCTCCTCCCCCTTTCTCTTTTCCCCTTCTCTTTCTCCTAACTCCCTCATCCACCTCTCTACTCCCAATTTGCTCTTGAGACCTTGTCCCTTTCCCCTTTTGCGGGGGGGGGGGGGACCTTAGGGTCCTGCTTGCTTCCTAGATTCTCTGGCGGTGAGGATTGTAGGATGGTAATCCTTTGTTCTATGTCCAAAATCCATGTATGAGTGAGTACATACTGAGTTTGTTTTTTTGTGACTGGGTTACCTCACTCAGGATGGTTTCTCCTATTTCCATCTATTTCCCTGTGAATTTTAGATTTCATTTTTTTCCTCTGAGTAGTACTCCATTGTATAAATGTACCACATTTTCTTTATCCACTCTTCAGTTGAGGTGTATATAGTTTGCTTCCAGGTGCTGACTATTATAAACAATGCTACTATGAACATAGTTGAACAGATCTTGTGGTAGACTGATTCCCATTTTCCCGAGGAACCACCATACTGATTTCCAAAGTGGCTGTACAAGTTGGCACTCCCACCAGCAGTGGAGGAGTGTTCCTCTTTCTCCACAACCTCTCCAGCATAAACTGCCATTGGTGTTTTTGATTTTAGCCATTCTGGTAGGAGTAAGATGGCATCTCAGAGTTGTTTTGATTTGCATTTCCCTGATGGCTAAGGATGTTGAACACTTTCTTAAGTGGATTTCAGCCATTTCAGATTCCTCTATTGAGAATTGTCTATTTAGTTCTATACCCCACTTTTTAATTGTATTATTTGGTGTTTTGGAGACTAGCTTCTTAAGTTCTTTGTAAATTTTGGAGATCAGCCCTCTGTTGGATGTGGGGTTGGAGAAGATCTTTTCCCATTCTGTGGGCTGTTGTTTTTGTCTTGTTGACTGTGTCCTTTGCCTTCTAGAAGCTTCTCAATTTCAGGAGGTCCCATTTATTAATTGGCCATCTCAGTGTCTGTGCTAATGGTGTTATGTCCAGGAAGTGGTCTCCTGTACTTCCCTTCTAAGAGGTTCAGTATGGCTGGATTTATGTTGAGGTCTTTGATCTATTTGGACTTGAGTTTTGTTCTTGACAATAGAGATGTATCTATCTGCAGTCTTCTACATGCCAGCATCCAGTTATGCCAGCATCATTTATTGAAGATGCTTTCTTTTTTCCATTGTATAGTTTTAGTTTTTGTCAAAAATCAAGTGTTCGTAGGTGTGTGGGTTTTTATCTGTAGTACCTGAACTTTTACCCTGCTTCTCTATTTCCAGCATTCCTTCAGACTGTGTTTTTTTTATTGTCTCTATTTCAGCTTTCTATCCTTGCACTTTTTGTATTGTTTCCTTCACTTGTTTGGTTGTTTTTTCTTGGCTTTCCTTGTTTTCTTTAAGAGATTTGTTTATTTTTTGCCATATTTGGTTTGTCTTTTCCTCCATTTCTTGAATTTTTTTGTTTGTTTTTTCTTCCATTTCTTTAAGGGATTGTCTCATTTCCTTTTTGAGGTTCTCTATCATCCTTATAAAATTATTTTATAGCCATTCTCTTCTGCTTCATCTGATTTGGGATATTTAGGTGTTGCTGGTGTGGAGTCCCTAGATTTGGTGGTGTCATAGTGATCTTTCTATTGTTGGAAGTGCTCAAATACTGTTTTCTTCCCATCCCTTCTTCTGCATGCCTTTCGGGTCTCTCCCTCTCCAAGTGCATACTGGTCCAAGTTTTTTTTTTTTTTTTTTTTTTCTGGTGGGTGCAAGCAAGTCCAATACTCCAATGGCTCTCCTCTTCCCATGGGTAGAGGCAGTACTAGCACCGTGATGTCTGCAGACTTTGGATGGCCTGGTCTTCCAGGATGGGTTCTCCTATGTGCAGTCCCCAGGCCTCAGTAGGCTTTAACCAGGGCACTGGAAGGTATGAAATTTTTTGTAAAAATTAAAAACAAAACAATGGAACAAACAACAGCAAAAACCCACTTCGCTCCTCTGTCTTTCCCACCTCTCTAACACCTATTCATTTTTGACGAATAAATAAAAAAATATTTAAAAAAAAGAATACGGATTGCTAAGCTTGGTCTGTTAGAGTTTGTAGGCCACAATCTCTAGAAGTTCATTTTAGTAACAAGAGTCATCATGGCTCTGGAATCTCATTTGTGACACTCATTTTAGTGCCAGCTGTGTTTTTATCCATTTGATGTCGTATCCATTTTATGTTCCTAACCACTACTCCAGAGAATTGGAGTCTGGCGTCCCCTGTAGTATGAGGTTATGAGACTCCTACACAATTTTCCTACTTAGCTACAAAGACTCCTAGTTTAAACGTGAAAGAGCTGGGATAGTCAGCCAGCACTAAATTTGAGTCCTTGGAGAGAAGGATGGGCACAAGACAAGTGGTGACTAGCTAGTCTCTGATATGTGTCTGTTTTTACATTTTTTCTACTAGAAAAATAATGCATTTTATTGACTTAAAAGGAAGATTCACAATTGAAATATCAAATCTTTATGATGCAGCATAAAGAGTTTTGTAGCATTTTTATTGTTTTAACAAAATAACATAGGCATTTTTCAATCATAAGGAATTGTTCCAAAACATAATTCCAATAACTGTGTACTATTTGTATGTAACCCACTGTCATAATTTACTTAACCTTTCCCTATTTGGGAAACATTCATTGTTTGTTTGTCATTGTTATAAGGTGCACCAAGATAAAATTTCATATTTTTTAATTGCTTTGGCTAGATTCCTATTAGTAGATTTACTGAATCTAAGGCTGCCAATGTTTTTGAAGCTTATATGACTGACTCCAGAGTCAGATTAAGTCCTTCCACCATGGTGCCATTTCTAGACACTCTGCTGCAAGATCTTCTATCTCTTCTCTAAACTAATGGCTCACGTCGATATTAGCACACAGGAACTTCATTCAGTTTTCCTATACAGATTTCATTTGTTTTGGTATTGGTGTTAATGGTCATGCTGCAGACTCCACAAGAATGGGGACCATGTTTTGCAGTTTATTTGAATTCACAGAATCTTCTTGCAATTACATCAAAACAGAAATAGTCAGCTCAATTTCTCATAAAAATAAGCATTTCAAAGGATAAATGGTACTCTTCTAAATGTAGGAGTTATGGATTTGTTGACATTATAGCTCATTTGAGTCTCTTCCCTTAACCTTCTAAGTTTGATAACCCCATTTCTTCAATTACTGGATTTGCATATTTCTAATCACCCTATAAAAGCTTAGTGTTTTATGTTATAACCACATCTTTCCTAGCCTATGACCTTTTGTACTTGAATAAGTAGAATGGATCTAGCTAATCCTTCTGGCAGCTAAAACATATATCCTTCCTAACGTCTCTTAAGTTCTTTTCATTAACCCCAAGAAAGGGTCAAAATAGTATACAATAGGATAAGCCCCTGTTGACTACCATCCTCAACAAAGAGTCAAATGTAAGATTGTTTTTCACATAGGTTTACTAGAGAGTGAAGACCTGGAAAGTAATGTGGGAGCTTCTATCTCAAATATGTGATGCCATTGCAAACATTAAGATTCTGACTAGCAACTGGGCATGATGATGCATGCCTTTAGTTCCAGCTCTTGGGAGGCAGAGGCAGCAGCCTGGTCTACAGTGTGAGCTGGTTCCAGAACATCCAGGGATACACAGACAAATACTGTCTTGAAGAAGGAAACAATTTTTTGACTAGTGAGCTTGGGTCCAGATATCCCTACATGTTGTCATTGGTGGAAATATGATCCCCAAATATGTGGCTATCTTAAGTATCTGAACCTGCACTAACTTCTGTGGCAAAAGTGGCTTTGAAAATGTGGTTAATGTGAAGATTTTGAAAGAAAATTATGTGAGCTTAACCTGGTTGTAATGCAATTACAAAGGTTTTATTCGCTGGTTGGTAAGATTTTTAAATATTTTTTTCTTTCTTGTTTAAGAATTCCTACATTATACAATATTTTGTTCAAATCCATCCCTCACTCCCTCTCCTCGAAATTCTTTTATATCTGCAATACCATTTTGCTCTTCCAATTCCAACTTCAATGTGCTTTTTTTAAGCCACTGAGTCCATGTAGTTCCACCAATATATTCATGAGTGTGGGTCCATCCATTGGAGCATGGAAAACCTACATGTTTATTAGATATTTGAAACAGGGTCTCATGTAGGCAACACTGGCCTGGAACTTGAATTCACAATGTATGGAGGGATGACCTTGAACTTCTGATCTTCCTGCCTCCAGCTTCCAAGGGCTGAGATTACAGGCTTGCCCTACCATGCTTTGTATGTACTGAGCTCAAGGAAAAACCCCGGGCTCTAGGTTCAGATTCTAAAAAGTTAAAAGGCAAAGAAGCAAAGCTGGGCAAGGCAGTGGACAACTTTAATTTCAGCACTTGGGTGGGAAAGGCAGGCAGATCTCTGTGAGTTTGAGGCCATCCAGGACTATGTAGTGAGACCCTGTCTCTAAAGGAAAAGAAGTTGAAAGAAGCAATGGAGGGACGGAACATGAGTGAAGGAATATAGACAATGCATACAAGCTGGAAAAAATGAGGAAAAAAATAGATTCTCCTCCATTTCTATTAGAAAGAAATGTAACTGTGTCTTCTTGATTTTATCTCAGTGAAACTTGTTTTGTATGTCTGATTTACAGAACATTTTAAGATTGTTGTAATTTGTGGCAGCAGCAATAGAAAACTAATTGTACCCACAAGAGGATGAGATGAATGATGCTAACTTGTAGCAAGCTTGTCAAATGTGAATTATATAATTTCACATCTTTAACAATAGTACTTTTATATCTATTGGAAGGAATGAAGCAGTCATTTAAAAATATTTCATTGATTTCTCAAACATAGAAAATAACTTTTAATGTCCAAGTTATTAAAGGTAAGATTGTATCTCCTAGTAATGTCAGAAGCTACATCCTTATAAGTCTAATCAACATGACTGACTAAACATGAGCTGAACAAGGATGATGCCGATGGACATGACAAAGTGGATGGGGAAAATCCCACAAGGCCTCATCCCTACACAAAGAAGTATAGGTAACTGAGGAAAGCTAGGAGTAGGAGAGGTGGTCCTCAATAGGGAAGAGCACATCAATTGTTTGTCCAGTACCAAACAGTCCACCCTGAAAAACATACATATAAGTAACATCATACAGACTGAACAGGATATATATATATCATAAACAATTAATGGAAAGAGAGGCCATGGTTTTTGAAGCAGAGTAGAGAAAGTTAAATAGGAGGTTTTAGAGGGAGGAAGAAGGAAGAAATGTAATAATTTTATAATATCAAAAGAAACCCCAACTTTTATGCACAATAACACACACACACACACACACACACACACACACACACACACAAATAAAAGGCTATAAAAATGCGTGTGGTACAGCTATTTGTATTCTTTATTTTGCTATGAGGAAAGTTGAAGTCTACAGTAGGTGTGGTGGCCTCCAAAGGGAGTGGTGCTGTTAGGAGGTGTGGCCTTGTTGGAGGAAGTGTGTTACTGTTACTGTGGGTGGGGTTTTGAGGTCTCCTTTGCTCAAACTTCCCTCAGTGTGACTTTCTGCTGACTTCCTGTTGCCTGCAAAATGTAGCACTGTCAGCTCCAGCGTCACATCTGCTTGCATACCTGCCTTGCTCTTCATCATGATGATAAGGCTCTAAACCTCTTTATAAGAGTGGCCACGATCGTGATATCTCTTCACATCAATAAAACCCTAAGGCAGTAGGTAAGTGACTTACCCTGGGTAAATCACTAGGACTCTAACCATTAGCACCTCCTTGTATTGCCTTGTATGACTAGTGTAATTATGTGGATGACAAGGAAACTTTTAGTAAGAAGCAAGGACCCGGAATTTATTGGGGAACCCCTGTCATCTATCTCAGTAAGAAAATAATAATAATGAGTCCCCAGTAGGCTCATGTATTTGAAAACATGTGCCTCAGTTGGTGGTATCAATTGGGGAGGTTTAGGTGGTACATCCTGCTGTCACTGGAGCTGGCTTTTCCAGTTTGCTCTGTCTGCTTTGTGCTTGTTGTTAAAGAGTGAGCGCTCAACTTCCTGCTCCAGCTGCCATGTTTACCACTTATTTTCATGCTGCTCTAAACACACCTTAACCCTCTGGAACCTTAAGCACAAATAAACACTTTTTCTATAAGTTCCCTTAGTCATTATGTTTTATCAAAGCAACAGATATTAACTACTAGAGTCTCCAAAGTTACAATCCTGCTCATATTTTTATAGATATTTTGAACCGGTTGAGAAAAATGTGCACGAGGAGTCAGAATATTCCTTGAAGTACTGACAAATATAAGTGCCTGCAACTAACTTACAATCAGAAGGGGGCTTTCTTGTAACAGCTTCTGAATTGAACCAACTATTTAACCAAAAGCAGAATGAAAAAGCATTTTTCCACATTATACCAATCAAGTAAGACAAGCCATGACCTAGAAAGAAGAGGAGGAGGACAACAGCTAACAAAATCAGAAAACAATATTGTTAGTACTAATCCAACTTGCTTTAGAAAATTGTTATGAATCTCTTGAATGCTTTCTTCTCTTTCAACATCTGGGTTATATCAAACTTGCCAGGTTTTTTTGGCCCCAAATTTGGTTTCAGGACAGACATATTCTAACTATATGTTCAGGGGCATAAACTTTACTTATTTATCAATATAATATCACATTTCATGTTTCTCTAATTCCCTGAAGAAATACAGATAAAAATATTGGGGGTTGTTACCTGCTTTCCTGAATTCTGAAACAATAATTCTTTTCAAAACTCAGCAGTTTCAATCATCACTGTATTCTTATGGCTAATAATAACACTTACTATCATGTTCATTAAGCTAAGGATAAGCAAACTCATGCCTCAAGTCACAAACTGATGACACAAGAGTCAGGATTTTTCAGAATCTCTCGTATGCCTATGTCTAAAGCTGCAATCCTCTCTATGTTTCACTTCTATAAAAGTGGAAGAGAAAGGGAGCCATTATTAATGAGCATGTGCTGCCCCTGCAGGAAACATGAAGCATTGTTCTCTTATATACATCTCTAGATGTTTGGTGGGCCAGTCCTATGCTATGATTCTGGACTCCATAAAATATTTTTTCAAAATGAAATCCATCAGTCCAATTATTAACTTCAAACCAAACACAAGAAACCTGTTATTCTCTGAAGCCCAAGTCAGCATTTCATTCCACTTTCCTTACAACATTCTATTGTCTCTTAGCTGCTCCCTTTATGCATTTCCTCCAGGTTTTCTTTCCCTGTATTCTTCTACAGTTCTTGGTGGTTAACAAATTTGTTCTTTTTTAATATTAATGCAGAAAAAGAAGTCTTTGCAAAATGTGGGTCTGTGTTTAGGAACAGCTTTCAGTTTCTTAATTACGTGTTTCAACTCTCAATGCCAGCTCTTTCTGTTTTCAATTCCAGGTTAACCTTATAGCTAAGGCTAATTATACATATTTTTTCTTGATTAAATGAGCTTTACTGTGGTCATAAGGATCTTATAAGCTCCCTACTGTTTCTCTCTATTAAAGCCTTAGATTATTATTGAATGCATCAGTGTACTGGAAGTCAAGACAAAAGATTGTTTTCGTATTAAGAGTAGGGCTGTTACTAAGTTTAGAAGTGTATGTATGCGTATGAATATATATCATAATGAAACAGAGAGAGAAACATTCTTTCCAGGAATATACCCCAGATGGCTTGGAGTTCCTCCACTGGAGAGCAATGTAGTATGCAAGTACTAAGTGTGTATGAATTACCAAGTTATCAGCATAAATTATCAGATGTTATATTTGCTAAATATATTATACATATGATGGAAGCTATGCACACTTTAATTATTTAGACAACATTCATGCTGAAAACAAGACTCTGCTCATAATTACATGTTTTCCAACTTAATACTTTGATAAGTAAAGCAGGTAAAATTTATTTATTTAGATTGATTTCTTAACTATACTATTTCTAACTATACGTGTTGGATTTGATGTCTCTTATTTTGGACTTCCACCATCCTTGAATCTTTAAATCTTTTATTTGCATTTTATTCTTAGAAAGAAAACATGTAAAATTTTTAAATTGTGATCTGAGGCAAGCAAGCATGGTTGGAACATATATACAATCATTAAAAGATGAATAGGATTGAGAGAGGGACAAGAAAGGTTAGCAGGGTGTGCATATATCATAATGAAACTTGTTATTCTATATAGTTAATGTATGCTTATAAAACATTCAAAAACCCTTAAACTTTTAAATTTTATATCCTTTTAAATTTCTCCTTCAGTTTCCAAATTCAATATCCTCCAAAGAGTGACTGAAATCAACATACAAGTTGTAAGGCAAAGTGTGACACTTAAGATTTCTGAGTTATTTTCTGTGGCAGGTCAAATCACATGCATGCCCAAATTGCTGCTCAGCTGGAACTGTAGATGAAATCAGGAAGTAGTATTCCTGCCAAAAGTTGTATTCATTTGCTTCAAGGATTTTTCTCTCACTTTTCTTGGCTTACAATAGATGGCCTTGTTGTTTTGGATGCATTACACCTGCTTCAGAGCAAATCAAATACATTTTGAGCCTTCCCAACATACGTGCAGAATTTGTGAGTTGCCAGAAAAAAAGTTACTGTTTTCCAAAAGCATAAATCTCTAAGGCGTGTTGGACAGGGCCTGTCTTAGTCCTGGCCCTGCTCAGGGGTCCTCTCCTATGCTTGTTTTGTTTTGTCTGTGGCTTGATGAATTGATCTTTTCATTAGGCCTAAGTACCAGGAGCCTGGGAGCATCATCCATCCACACTGACACAGTTTCATAGCTCCAGCCAGTGAGTCCCAGAAGTTGGCCCTTCATCTCTCCATTCACTCCAGATGTGCTAATCCTTCTTTTCATCTTCATTAAGTCAGATATTCCTTTGCTCATGGCTATACACACCCCTACCTCTTTCCAATATGTAACCAAAGAATCAGCAAGGCAATTTAGAAGTCAGAAACCATCGTATGCAGGCACCTCTAATTATTTTCTTCTTTCCAGGACCTGCACATTTATTTGAATCTTAGTTTCCTTTTCAGGTATCCTTGCTACAGTATATTTCCTTTTTAACTTTTAATATGTTTTTAATTTTTTAATATGGTTCTTTCTCTAATTTTATGTTACCAACATTTCTATTATTTTAATGCCAGATGCATCCAAATCTGATGTCTGGTCTTACATCGGACATTTCGAACTGCTACTTTTTAAAATAAATATCATTTTAAAACCATTTACTTGTTCATTTAGTGTGTGGGCTGTGAACATGCTACAGTATATGTGTAGAAGTCAAAGAACAACCCTTGGGAATTGCTTCTATCTTTCCAACTTGCTAAGGCTGGTCTCCCTTGTTTCTACAAGTACTTGAGCTTCAGAACAATTCTGTCTCTACCTTTAATCTTAGAATAGGAGTACCTGGATTACTGTTGTGAACCAGTACATCTGTGATTTTTCTAAAACATGGGTTCCAGGAATTGAATTCAGATTGTCAGGCTTGTACAACAAGCAGTTTTACCCTCTGATGCATTTCACAGGCCCGTTATCTTTTTCTTGCCACATTTGACCATTCTTTTGGCTGCAAGTAAAATGTAACATTTTTTAGAGTGAGTCATTTTTAGAATCTCCCTATATAAACCAGGCTATCTTCAAACTCACAGCAATCTTCCTGTCTCTGCTACCTTAGTGTGGGGATTTACAGTCATGTGTTTCCATGATCAGACTCTTCAATGTATTTGTAATATTCAGGCACATGTTATTTAGTATACTCATCTTAGTAGGGTGACACACATGGTCAAAATATAATCATATTCTAACGTCATAAGTATCTCCCAATCTTGTCTCTTATTTAATGCTGCCAGTCTCTTCCTAGATAGTTAAAATCTCTTTTTACTACTTCCACCTCTTTACAAGCCTTTTAAATGTGCTCCAGTCATTTCACAGTCCACTTGCTCCTTTGTGTCCCATGGCCTACAACAGAGTATTGAGATAGCTAGCTTAAGGAAACACATTTTCACAGATCCAACTTTAAGTCCTAACAGCTCTGTATGATTACTAGGCTCTTCTTGATCCTCTATTATTGCAATGATCAATATTTCAAGACTAAACTTCCAATTCTACTTTGCTTCATATGGTTCGGATGGTGAGAATAATCACAGTACTAAGCTTCTTTCCTACCTTTTGTAGTCAAGCACTTGTCTATAAGTTACCATACCTCACATTGCCCAAAAGAACATTATAGTAAATTGTGCAAATATGTGGAAATTCACTCTAAAGGAAAAGCATTACAGCGCTCCTGAAAAGTCTTGAAACAATTCATTATATGATAGGCAGTACTGACTGTGGTGACAACGAACTCACAGCTTAACAAACCAGCACTCTGATTAATTCTACCCACAGCATGTCTTCATCACTTCCTGTCTGTATTGTGGCAATAGCATTGTAGCCAAGAAGACTAATTGCAGGCACTCACTGATATACCCTGCAGAAAAAAACTATAGGATGAATGATGTTTCCTAAGACCTCCTTTACAGCAAATGTTTACTCTACAAAGACCACTCAATGACATCAATCATCAATATATTTATAGTCTTTTGTCTCATTTTTAAAGCAAACTTACACACTGACTCTGCTTCCAACATGCCAACTCTCCACTCTGCCATGACCCTTCCATTGCTTTTCATAGCATACAGTGAGTTTCTGATTACCATGGTAACCTTTGATTTCCCTCTTCTCCTTAGACCAATAGAAAAGTTTCCTACATTGCAAAGCCCACTTCAGTTCCCATAATTTCCATAAACACTATTTTTATCTACTTACTTACCTGCTTTTCAAAATTTATTTGTTTGTGTTTGTGTATGCACAGTGGAGACAAGCTGCTGCAGGCTTACTATGATACACTGTGGAATTCAGAGGACGACTTGGTGAAGTGTATTCTCTCTATTCAGTTTTGTGTGGGTTTCAGGGATTGAACTCAGGTCACCATGCTTGCACTGTAAGCATCATCTGCTGAGTCATTTTTGTTTTTAGAAACATTATTTTCTGACAGAAAGAAAAACTGAAATTAAATAACTATGTATCATCACCTAGATGAGACAGCTGATTAATATTTTGTCCTTAGCACATGTCTATCCAGTCACCTGCTTTCCATCCAAACATCCATCGATCCATTCATCGATCCATCCATCCAATCTGTTTTTTGATGTGATTCAGAGTGAATTTTAACACTCAGCCTATTTCACCTGAAAACTTCAGGAACTCATTTTTGGTTTTCAGTTCCTTTGGTTAAGTAAACTGTACTTATAGTTGCCTATAGAAATGGTAGCTATTCAATGTCCCATGCAATCCAAAACCACCTGAAGAAATAAAACATTATTATCACTTAAGACAATCCATTATACCTCTTCCCAGTCAATCATCAGTTACACAAAAACAAAGACTCTTGATTATTTTGCGCATAAATAAGTTTAGTATTGCCTATGGTTTCATATGGAATCAAATATTTGTACCTTTTTTCCAAGTCTTATTTTCTTCAATGTAAGGCATCTTAGATGAATCCATGCTATATAATATTATACTACATGCATATTTTACATTGTTAACATATTTTCCTACCAATGACTATCTTGAGCCATTCTTAACATAAACTGTTTTTTTCTTGTACTTTTGGAAACATGTGTTTTCATGTCTTTTAAGTAAGTACACAGGATTGAAATTTAAATAAAAAATTAGGGCTGTTCATTTTTAGGTATTTGTTTGTTGAATTTGGATTTTTATAATATGGTTGCAATGACTCAAGGTTAGAGATTGGCTTATTAATAAGTCCATTTCCAAGGCTTTCAAATATCCTTTGTTTCAATGGACTTGGTATGATTGAAGCTGATACTTCAGAGTATTGTTTTCTAAGACCCAGCAAAAGACAATCCATTATTATGTTTCAGACTTTCCCTAAAGTCTCTATATCACTCTATACTCCTGCTATCAATGAATAAGAGTTCCTGCTGCTTTATGCCTCTGTCAAAATTTGATACTATCTGTTATTTTGATTTTTATTCCTCTGGCTATCTAGTTCAAGTTTAAGTATTTCACGACTGTTTCAGTTTTAATCGCCATAATTATCCATTCTAGAATGAATAGATCTTTTTTTCTGCTATCTGTATATGAATTCTTATCCTCAATATTATCTTCAAACTACTGGAAAGGAAAATCTGTGACTCAAGATTTTTATTTTGCATTGGATTTGGTTCATGGTAATTGCTTGATGTCTTAAGCCATTTGAAAATATGTTGGATAAAAAATAAGAGTATTAATCTCTCTCTGTCTCTGTCTCTGTCTCTGTCTCTGTCTCTGTCTCTGTCTCTCTCTCTCTCTCTCTCTCTCTCTCTCTCTCTCTGTGTGTGTGTGTGTGTGTGTGTGTGTCCTGTATGCTCCTGTGTGTGTGTGGGTGAGTGAGTGTATTTAATCATACTGTTGTAAGTTGAAGTGTGAAAATTTCAATTTGTCTTTCCTTCAGTTTTGACATTTCTCTATATATTAAAACAGAAAATGGAATGCCACTAATTTCTAAAATCTGAACTGGAAAGTCTCTGAGGGACTGATAATTCAGATACAGGCTTTACTGTGTTGGTTAAATTCCTCCAAGGGCATAGATTCAAAGTTAGTAACCAATAGAAGCGAAAAGGAGGAAAGACACAGAGAAAAAGCCAGCATATTTGCAGTTTCTCTCTGCAAAATAATCCAATTCTGTATGTGTATGAATTGGCCTTAGCAAATTTACTTGACAAAATTATTGCAAATTAGAGTACAGCTCATTAATTTACACTTTTCTGTTTATGAAAAACTTATTACTATATATTAGGAAAATAAAAATTTAAGCAAATATCCCTATCTTCTATGCCATATATCACCTGCTCCTGTGGGCTTAATTGTGTTTTGCAAACTCATATGCTGAAGTTTTAACTCCCACTGTAATAGTGTTAAGAAATGGAATTTTTCAGAAGACATTTAAATCTAATGCAGTCTTGAGGTTAGGACCTTGTTGGTGACATTATAAAGAAAATTAACTTCCTCTCTATCCCGATGCAGTTTTCTCTCACCCAAAACCCATATAAGGGCTCTGAAAGACTAAGCAGCAATCATGGAACCTGCATGGATCTACACTAGGGTCTCTGCATATGGTTGTGGTTGTTTAGCTTGGGGTTTTTGTGGGACTCCTAACAGTGGGAGTGGAGGTGTTTCTGACAATTTTGCTTGCTCTTGGGACCCTACTGGTTTGCCTCATCCAGCCGCAATATGAAGGGTTGTGCCTAGTCTTATTTCATTTTGTTATACCATGTTCTCTTGATATCCCTTGAAGGCCTGCTCTTTTCTAAAGGGAAAAAGAGGGACAGTGGATCTGGGGGAGAAAGACTGGGAGGAGTGAAGGGAGTATGTGGTCTGGATGTAATATATGAGAGAAGAATAAAGGAAAAAAAACAAGCCTCTGTCTACATACCAAGAAGAGCACTCACACAGAAACCAACGACACTAGCACCTTAATCTTGGATTTATAGCACAAGAGATACGAAAATAAAAAACAAGTTTGTTGTTAAATTGCCTTAGCCTGCTATATTTGTCATGGCACTGACATCTGAGTCTCATCATTTTTGAGCTGACTTTGATCATTTTTACCAAAAGTTCACTCTCTACAAAAAATAACATTTTTATTAATGAAGATCATATTAAATATTTGCACAGAAAAGCTCAGACTGGGGGTTATACTTAGAGTTTAGTGAGGAGAGTGCTTGTCTAGTACATAGGAAGTCCTGGGTAAAATTCTCATCACCTCGTGGAGCCAAGCACGCTGGCACATGCTTGTGGTTCTGAACACACAGGCAGCAAATGTAAAAAGAGCAAAACTTCAAAATGTTCCCAGCCACACAGAAAGCTGGAGGTCAGCCTGGGTTATGTGAGAACTTTTCATCATCCATTTCCTCTTAAAGTCTTGATAATGACATAGTAATTATGTTATGGGCTGAATTGAGCTCAGTTTACACCCATGGTACTAACCTGCAACAAAGCTAGCTTGATGTATTAGTAAAATCAATGGGCATATATATGTTATGGTTTGAAGCATCCTGTTTACAAACAAACATTTATCAAATACATGTGACACTGACTCAAAAGGCAAAGAAACAACTGGTAAACAGCTGTCTACAAGGATTAGTGGAAGAGTCTCCTACAGGATGAGAAAAACAAAACACTAAACAGGAAGAAGATAGATTTTTATTCATCTGGGTGAGGAGACACAAAGATAGAACATTGTGATGAAGAAGTAGCTAACACTTACCTAAATGGAAAGTTCCCAGGCAAATCTACTGTCTACTGTCTGTTAAAACCTCATATGTAGAAGCACTAGGGCAACTTTCCTAACACGGTAGCTATCAAATTTGTAAGGGCATTTATTCTTATGACACAGTCCCAATAATTCACCAAATCTTTCATAGTCAATGTGACTTTATTATTAGGGTATGTATGGAACTCCCAACTCCCAGGAAGCTTTCCTGTTTGGTATCCTTTGTGTAAGAGCTAAGAGGGTAAAGTTAAGTGCTTGCAGACAGAAAACTTCTTGGCAGTAAAAGGTCAGTGACAACTTTAATCTATAGTCAGGCCACCCAGAATACACTGGGCTCACCTCATCTCAGAAGCTAAGTAGTGGTCAGGCCTTGTTAGTATTTGGATATAAGAGACACTGATTATAGAATGAAGTGATGATGGGGACCAAGAGCATTTAGGAAGGTGACCTTGTTTGTCTGAGTGAAGATAACATGGGTGAGATGCATCAAACTTTAGAGTGCAAGGCTTCATTTTCTGAAACATTTCCTACTCATTTCCCATAATCCTCTAGACAGTTAATAAGCTGACCTTATGATGCTGTTATTGCCCTAACTTGCTTCCAGTTCAGCACTGTATTTTTCAATTTATTCAAACAATTTTAAAATAATCTGCAATTGCCATTCTGAAAACTCATATTCATTGTTCAGGATGATGAAGGTTAATAACATTTTTGTTGTCAGTCTCCTGAATTTATAATATCTTCTTGAATAATCCATTTCATCAGAGATTCCCACTTTCAAATGGATTTCTTACTTCTAAATTATACAGAACTAAGAAATGCAAAGAGATGTAAGATTACAAAGACATATTAATATTATCAAAATGTGATGACACATCAACCCAAATTTGTTTTAAGAAGTGTCTTATTTTTGTTGTTTTGTAAAGAGAAAGAAGTGGTTGCCATGTTTTCTTTTGAGCCTGACAATCTCTTTGTGATGAACAAAGATTATTATTAGCTGACATAAGCACTTGGTATGGTGTCTGAACAAAGAAAATACTCAGTAAATGTTGCCTTTCTTCTCAGTCTCATTTGCTTCCTTCCTACAGCTTTGTTCCTATTTTTTTACATTGGGAGATAGAATTGCATGTGTATGAATAAAGATATTTCATTTACTCCCCTGGTTTCTCTTATTTTCCAAAATTCACCATAAGACTTGGGATTAAGCAATCCACAAGAACTGTGCCATTTTCAGTGATGGTTTTAGCCTTTTTTATTCCAATATATATTCATTTGTTAGGCCAGCATAGAGTCAAATTTATGAGATTCTAGGCTGCCAATTTTTTAAAATCTAGGCATCCTAATACTTTTTTCTTCTTCCATCACATAGCGGTGGTCTCCTATTTATAGTGTTTTGACTTAGACTTTTAAAGCTTTAATAAGCAATGCATAAGAGACTGGGGAGATGGCTCAGAGAGTAAAGTGACTACTGATCAAACATCAGAATCTGAGTTTAGATCCCCAGCTGCCCACATAAAAGCTGAACACAAAGATGTACATCTGAAGCCCTAGTGATGTGGGAGGTTCTGATAGAGACAATTGGAGACCACCTGTCTGTTTGACAGCCAGTCTATACAAATAGATGAGCTCCAGATTCAGTGAGAGGCCTTGTTTCAGAAAAAAAAGGTAGCAAGATGACACCTGATATTGACTTCAGAGTGCCACACACCATACATACACACAAACATAAACACACACACACACACACACACGCACACACACACATACACACACACACACACACACACACACACACACACACACACAGAAACAGAGAGAGAGAGAGAGAGAGAGAGAGAGAGAGAGAGAGAGGCACAACCACAAATACCATGTATGTATACATACATAGATTAAATAATAAATTTATTAATTTTAAAAACAATCATAGTTAATAGAACCCCTTCTTCAAATTATGATCATTTCCAGGTTAGCAGTACATGACACAATGCCACCTCTTAATGCTGTGCAAAGGCAATGGGCTGTGACTTCATGTAAGTCACTCAGTCATGAGAGTGATCATTAGACACAGATTTTGGATATTGTTGCAACAGTTTTTGGATACTGTACTTTTGTGGATTTGTATCCAATCAGGTCTTCACAATGTCTACCTATGTCTCATACTTTTAGGTTACTAAGGACATTTGCAGTATATGCTGTTTTCAACTTACAATGAATTCATTAATCTATAATCCCTTTGCAAGTTGAACAACTGGACTTTGATATAAATTTCTATTCTTAAAAGCATTAAAAATATGTATCCATATGTATTCTACATGATTGTCACTTAAATCTATTTTCAAAGCATGTGTATATATGTTGCTTGTTATGAACTACAGAAAGAGAATTTTGTTGTAATCATATAGTCCTAAGGGTACATATCCCCACTGTAACAATGGCCAGCAGCCTGGAGATGTCCACAGAGACAATCTTATTGGAACACTGGGCAACACTTTCAAGTCACTACCGTGGGCTAGATCTTCTGCCAATTAGAGACCTATAAATGGAAATGACTACATTTTCATTTACTCTTATTTATTGTTCAAAATGCTGAGAAACCAGAGAGAATCTAATTAGCAAAGAGAATAAGTTGGTGAGGTAATGCTTAAATATATTCTTTACTACATATCTAACTGTGAAAAGGCCTAAGTACTAGAATGCCATGAAATCAGAAATGTTATCTGTTCTATTCCTGCTCTACCTATAATACTTAGAACACTGTAGACAACATGGCAGGCACTCACAAAATACTTATTGCTTGAACAAAACTTCTATGTAAAGGGTGATTAAAATTGAAACAAACTGCATAAAGTTGGGGTATAAATATGTTATCAGTTTTCATGTAGAAGAGACATGAAGTAAGGTAATTGTGGCAGGTAATACATCTGAAAGTACTAAGTTTTATATATAAATTCTATGTAAATTCTTGTCAAAACATGAATTTAAAAATTATATACATGACTGTTTTTCCTTCATTTATGCCTGTGCACTATTTTGAGTGCCTAGTGCCCAAGGAAGCTGAAAGAAGGCAACAGAGTCCCTGGAACTGGAGTTACAAGTGGATGTGAGCCACAAAGTAGGTGCTGGGAATCAAACCTATGTTCTTCAGAAGAACAGCCAGTGCTTTTCACCTCTGAGCCATGTCTACAGACACCAAACCTGATTTTTGTTATTGTATGTGTATGTGAGTGCATATAGGGAGTGTACAGTGTCGAAGTCAGAGGGTAATTGTGCAGCTGGTTCTGTTCTTCCAACTTTAAGTAGGTTTAGGGAGTCCAAGTAAGGTTGGGAGTCCTCTACAGAAAGGACTTTATCCACTGAGAATCATAGATAACCCTAAATCTTATCATTTTTAATAACAAAATAATGAATTTTCCCAGGATAACATATCAAGACTGATTTGAGTAAACTGGAATAAACGATCACCCTGTTTTTATGACAATAAATGTCATGAGTAAGGAGTTGTGGGTGATAAAAAGTCAAGTCTAGAAACAATGATTTTAGTTAAATTCTGAAAGACAGAGAGACTAAGGAAGTTCATAGAAGCCAAAGTTTCTGGTAGGATTGTATCATTATAGTTTAGAAATGATACCTTGGAGAATAGAAGGCAGGCAGAGATCTGAAGGAGTTTCTTAAGAATCAAGCAGACTCAATTAGCCACAGATTACAAATGTTCAAGCATAATAATGCCTGCAGATATTATTTCAACATACATAGAATTCAAGCTCTGAGAAATTTGTTCTCAGCTGAACTTGTGTCTACAATTTCTAGCTTTTTAATATTGGAAAACTTACTCAACCTCTGTAACCTTCTGTTACCGTACTGAAGGCAAGTTATTCAAATAAACCTTCTCAGATTCTCAGGTCATTTCAAATTCCAAATTAGCTCCCTTTGAGTTATTATTTCTATCACTATTTCTATTCCAGAAATTCCTTAAGTAATGTTTTGTAGCTTCTTAGAAGTACTTCAGAAATAAATAAGCCAAAACAAAGAAAAGCTGAAGCTAAAACTACAAAATACTTTAAAAATCCTTCATGAACCCACAGTGACTCAATTCATAGAGAATTTTCCCCCAGGGCCTTTTTGGGACTATTGCATCTTGCATATTTCCTAGACCCAAAAGCATTTCTGTTTGGAAATTGCAACAAAATGAATAGATTTGAAAGCTTTTGAGTTTCTCTTAGGAACTTCCGACTCTCAGAAAGAAATTTATAGGGCTGAATCTTTGAACAGTAGATACCTAAGTTCTCCCACATAATTTATTGCCTTTGTTTTCTGCCCTACTCTTGAGAACTCCTTCTCACTTGATGTAGGCACACTGCTGCAGACCTTGCAATCTTCTGTTACCGCTCATCTGTGTGAACACTACATTGTCCTGAAGGCTTTAGCGCCTCTGATTTTCTACTCCATTTCTCATCTGGAGCCATGATTTGAAGCTCCAGTCCTGTTGGCAGGTTACATCTCAATACTCTTTTCCCGTTTGACACAGACAGACATTTTCCAAATCTGAGAGAGGGGAGATATTATTTTCCAGTCTCTCCCTCTTATTTTGTCCTTGTAGGTTTCTTTTAAAGAAGAAACCATTACATTATTCTTTTTGGTGAATCCTTTTTTGCAATAACTGCAACTTCTCATCACTGCTGGTGCAGGAGTCAATGGAGAGAATAACAGATTCCTGATAGCAACCAAGTACCATGTCACTCACACTTTCCACCACAGAAATTGAACTACTTCTAAGCTGTTGAAATTCTTGCTAAGTATATTAACACCCCACCCCTTTTTTAAACAGTAAAAGCTTTATTACTCTCATTATGGACCCAAGAAAATGCATGAATCTTGAATTCTGAAATAATATTTCCTGTCCTAAAATAATGAAGTTTTTCAAGAGACAGAAAGAGAGAGAGAGAGAGAGAGAGACAGAAAGAGAGAGAGAGGAAATGCCTTTTGAAAAGGTAGTTTATGGTTTGCAATCATATTCCAAGTTTGCTTCATATATTTTTACTAACTATCACCTCTATATGTAAATTAAATGTAAGGGCAGACTATTTTTATGAAGCAAGAAATAATTTTCCATCCTAAACGACAAAGGAATATAAACCAGTAAGGCATGTGTGTGGTGGCTGTGAAATGACTTGTTTGATTTTCTATTACAGACCAGCAGACTGTACTGCCCTGACCCTCAAGACCCAAATGGTCAGGTAGCCAACTTCTCTTTAGGAATGGAGTACATTCAGAGCCTGTAATAAATAAAGTGAATTTAAAACCTCATGCATATAAACAGACCTCCATTGTGAAGGCAGTTCCATAAAAATATGTTTATCCTTTGAAATACTACAGCAGTGGAGAAAACAATGTTGTTTTCTTGTTGTTGTTGTGGTGGTGGTGGTAGCAGTTTTTTTTTTTTTTCCTGGATAAACCCTGACAAATGAGTTTATCATTTGACCATATGGGATAGTGTATTCACACATGTCCAAATAGTCAAATCCATTCAAATTGGTCCAGATAGACTAATTCATCAGTTCTTTGGAGGAAAAACCCAAGCTGAGTAAAATAAAATGCTAGAATAAAAGCAGCTTAATTACCTCAGGGGAGAAGTGGTGAGAAATTGGCCTCAAGTCTTAACAGAATTCCATAATGATTCTAGTGAATACATAATCACTTGTGATCATCATGTTCCTTCTATACAAAAGCTTCAACAAAAGTTGGGATCCTTTTTAATCTTCATACTTATTCTGATTTATCTGGGTGAACAACGTCATGTGTCTGGGGTGGTGGTGGATATATCCATGTAATATAAACATACATTTTTGGGAAGATTGAAATTTTTTACAGATTCCGAATTAATGCAGTTTAGGTTAATGTAGTTTTACTGTCTGTGTGTACATGTTAGACAAAGGCAGTAAAGTATGCCACCTGCACTTCAGAATTTAAGTCATTTGTTTTCTCCAGAGCCAAGACCATAAATTCTACCTTGTGTGTGAGAATGAATCTATTTCTCTCTGCTTCTGTATTGTTCTGTGATAAAAATTTCCTAATCAAAATTTATCTGAGTCTAGAGCTATGTGAAGCAAGGTATTCCTACCTATAATGTTCTCTCTATTGATGACTCTCTGTTTTAAGTGCTTCTTTATTGAATGCAATATCTCAGAAGAGTTGACATATTATATTCATTATATCTTTTTAACAGTTCGAAAATTATAAATGAAGTGATATAGAAAAGACCAATGAGGAAGAGAAATTTATAGAAACTTAGTAAGAGAGCAAAATAGAATTGATAGATTCAAAAGATTGGGGTGAGGTGGGCAATGCAGATGGGAATATATCTGACCACAAATGCACCAATATAATCAGCAAGAGCTAACTATCTGGATCTCAGGACTTTACTGAAGGCTTGCAAGTTCCTTTTGAAAGTTTTAAACCAGTGGTTCTGTACTTTCCTAAAGCTGTGACTCTTTAATATAGCGCCGAATGTCGTGGTGACCCCCAACCACAAAGGTATTTTCTTTGCTACTTCATAACTGCAATTTCGTTAGTGTTATGAATTATAATGCAAATACCTGTTTTTGATGGTTTTAGGGGACCCCTATGAAAGGAGCATTGAATCCCAGAGGTGGTGTGATTGAGAGCCACTAGCTCAGACAACAGATTGAGGTTAATTTCAGTTCTGACTTCAGCCATGGCTACCTATTACATTTACTCCACTTAGCCTCATGGAAATTAGTGATGCACAAGTTTCTGGAACTGATTACAAAACACTTATGGAAGTTGGGATGGACAATAAGGATTCTACATTCTGAATATTAGCTACCTGTGGTCTGATCTTGAATAATATACTCTTATTACAGATGTACACACACACAGAAAGGCAATTGTAGTTACCCCACTCCAACTGTTTTGCAGTTTCCCCCTAAAGTGTCCCAAGCCCCTCCTCTCTAGCTGAAATGAGGAGTAATGGGTTTAAAAATCAAAATTTCCCTTTTCCTTCCATTTTTATATTCTCCTCCCCAATTAGGGAAACAAGACCACAAAGACTAGAACTTTTAAAAACAGCTGTGTATAAAGGCAAAACTGGAAAGTGACCACATACACCCAGTGAAAGACTTAGGGCCTCCCAAAATCTGAGAAGACTTAAACTTATACATCAGACATATACTCAAAATATAAAAAGTCTACACAAATCAGAAAAAACAACAACAATACAAATTTTACAAAGGAGGGGAATCTGACTCTCAGAGTTGCAACATTGCTAGATCAAAATGTATAGTTTCAAAAATAAAATCATAAGATATACCAAGAAACAAGGAAGAAATTCCTAGGCAAACACTCCGACAAACAAACAAACAAACAAAAAAAAAACCCCACATTTTTTTCCAGAGAAAGACCAGATGTCTACTAAAAAAGACATTAACTAAAATGCCTTAAATATATTTAAAGAATTTGTGGAGAAAGTGAAGAAAATGATGCATGAAAAAATGGAAATGTCAATAAAGAGATATAAACCCTCCAAAGAAGTTTTAAAACTCAAAAGTAAAACATCTGATTTAAATGCAGATTTAAAGATAGGCACAAAAGAACCAGTAATTGAAATTACTAAGTTTGTAGAACAGAAAATAGTATACCAAGTTCAAGGGATCCTTAAAAAGAGAGAATGTTTGAAAACATGACCAAAACTTCTCAAATGGGATGTAACACATGAATATAATTACCCAAGAAGCTCAATGAATATTAAATAAGATTAACTTGAAGAGAACTCCATTGACACATAATCATCAAGCTTGTGAAAACCAGAGAAAATCTTGAAAGCTCTAAGAGAAAAGCAACCAGAACACACAAGGATTCCCAGTAAGATGATAAGCAGATTTCATAACAGGAACTAAGGATGCTAGAAAGCAATGCTAAAAGAAAACCAGCTATCATATGAAAATTTCATACCTAAAAAAAAAAAAACAGTCACTCTGTAATGGTGGAACAAATTAAAATGCCACCAGGCAAACCAGTTTTATGAATATTTTAACTAAGCTTGTAATGAAAGGATACTAGCCCAGCATTAGCTCAAAACAATATGAAGAAATAATGATGATACAAAACACGAAAACATTAGCAATTAGCAAACAAGCACTATTGGAAAAATCTATTTATAACTGTACTTTTAATTTTTCTGTAATTTAAAAGTCTAATATACTTAATGGAGAACAAATATTCATTTAAAACAGTTTCATTGGATGCTTGTAAAGCTACATTTTATCTTTTACATAATTTAAGATGACACATATTTACAAAAATCATTAGCTTATTTTTAGGCACTTTCTGTATAAAGAAATAATTGTGTGTGTTCTGGCTAGTTTGATGCCAACTTGACAGAAACTGTAGTCATTTGAAGGAAGGTAACCTGAATTGAAAAAATTCCTCCATAAGTTCAGGCTGTTAGCATTTTAACAGCTGGTGTTATGGGAAGTCACAGCAGACTGAGGGTAATGTCACCCCTGGTCTAAGTACTTTAAGAAAGCAGTCTGAGCAAATCATGAGGAACAAGCAAGTAATCAGCACTCTTTCATGGTCTTTGTATCGGCTCCTGCCTCCAGTTTCCTACACTCCTTGACTTCCTGACATTAATGAATAACTATGATATGAAATAAACCTTTTACTCTCTAAGTTAGCTTTGGTCATGATATCTTGTGGAATATTCCTTTATACTGTGTGAAGATGGGTCACTGTGGTTGGTTATTAAAAATCTACATGGCCAATAGCTAAGCAGGAGGCTTAGCAGGGACTTCTGGACAGAGTTCTGGGAAGAAGTAATACAGATTTGCCACCTCGATGCAGAGGGAACAATATATGTAGGAAGAGAGGTAATAAAGCCATGAGAAGTGAGTTAATTGAAGTTATAAGAGCTAGTTAGAATCAAGCCTAAGCTATCAGCCAAGCTTTCACAATCAATAGTAAGTCTCCATGCAGTTCTTTGGGAGCTGTCAGGAGGGACAGAGAAAGAATTGCTACAAATGGTGCTCAATGTCCAGGCACGTATTTCCACATAAGACCTGAGAAATCTTTAAGAAAACATGGATAGTAATGGAATTTTTTCTCTAAATTTGTCAAATACAAATGGAGTGGACATTGTAAATATAATTCATACCTGATAACTGTTCTTATTTTATTTAGTTTTACAGTGTTAGAGTTAAAACATTTATTTTTTAATTAGACAAAATGGGAAAATGTTGTAGAACATTCCTTTATACTGTGTGAAGATGTGTCCCTGTGATTGGTTTAATAAAAAGGTAAACAGCCAATAGCTAGGCAGGAGGTATAACAGGGACTTCTGCACAGAGAGATCTCCACACATAAAGGCAGAGTTGACGGCTGGATGTGGAGGAAGCAAGACATGCTGACAGAGACATAAAAGCCATGAGGCATGTGGCAACATGTAGATGAATAGATATGGGTTAAATTAAGTGTGAAGAGCAATTGGACAAGTCTAAGCTATAGGCTGGGCTTTCATAATTTATGATGCATCTCTGTGTCATTCTTTGTGATCTTGCAGCCCAGAGAAATACCTTTCTACAGTGTCTTATCGAAGCAATAGAAATGCAAAAACAATGTACCATTAATTGCTAAAACAGTTGAGCAAGACATTTTATAGGTGCAGTTTTACATGGTATTGTGTTAATACATGTATAATTTAAACTTTAAAGTGTTCAATGAAATTGCCATTGCAATCACACAGAAAGTAGTTATACAATATAAACAAAAGTAAATGAGAAATGAATTTAAATATTTCACTACAGAAGTCATCCAAACAAGAAATGATACCAATGTAGAAAATGGAAAAGTCATACAAGGCAGAGAGAATATAAATGGCAAGATAACATCAGTAAGCTTTTTCCCATTAGTAACTTCTTTAAATACAAATGGATTAACTATCCAATCAAAAGTCATAAAATTCAAGTAGATTAAGAAATTATTCAACAGACTCACTTTAAGCTAGGCTTAATAGTGCATTCCTTTAATACCAGCACTCAGGAGGCTGTGTGCTTGAGGCCAGTCTAGTCTGTGTACAAAGTTCCAGGATGGGCATGGCCTCTTAGTGACACCCTATTAATAACCAAGTGAGTAAGTAAACAGGAAAAGAGAGAGAAAGAGATTATATCCAATGATACAATTCAAAAGTGAAAGGTTTGACAAAGCTATTACATGCCAATATAACCTAAAAGAAAGCAATAGTGGCGCATACTTAAACCAGACCAAATAGACTTTAACAGAGTAGGAGACAAAGAATGGCATTATATGTAAACTAAATGTATGAAAATACAAGATTATATAATGGTTATAAAATATTTACATTGATTGAAAATATATAAAATAAACTATGATAGAATTGAAGAGAGAAATAATTACAGGATAATATGTGTTAAGTGAAATATTGTTCTCTCTGTAATACATAGAACAACCAGAAAGAAGTTCAAAAACCCAATTGAGAATATAAACAATGTAAGAAACCAGCTAGGTTAAAAGCTATAAGGAGAGAGCATTTAATAACAATAGAATAAATATTTTTCTCAAATACATATGAAACAGTCTCCAAAACATATGATATGCTAAACCACACATTAAGTTACCATAAATATATTTTAATGTATCTTCTCTGAGTATAACAGGATAATGCTGAAAATCAATTACAGAAAGAAAATTCCTAAGTTTGTAGGTATTCAAAAGCAAGTGAGCCAACCAGTGACTCATGGATCACAAGGGAAATTAGCAAATACCTAGAGACAAATGAAAGTGAAAACACAATGTATCACAACTTTCTAGTCGCAGCACAAGCAAGCCTAAGAGAGAAGTTTCTCAAAAAAAATAATAAAATAAAAACACACAAGCAAAAAACTGGAATACTCCAAATCAACAACTTACCCCTGTAAGAGGTGAATGAAAGATCAAACTATACATAGAAGAAAAAATATTAATAATGATGAACACGCAGAGATAAGCAAAGCAGAGAGCTATAGAGAAATCAGTGAAACCAGACATGATCCTTCAAAACATCAACAAACTGCCAAATCTATAGACAAACTAATTAAAAGAATAAAACAGTCAAATTAAACCAGAAATGCGGTACAGATACTGCCACCAATTTGACAAGAGTGAAAAAGCTTTAAAAGGGAGTACTATGAGAAGTCACCTGTCAGCAGATGAAATGGATGAATTTGTAGAAATACAGCATCCTCAAAGATCAAATCAGAAACAAAAAAGTCAAAATATCCTTATAATTGCAAAGATGTTGAATTAGTTACAAAATAATCTCCAAATAAAAGCTCCATCCTGAGAGTTTAAATGGTAAATTATGTCAAACATTCAAATGAACTACCAGTAACTGCTCTCCAGGCTCTATAAAAGATGAGAAGAAAAAGCAACACAGCCATCACATCTGATGAAGCCTGTTGTGCACTAATACGAAACCCAAAGCCAGACAAATGAGAGAATAAGGCCATAGACCAATATCCTTCTAAGCAAAAATCCTCAACAAAAGAGTGTTAAATAAAATTCAACAACATGTTATAATGATTATACATCATAACCATGTGGAATTACTTTTTTTGAATGCAAGCACATGGGAGCATACAGAGATACATCAGTATAATGAAGGGCATTCTCAGAATGAGTGAGAAAATACGAGGCTCTCCATTAATCCAGATAAAGCATTTTACAAAATGAAATCTTTTCATGGTAAGAAGCAATCAAATAGGAACAGAAGAAAGCACATCATATAATATAATACGTATTTGAAAAATCCACAGAATTGAAAGCCCAGAACTAAACCATCATATAGATGAGTGATTTGCCACAAGGATGCCCAAAACATTCAATACCCAAATAATAGAATTTTCAACTGATTGTGAGGACAAAACTGCATACTCACAAGCAAAAACTAAGGAAGATGAATCCTTACCCAACACATAAATGTTAAATCAAACTGGCCCAGAGAGCTAAACATAAGAGTTAAAACTATATCACTAAAAAAAGAGCAAATTTCTTACAACCTAGAGTTTCACAGTGTTTTCTTGTCTGACACACAAGGGGGCTGGCAATGAAAAAAATGTAAACAAATTGTTCTTCATCAAAATACGAATGTTTTCTTGTTGTTGTTGTTGGGCATGTATATATCTTTAATCCTGGGAAGCAGAGGAGATGAGTATGAAGCCAGCCTGGTTTACATTGGGAGGGAGCTCACAGTCATGTTTAACCAAAAAGCATTTTATATATGAAGATAACATATCTTGATCATATTCATAAGCACCCCAACTCCTCCTAGAACCAGTCCTACACCCTACCCAAGACATCCACAGTTTATCCAGCTGTGAATCTTTAAGGAACGGTAATGACTGACACAGCAAGACATGCCAGTGGGCACAATAGTGGTGTGTTGGTGCAAATGTTATGAGGATAACCAATGAATTTCTGATTAAATACAAAGTCCACTCCACAGGGAGAAACACATGCCTGGTACTATAAATCTGAACAACCCATGGGTGGGGAATTTGTGGGTCCCACCTGTGAACTTACTATTATTCTGCTAAAAGACTGTCTTACCAAACTATGCTCTAAATTCATGTCATTATACCAATAGATTCAGTGCAACTTTAAGACCTCATCAGCAAAGTTTCTTTGGTCAGTTGATGCCGAAACTCACAGCAGGTCAAAGTGTAAAGAATAAGTGTCTATAACTTTACTGCTTACTAAAGATGAAATCAAAAAAAAGTGACACACTGGAAGACAAATGTCACACAATTTCAATTGTGTGTGTAACCTAGAAATGATGAACTTATGGGAACAGAGAGCAGAATTGGGCTATTAGGCTTCAATGTGTGTCTTTTAACAATGGGGAAATGATTGGTTTAAGGATATAAAACTGCAGTTGGACAAGAGGGAAAAAAAGAATAATTGTCTATTGCACAGTCACAAATGGAAAAGTGTTTTTGTTTGCTTGTTCATTTAGAGAATAAAATGTTATAGTTGAATTATTGTTTTGAAAATATCTAGTATAATCTAGCCAGCTCCTTTATTAGATGAAGAAATTGAAGAAGAGAGGGCTGAGTGCTTATTAAAGTGCTTATTAAAGACAGAGTTAAGTCTTTAGTGTCCTGTGTAATAGTTTCTAATATTTTGTCCCTCTCCTTTCTGTTCAACCTTAAATTCAGTTTTGTTTTTAATTTCCATAACTTCTTTATGGAATATTCATCTTGGTTTTCTATTGCCTATAAAAGAATACAACGAGCTGGAATTTTTTTGAAAGAATGTATTTTGGTTCATTGTTCTAGTTCAAGGTTAAGAGGTTGCATCTGGAGTTCTGTTCTTGATGGATTCTACCCTATGGATTTTCTTTTCTGAAGCCACTAGGATTCCAACTTGTTGAGTTTATTTAATATAACCTCCTCTCAGAGGTTCCATCACAAAATACTGTAGTTCCAGTAAATTCATTCTTGTAATAGCTTACAATAAGGACTAAATTTCAACTTGAGTTCACAACAGAACAATCTATATTCAAACAACAGAAATAAAGATATTATTGTTGTTTCTAATATTTTTCTCCCATTAATAAATGAATTTACCTCTCTTTGAATTAGCCAGATTTCTGTCACTATCAAAAATGTTTGAGGCAAATAACTAATAAATACTCTAAAAAAACTATTCAGCTCAAGGCTCTGGAGGTTGTAGTCTAATACCTAGTAGCTCTATTACTTTGGTTATATGGCGAGGGCATCAGATGTCACTGGCAGGGAATACATGGAACAACCAGCATACAACATAATCCAGGAAGCAGGAAGATACTAAAATACTGAAGTTCTATAATCCTTTTTAAGGACACTTTTCCATCCACCTGAGAACCTTACATGGTCACTTACCTCCCCAAGTTTCTATCATCCCCCAAGAGTATTGCCCTGGAAACCACACCTTTAACATTTGGACTTTGCAAGGGCATTATCCTTGTACAAAGCATAGCATGTTATATCTCCATTTTCAACACCTATTCCATTCCTATTTCTGTTGTATTTACTATGTGCATATTTTTCTATAAAGTAATAGTTTCCTTATTTGAGAATGTACTGATTATTTCTGTTTCTTAATTATGCTTACTAAGTGATATTTTAAGGTGCTCTGTATTGCTACGGAGGCATTAATCACTGCTACTGGTTACTCCATGATTCCCCACATTCTGTATATATACTGAATGGTAACCATTTTCCCAGTGTTTGCTACAAAGAATGCTCCAACTCCTTCATGAAATAACAATTTTGTGCATTTTTGTTATGGGTCTGGGAGAATCTTTTTAAAATGTAAGTTGTTGTACTGAAACCATCATTAGTGAAATTGATGCCCTCATATGAGGAAACACAGGAGAAATTATCACCCTCTTGACCACATGAAGATTTGACTAGAAAACAGCCACATTCAAGTAAAGAAGAAATTTCCTATTTGACACTGAATTTGCCTGTATCTGGATCTTGAACATCGTAGATTCTATGTCTCTGAGATATAATGTTTGTCATTAAAGCTGCCCAAAATTTGTAATTCTGTTACATTAGCCTTAACAATTAAGACAATGATGAACACTGTGTATCTCTTACCCAAGTTTTAATTGGGTTGCTTTCCTTGTAATTTAAATATAGGACAAATAACAGTTTTTTGTTTTATATTATTTGACAATTATTCCTTCTGATCTGTACCTATCATTTTCATCCCTTTAACAAGGATTATGTAGTGAAAAATACATTTTAATGAAATTAAAATTATTGTTTAATATATGCATGTGTGTGAGCTTGTGTGTGTGTGTGTGTGTGTGTGTGTGTGTGTGTGTGTGTGTGATCTGTGATTCTCCAGAGGCCAGAAGAGGCTGCTGGATACCCTGAAGTCCAAATTCTTGATATACTTACATATCATGCTTTTGATATCTGTTAAAGTTTCATTTTCCTCTTGTAGCAAATTTGTCACATCATGTTTTCTACAAATATGTTTATTGGGGTTTAACATTTTCAATTAATCATTTGTGACATTTCAAATAATTATGTCTGTAATTAATTTTATTTCTTTTGGTATTCTGTCTTCCATCTATTTGTGATCTTGCATAAAGTTCATCTTTACAAAGACTTCACTTTGGATTATGTTAATTTTCTCAATTGTGTGTTGTTTTTATTTTCATGCCTCTGGTCATCATCTTCATATATGTGCTTTATTTTCTTTTATTATTTTCTCCATTACTTGAATTGGAAATGGGGACATTAAATTTTTTGCAAATATGTATATATATATATATATATATATATGTGTGTGTGTGTGTGTGTGTGTGTGTGTGTGTGTGTGTGTGTGTACAAAAGCATTTGTAAGTGTATGTGCGGATGTAGTATTTATGCATGTGTGTTCTTGTTTATAAGGGCAAATATTGATGAAAGTTATATTCCTTGACCACTCTCCACCTTCTATATTGTGGCAGGGTCCCTCACTTGAAACCAGAACATGTATATTGTGCAAGGATAGGTAGTCATCTTGCTCTATGTATCTCCTAGTCACTGCATCCCAAATGCTGGGACAGCAGGTAAGCATCTTCTTCACATGGCATTTAGATGGATCTTGAGAATCTGAACTGCCATTTTCATGCTTGCATACCAAGTACCTCACCCACTGAACCCATATTCACAGGCTCAATTCTTTTTTTGTAATTCTATTTTAGTACATACAAATGTAACCAAAACAAATATATATATATATATATATATATATATATATATATATATATAATGCTTCACCAAAACATTATAGTTTTAAAAAATTAAAAAAGATTTCTTCCATAAATATAGATTTAATGGTGTAATGGTGCTAATCTTGGCTATAACCATAAGCAGGGAGAAGGAAATGAAACAGTGAGAATGAAAACAAGTCTTAAAGATATAGATGAAGCCACTAATGATCAATATATCACATGTAAACATCTGCCTGTTTTTGATTCTTATCTGTTATTTTTTATATCTTACTTATTTATTTATCTATTGGTTTTTTAAGACAAGGTTTCTCTGTGTATTATTGGCTGTCTTGGAAGTCACTCTATACACCAGGCTAGCCTCAAACTTAGAGATCCACCTACCTCTATTTCCCAAGTACTGATATTAAAGGCATGGTCCACCACCTGGCCACATATTATTTTAATGTCACTTTTGAAAATTGATTGTGCATTTGCTTCCTTTCATCTTCAAGGTCAGTGTATCTTTTATCATTATGGTGTGTTGGTAGTTTAAATGTTACTGGTAGATATTCTTTGATGAAACTTGCTCTCAGCCAGGCGGTGGTGATGCCCAACTTTAATCCCAGTACTCAGGAGGCAGACACAGGTGGATCTCTGTGAGTTTGAGACCAGCCTGGTCTACAAGAGCTAGTTCCAGGACAACCTCCAAAGCCATAGAGAAACCCTGTCTCAAAAACACCCCCAAAAAAGTATTGATTGAAACTTGCTCTCAAAATGAAATCTGTAATTTTTCACAAAGGTTCTATTCACATTCATCTCATTAACTTGTGTCTCAATATCTATCCTGTTTATTAATTAATAAATACAACATTAAGGACTCGAGGAAGTCATTTTATGTGTTTTTACACCTTACCTTTCTAGCCACTTCACTTGGATATTTTAGTAGAAAAGTGAGATGTTCAATTGAAAATGTATACAAGGCATGTAGCAACTGATTTTTTTTACTATTTAGCATATTCCATAATTCTCCCTATCACAATCTCAGATCTGCTAGAAACTTCATCTGTGGTCTCATTAGCCTTATTTCATGTAATGTTCAATCGATAAATGAATATCAAGCATCAACTATGTAGGATTCACACTGGTTACCAGGGGTATACTACTGTAAAATGCTTGTCTGATTGCCCTTATGGTTGTGCTTTCTAAAAATGACTAACATAAGCAGATCTTCTTTGTTTTTGTCCTTATCTCTTGGTTATTAAGAATAAATGCAACATACAGCTTAAAATGTGAAATTTTAATAGAATATGAAGCAAATCATATTTTGGATTATCTAAACATCAGCAAACACTGCATATAGATTATGTATACTAATATAGATGATAACCTAAACTTATTAGAGACATGCCACTTAAGTGGTTATAGCAATTTCAAAAATGTTACTTTAATTCATTTTAACCTTTAAAAATAATAATTCATTATATGCCCCTACCCAGGCAATGTTTTTTTTGTACATTTATGATCTATGGTATATTGATTCAGTTTATGCTGTAAACCCACTAAATGTTAAATTTGTGAAATAGTTCCTTTACTTGTGTACTTACTTGTCTTTTGCTCCCATAGCTTGCTGTGGTAGTTTGAATAGGTATGATATCCAGAGACCCATGTGTTGGAATGTTTGGCTCATAGGGAATGGCACTATTAGGAGATGTGACCTTGTTGAAGTAAGTATGGACTTGTTAGAGGGATTGTACTACTGGGGGGCAGACTTGGAGGTCTTATGTGCTAAATATGCAGCCAATGTAGTACACAGTCTCCTTCTGCTTCCTGTAGATCAAGATGTAGAGCTCTCAGCTACTTTTCCAGCAGCATGTCTGCCTGCATGCCGCCATGTTTCTTGCCATGATGATAATGAACTAAACCTCTGAAACTGTAGTCCGCCAAATTAATGTGCACATAAAGAAGAAGAATGTGAGTATAAGAGGAGAAGAAATAATGCTTATTGCCCTGTAAATGCCTGCACTATCTATATATCCTGGCTTGTCCAAATTCTCCATCTTCAAACTGCTCAGCCATCTCCCATATGCCTAATTCCACCATGTGCTCTTTTGATTGAGTCATGGTTTTCTTCAAAACTACTAAAAGGAAAACTGATGATAATTCTCCGATTTTACACATTGTCATTAGGTTCAACTTTTAATATATTAAATAATTGCAAAACATTTTTATCATTCAACTTTTAGTCTTCTAAATAGATAAACATCTTGTATGTATTCATTTGTGCATATGCACATGTATTTATTTGTTATATCCTTTTATGGATGACTCATAGACATTCAGTCTGACAGTAATCTTTAAAAAAGCAACCATTTCCAGGCAGTTGGTTTCTGTAACAAAATATCATAGACTGGAAAACTTAACTACTTGTGTAGTTCTCAAAGTTCTAGAGGGTAGGAAGTACAAAATCAAAATACTGTCTGATTTAGTGTCTTGTAAGCCTGTTTTATGATTTGTGACCGTCTTCTTGCTGTTTCTTCACAGACTAGAGAAATGTATCATTTCTCTCATGCCTCCTCATCTCAGAGAAATTACATCATTCATGAATGCTTCACTTTTATGTTCTACTTACCTCCCGAAGCTCCCTGCCCCTCAAGATTTTCTCATTAGAGATTAGGCATTTCAAATATGAATTTTGAGTTGGCACATTCAATCCATAGAAAATTGTTTTATTTTGTTGGGTTTTCTTCGTTTGTTTTTGAGATGGGGCCTTCCTATGTAGTCCCAGATGGCCTGGAAATCACTGTGTAGACTAGGCTAGCTTCAAACTCCTGGAGGCCTGCTTGCCTCTGCTTCAGTGAGAAAGGCATGCACTCCCATGCCTGGCACTCATAAAAATCTTAATATCATTTTTCAGTTTCCTCTCTACAACTGGTATGAGCAGGAGTACACATAATGTCTTAGTTTGAGTTTCTTTTGCTGTGAGGAGACACCATGACCACAGCAACTCTTATAAAGAAGACATTTAATTGAAGTGTTTGGCTTAAAATGTTAGGGATTCAGTCAATTATCATCATGGCCAGAAGCATGGCAGTGTGCAAGCCAATGTGGTGCTGGAGCTGAGACTTGACTTACAACTTGACTCAGAGGTAACAGTGACTATGATTGTCACCCTGAGTGGAGCTTGAGAAAAGCACCTCTAAGGCCAAACCCACAGTGACACAATTCCAACAGAAGGTGTGCTCCAGATTAAGGATGTGCCTTCCAATCTCAAGGTCTGGATTAAATGCATGTATCATCCAGCCTTTTCCAACAAAACCATATTTCGTTCAACAAGACCACACATCCTAATAGTGCCACTCCCTATGAGTTTATGGGGACCAAATACATTCCAAGAACAACACTTGATTGTGAATCAGTAATAGTGCCCATTTAGGAATGGTTACACACTTTTAATCACTACTTTCAGCAAAGAGTTGATATTTGCAATTCTTTTTCCTAAGTCATGAAAACTCAGAGAAGATAGTTTAATATATGTAACAAGAACACTAGTACTGTTTGGCCTTGAGTGATATCTTATCCAAAGGGCATACATCAAAAGGAGACATGTAATTCATAAACTCAATGCCTTACCTATTCTTCTTTTCCTTGTTTCTTCAGATTATAATACAGAACCACAACAATCTCCTCTAAATCGTCATGCAACCTATGCCTGTTCAAGATATTAGAGTGTGGGCAGATGTTAAAATATATTAGTTATGATAACTGCGTGACTGCATACATGCAGTAATACGTGTAAAGGTCAGAGGACATCCTCTGAGTGTCAATTATTTCCTTACAATATGAATTTCAAGGATTAAACCTCTGTTGGCAGGTTTGCAGGGAAAGCACTTTTATTCACCAAATCATCTCCCTCGCCCAAGACTGTGGACCTCTTGTCAATTATTATTCAGCTTTCCATGAGCTCCACCTGGCTATACTTTAATTACTGTGGAAGAAAATGTGAACTTATGTAGTCTTTATTGCATTATCTTTCATTGCTTTCCAATTTCGATAAAGCCTTTTTGATATCTAGACTAACATAATGATGATGGTGGTGCCCTTGCTTCAATCTAGTAGCTGATGACTCCCCAAATACCTGTCAAATATTTTTCTATCTGTGGTCTAATCCCATGCATGAATTAACATACCACATAATACTATCCCCGTGGTACTATAATTTCTAGTCATAGCTAAAAGCCTTCCAGTCCTCTTTCACTCTTCCTGTGTTTTGCCCCCATATCTAAACCATCATAAAAGACATAAAGGCAACTGGATATTTTCAGTATTGGATACGTCCTTTTGCTCTGCCCTTCTTTGTCCACTTTTCACCTCTATTGCCTTTGTTCAGTTGCTTTTCTCTTCACTCATCACAGGCTAGCATGCCCAGCTTCAGACTGCACCTCTGCTCTTTTCAGTGCTGTCAGCTGGCCTAATTTGGACTGTTTTCTCTAATTTGTCTAGTGTGTTTTTGAAACCGTTTTAATTTATTTTTTGAGTAATTATTATTTTATTGTATAAGTGTTTTGCCTGTGTGTTGTCTTTCTTTTTGTGGTTTTGGCCTTTTAAGCTATTGCTATCCTATTCAGCAACTGCAGCTCCACCGATACCAGCATTGGCTAGGTTGCAAGAGTCACAGCCCGAGGGAATTCTGTTTCCTCAGACACCAACTCTTTCAAAGCTACTAAGGAAATTATTTAAATCTCTGTCCTACTAAAGAACTCAAGATTCAAATGTTGGCGTAGAAGCCGGCTTCCCAGAGAAGTCAGTAGCTCACTTAGCTCACCCTCTCCAGTCTCTCAACAAGTCCTTAGGGTTGTACTCACCCCTCATTATAAACCCTCCTCCACCTGGCTCCTCCTTCCAACTTCCTGTCAGTTAGCTGCTGACCCAGCGTCCTGACTGCAGGTGAATTTTGTTTAATCAAACACATCTTTGCATCATTAAACAAATGTTCCAAAGCATAAACAAAAGTAATATACCTTAAATTAACATTCTATAATACCTGTGTGTATGTGAGTGCACCACGTGGGTGTAGAGCCTGCAGAAGCAGAAGATGGACATATCTTCCGGAACTGGACTTATATATGCATGGCTGTGGGCTATCGTGTAGGTGTTGGAATCTGAAGCTGGAGTCTCTGCAAGAAAAGCAAGTGCTCTTAACTACAGAGCCATTTCACCAGGCCCCAAACTAATTTTAGTGTCTTCTGTCAGACGAAACTATAGTTTCCACTTCATTATAGTACAGTGCCTTTCTGGGCCTACTAAAACCTTAATAATCTCATGCAATTTCTACTCCTGTCTCCATGATAACTTCTGGTAATAGTTTATCTGTTTTATACCTTTCCTCTCCCTATCCCCAGTGATATCTCTGTGCCTTTCCTCCAGTTACATTTTGCCTTGGCTGACTTGGCCAGTTTGTCTTTACCACTCCATATTCAAATATCTTTGAAGATCCTGTTCAACCTCTAGCTGTCAGTGGTCAAATCTTTTTTTAAACATTCCAGTTTAATGACAGTATCATTTCTGGAATACTTCTCTTTCGGTTAATAAATGTTTAGCATTTTTTTAATCCGTCTGGCATTAGGTGGTAAATGGGCGTCTTGATTTTCCAGGTCTGTAATAATATCCTTCCAGGTAGCATCATGTCTACCTTCTGTTTTTTTCTTGTTCAGTTGTTGTTGTTCATGTTTTGCTTACTTTACAGTGCCTAGCACAGTGCTGAAAACATAAACCCTCAGAGATACTTGCTTCTTATTTGACTCCCCATGTTTCCCTCTTTCTCCTTTCCTGGCTGTGATGGACTGAGGCCGTTTCTGAGGGGTAAAACTGACAGCAGCACAGAGAGCAGGTGATGGAGCATGAAGGGATCGGTTGGGCTCTCAGACAAAGAAACTCAGACCCACCCCTGTATTGTGCAGTTCTTATGCTCGGTGATTAAATCCTGGCTGACATTAACATATGACAACCTGTTGAAATGATTTGTAAGTCTTTTAGGGTTTTACAAACAGCTTTATCTCTCAATTCTACATGATGAAATGGCAAAGAATTATTTATTATGTCTCTCCAACACTGGCATATGGAATTTTTAAAAGATTTATTTTAACTTTGGGATTCTCTTGAGATGAGAGAACTGGCAAGAAAAAGAATGAAATCGTCTTTGTCTCCGCAGGCCACAGCATTATAAGCTCCACCATGCTATTTCGTCAGGGATCGGCCTCTCATCTGCACAAAAGAAGTGCTTTCGTTTTATTGTAATGTAGTTGTAAAACTCAAACAGCCGTCATAATTTCATTAAATCATGGCGAACTTCAGAGAATTGCTGAAAAGGATCCATAATATGCAATATTTGTTCTGCAAACTGACTGAATATTTATAATATTTAGTCTATACCATGCTATTTATTCTAAAAAATGACATATTTGTTTTTGTTTTCTTAGTAGAGCATAAGGCAAATTATATTAATTAGGCTATTTACATGATTTCCTAACTTAGAGCAGTGAAACTTGCCTTTAGCTAGCAAATAATTGGAATTACAATTGCTACAGATATCACAAGTTTGTTAATTATATCAGGCTTCATCAAGCTCTGATAGGTCGCTAAATGGTCTTTTCCCCCTCTCCTCTCCCCTTCTTTCCTTTTCTTCCCACAACCTCTGTCCCTGTCCTTTCAAATGGAGAATGAAGTTGCCATAAATTAGATATACAATGTCTGATCATATGAGCTGCACTTTCCACATCAAATGTGGGAATCTATAATCTTTTAAAGAAGGAAAGATTATAGCTTGTCAGCTTTTGTTTTGAAAAACGAAGGCCCCAAATTTTGGAGAATCCTAGGTTACCCTCTCTAATAGTGCTTATTTTTAAAGAGATATTAAAACCAAGAACCAAGACAATGAACTCTAACAACATAATGCCAGTGTACTGCCTCTGTAAAACCATTTCAGTGTTCTCTATTAAGACGTATTTGTCCATTTTCTTAAAGCATTTAAGAATTTTGGGGTGGGTGTCCATTGGGGAGAGATAGAGGACAATAAGATGTCACTCAAATCACAAATAAGTCACATAAATTCTAATGCTGTTTTCTGATTGTGTTGCTATTGCTTAGAAACTTCCACTGCCTTCCTGTGGTTCTTAGAGGAGCACTTCACTACTGTTCCTTGGACATTCGTTCCCTCCCACACTACTACAGAGATATAAACGTAAATGTGTCTGGAAGATGATTTATGGCATTGGTTAGCTTTTTCCTGACTGTGGCAAAGGTACCTAACAGAAACGACTTAAAGCAGGAAGGGTTTGTTGCAATTCCAGGTTTCAAAGGGTTCAGAAAATGCTCTATTGGCCCCATGTTCTTAGTCAGAACATTAAGAGAGCTGGAGCACACAGCAGAGAAGGCTCTTCACCCCTTAATCGATAGGAAGTAGTGAGAAAGGGGAGCCTATAGAAAGAGGGATATGGGAAAACATGACTTTATGTGAGTATCACAGCAGCATACCTCCTGCAACTAGTCCCGCTTCCTACCTACCTTTCGCCACATTCTAAGAGCTATCAGATAACTAATTGTTTGATGACAGTTGAATCTAGTGATAAGGAAAGAATAGTCTTGGTCTACTTGTGTCTGGAAGTGTCACCACATTAGTGTTTCATTAATTCTTGAGCACTTCCAACCCGAATTCAATTTACAATTTAAAAGTTACCTGTGCAGTGTAATTTTTGTCAACTTGAAACAAGCTAGGGTCATCTAGGAAGAGTGAACCTCCATTTAATTGTCTGGTGAGCAAGTATGGGGAGCCATTTCATGATTAATGATTGACATGGGACAGCCATTCCAACTGTAGGTTGTTCTATATATTTAAGAAAACAGATTAAGCCATAAAGAACAAGCAAGTAAGCAGCATTCATTCTTCTATGGCATTTGCTTCAGTTCCTGCCTCCAGGTACCTGCCATATTTATGTTTCCACCTTGATCTCCTTTAGTGATGCACTGTGCTCAGGACATGTGAGCCATGTCCTTTCCCTTCCTCCCAGTATTGCTTTTGATCACACTGTTTATTGGAGCAATAGAAGACATGGTAAGACAAACACTATCAGCTATTAATTAAGTCCAGAAAATAATACAAAATATGTCTCAAGCTGGGGGAATAACACAGCATATCAATAAACTGAAAGTTCCTGCGGTGAAGATACTTGTTTCATATTGATTAGCCTAGTTTTCCCAAAGCGTGTTTGGGCCTAGGTTTATATAACACCCCCTGACATTTTGTGAACTAACTAAAGGAAATGGTAGCTTAGCCTGAAGTCTAAATTTGCAGGCTAGTCACATTCTGTGCCACACTGCCTTTCTGCCCTCCCCTGTTTGTTGCTGTCCCTCTTGCTCCTGTATATTTTATTTCTATAAAAGATGCATACTCTCTCATTTCCGGAAATGTTTTTAGCCTGATAAACTTCTTAAGCTTCTGGGCTCCAAGGAAATGCCATTTCTTTGGGATTTTGCTTCTACACTTGTAACTTTTACCTAGCATTCCTTACACAGGCATTTTTCTCTTTCTACCAGTTTTCTCAGTGCAATTTATTTTGTGGTATCCCTGTTTGCCAAGTCCTCTGTTACATCCTCAGGTGACTGGGTGTGGAAGGGGGTGGTGTAGAAGCTACTTCAGAGTACTTTAGTAGAGCCAACTGTTACATTTTCAGGAATTCTGTGAGCCAGGTGATGGCCCCATGGTAGCTTAAAGTCAACCACGGTGGGAACATTTTCATCACAGAACCTGGCAAACAGAATGGAGCAGCCTCATTTGGAGTTAACTGACTTGGTGCCTAGAAAATTTCCTGATTCCTAGTGCATAGTAGGCATTTAAACATGTTTATATTGCTTCAGATTTTATGCATCTTCAACTTTAGGAGCAATCTTCATATTGTAAAAAGTCTTTCTCCTGTCATTTTTTTAAAAGTCTATTTTGCTCTGAAGGAAGGGTTGTGTCATTTATTTCCATGTATCCTACAGTGCTTGTAGAGAATGAGCATGTCATTATTTTAAATGACAGCTCTGTCTATGAACTGAACCTGTGCTGTCTCACCTCCTTTAGTCAGTCAATAATGCCTTCTGTGATTCTTCCTCCAGTGGTGGTATCGAGCAGCCATTGATTGCACCGTTTTTTCTTTTCTCTTTAAAATATGCCAAATACAGAGACACTACTGTGCAGATTAAAAAGCAGTTGTTCTTGACAAAGGTCAGATTCATCCCATCAGGTTTGCCAGGTAAAGGGGAAAGATCTATCAAAATATCGCTTTCGCAAAGCACTGAAGCTTGCTCAGTAAACTTCAGTAATTAGTTGACCATCTTGGATAAGGTAGTATTGGAGCCAATGCAGAGTTGAGAATTTGAGTACAACAGATTTATTAAGAAAGTGTGCCTACTAAGAGAACAAGGAAGGGAGATCCAGGTTAGGAAGCCCAGCAATGCCATAACAATCTTGGGCAAAAGTCCTGGGGGAATAGAGGCTTCAGCTAGCTTTCATTGAGTTCTAGAACTTCATATTTTAGGATCATGTCTTTGTGAGGCAGTGGTGGACTTTCTTACTCTTGAGCTTGAAGACCATAATTTTTAGAATAAAAGTACTCATTGCAAAGAGTACAGAGTTATAGTAGAAATCAGTGGGAATCTGAAAGGGGCACTAGGAAGCACAAAGTGGGATTATGAGCAAATTCAGAGTTAAGCTGTTTGCCTTTGGGTATAATTTAATTACCTTTGGTCTTGGTTCTATTGTTAATCACCACTTTGACCTTGGGGAGAAAAATTAAATTTTGAATCTCAATTCCTCATTTGTAAAATAGAGATAAACAAGAATGGATCAGCTTCATAGGACACATTAAACAGTTGGGATTTCAGCCTAAGGCACCATTTCAATATAAAATGCCAAAGGGTATTAGGTAAAAGAAAACCTTATTCCCAAGCATATTTTTTTAAAAAAAAGAGAACAAAAACAAAAACCACGTAGGTTAATCAATGTTAAATAGCTCTCCTCAAGGTAGGATTTCCTAGATCATCCAGTCTATTAATAAGTTGCACTGCATATCTCCAATGTCCTTTCAAGATGTTGGAGCTCAGATATTCTATTGTTTGTAGTGGTGACAAATCTGAGATATTAGTTTGCTTGTAAACTGATAAGTTATCTTACCAGAAGGCAAGAGACTCTTGTTTCAGGGCCATAGGGCAGTTCAGTATCCATAGCAATGGTAGTAGCTGGGGTATCAGCACTCCCGCAAGCTCTCTCAGCCTCACTTTCCAAGGTTCATATGAAGACACTCAAATGTGAACTCAAATATGGACAAGGCTGCATCCTAGAAGAGGAACTTGGAACTTGAGGAAACTAAATACTTCACTAGAGTCTATCTCTCTCAGTACTTCTTTTGTGATAATAGTGGCTAAATGTGGACATGAAACGGGTTAAAGAATTTAAACTTGGGTCAATGGAATGTTTGACCAGATCATATATGCAAACAAAGAGAGCCAGTGAAAGTGAAATTGAACTTGACAGGCAACTTGTAAAGCTCCAGATTTAGGTTCCACAAAAATTACCTTAGTTATTTATTTGCTCTTTCCTTGCTTCCTTCTTCCATGTTTGTCCAAACATCTCTCCTCAATACCTAGGAGTTTCTAGGAAAAGCCATACTCTTTCCAATATGTACTGTGATTGCACTCTTTCTTTTAAGAAACAGTAAATGTTGAGAGTAACAGCAGATACCGTTCTCCAATTTCCTTGAAAATCATTCCAAGTATGGAAAGTTTCTCACCTTGGACCACCTTCAGAAAGAATATAATCAAGCTGGGCAGATAAGCATACCCTCACAGGCACAGGGCAAATCATAATTTTAATAAAAATTGGAAATATGACCCATAGTATTGGGACTGAGCCTCTCCAGGCTGTTCAAAGGCATCATTTTCAAGGCATGGGCATAGAGCAGGCTCCAGGCATCCTACAGTGCTGGGAATATTCAGCAAATGTTCCTTAATCTATTTTTCTTAGCTGACAAAGTAAGCACCTAGGATATTTTCTGGAAGTGGAGAATGTATACATTATAAACTCATAAGATAAAATATTTGCAAAATTGATTCTACTCCAAGAAGAGAGTGATGAATACCAGAATATAATCAATTGATTTGATTAGTGTGGGAACGTGTATCAGATATCAATTTTCTCTAAATTTTAAATGAAGTAGCCAATTTTCATATCCTAGAAGAAGTTAATGTTCATGACACTTTCAGGTTATCTTAGTCTTTCCTGAGCTCATATCTCCTACTTATATTATTCTGGCACATTTCACATGGTCAGAAGCCAAATTTTTCAGCTCAGATCACTGAAGTGGAATAGAAAGAAATGGTCTAAAAATTGTAAGAGATTATGTCATGCAGTCCAAGACTTTCCCTTATTTTCACAGCCAAAGAGGTATTTCTGTGTACTTTGTCATCCACAAGAATAAAGATGTGAGATGGTTGCATTTGATTTTCATTAAATCTCAGTGATAAACACTCACACTTCCACAATTAACCTCGGCCCAGAGGTCAAAAATCAATAACATTAATTAATTCCACAAATGATAAGGGAAGAAAATCTTGGGGCAGGTATTAGATGTCACACTTCTTCTAGTAGTGGGTTGATAACTGATTTGGGGACTCACATACTTGAAATTACAGCATTTGGCCCCACCTGTGTATTTCATGTTGTAATGACTGGAATAATAGAAAATAATACCTCAATATGGTTTATTTTCTGCCCTTCTGAGCAAGCAAGCCTCCCTAGGAATCAGTTTTATTAATGAGACCAAATTACCAGTATCCCAGCTTGCTTGTCCTTGCTATAATGAATTTAAACAAATGGCCTAAAATAGTCCTTGGTAATTATGTTTTATAGGGATGTAATCCGTGTCATTTTTCTAAGTTGCTAGCAGGTGTTATGTACCCAGTAGGTGCTCAATAAATATTAATTGATGTTGATGTAACACTTTCCTACTGGAAGTAGTCAATTTCTCATATTTTGTATCCTTTGTTTTCTTCTGTGCTTCCCTGATTACAAGGCCCTGATCAAAGACTTTCCCACTTCTTGTGCTTAGAAATACCACATATTAAAAAAAAATCCTAAGTTTCCTTTCCATAATAAAAGTAACTGTGTCAAAATTATGTTTTGCCCTAAGATTTTATTTCTTGAAAATAAAAAAATAATGAGAAAAACGAACATCCTATATGCTGATGGATAGTGTTTGTGATAACATGGTGTTATTTATAATAACAACTAGCAAGGGTCCTTTCTTAAGCAAAGATAGGATTAATGATAACTGGATAGGTGGCTGCTCATTTTAGGATTAAGTGTATATATTCCAATCAATCACACTTAAAATTTCCAACTTCAGGAGAGCTTTAAAGTCTGTTTAATCTGGGCTAAAGTGTTATCATATTGAACTTAGAAGTACTTGGAATCACACCTTTTTCCCCAAGCTAATTCATCCACCAGCCCTCAATACTACTTTTAAAAGAGTTAACGTAATAGTAGGAAGCAAAAAAGTGGGAGATTTATTTTTTCAATGTGGCCATATAGGGAATAGGGACAAAGAAATCTAATGACCAGCTCTGGCTTACTCCCCACCCAGCAACTCCATCATCAAGTGAGGTAAGAATGTAAATAAAGGGCCAAGAATATGCATGCACATTTGAGCAGTCTTGTGATCTCAACCACCACTGAACCATCATTGTCTGTCTCATCCTCTCAAATCTAAATAACACAGATATCTCTTCATGATATCTTCATTTCTGCCAGTCCCTTTACAAAAGGAATGTGTTATTGAAGAGGACAATCCTATTTGTGGTAGTCTACATGAGAATGCCCCCCATAGGGTTATGCATTTGAAAACTTCATCCACAGTAGATGGAGCTGTTTGATAGTTTTAGGGGGTTGTGACCATGTTGGAGATAGTCATTAGAGGCAGCCTTGGATCTCTAGGTTTCCTGCTTACAGACGGATTTGTGAGTCCTCAGCTTCTGCTGTCAGCATCCAGTTCTTGCCCCCTGGTATTTCCACACCACCATCATGAAATCTAACCATCTGGAACCCTAAGCCCAAATAAACACTTTGTTCCATAACTTGCCTTGGTCATAGTGTTTCATTATGGCAATAAAAAAGGAACTAATAAAAATCTAGGACTGTTTTTTCTCAGTAACCTATTTTTATCACCAGAAGGGGAAAGAAAATGAATCTTAGAAGATGGGACACTGGCTAGCTTCTGATGAAGGAACAAAGCCAGAGACACATGGGATCAGTGATTCATTGTAGCAGGAAATCTGAGGTAGGGTGAACACAAGGACAATGAGTGCTCTGAGAATTAATGGTGCTTATGAAAAAGGCTTGAAAGGAGGGATGAAGACAATAACAACAAAACAGGATAAGTCTAGTAGATACAGAATTAATCTTATTCCTAAGTTTAAATAAAAATTGCAATTTACTTTTAGAAATGGTTCTTATCCTTTTCTGTAAATTAGAATAATTTGGGGAGCTTTTCTCAAAATAGAGATCAGGGACCCACCCCAGAGAGCCCAATTTAATTGGTCTGGGAAAGGACAAGATTATTGGCCATTTTTGGCGTCTCCCTGACTGATTCTAATGTGTTGCTGGGTTAAGAACTACTGACCTGTAGTAAATTGGAGAGTTGAGGCTTCTTGCTTCCCACATGGGAATGATTTCTCATCAGTGTTTTTCTTCAAGCATTGGTTTTCAAACTTAAGTGTGCATTCACTTAGGGGTGTTTGCATATTTAATTAGCACCTTTGGACAATTCAGATTTCTATTCACTTACTTTGATGAAAAGAGCCAAAGCTGAATGGGAGTGATCAAAGTCTGTTCAACAAGTAGAAGATGAGATAAGGAATTCTCAACATGGACTATAGCTTTGCTACTAAGGTTAGGTCCTCAGGCCAGTAGCACTACCTAGATTTTTGTTTGAAATGCAAAATCTCCCGCATCTGCCCCAAAGTCTGCATTTTAACAAGATTGCCCCAATCCTTCAGCTACACATCAAAGTTTGAGAAGCACTGGGACATAGCAACTTCAAATCTGCTTCAAAACTTGATCATTCCTTAATTTGTTGTTCAAAACCACTGTTGAGTGAGTGCCTCTTAAACCTTGCTTTGTTGCCTGGTAGGTAATCTTTGAATAGCTAATTCAGTGCAACATCGGTTTTAGGTATCAAATACTGGACAGACTATGTCTCAAATGATGCCATTAGATTTTGGCATACCCTTTATAGACATGTAGGAGTCAGGTGACTTTCTGAAGGTTAACTAAAAAAGGAGAGCTTTGCCTCTTAGCTTCTGTCACAGCTCCTCTCATGTAAACTTTATTTATTCTATGCAAAGCAATTTTGTGAGCTGTGCCTTTCTGAAAAGTGTGTATTTATCAGCATGACATGTTTATGTTATAGGCCTGGCAGAAATGAAGATATGCTAAAATGATAATTGTATCTTTCAATCAGGCTATCAGACTATTGAAACAAAGGACCACAAAGAAATGGAAATTTCCCATGTTAATTCCAAAGGAAATTCCATTTCCCCAAATCTTAAAAAGCAGAAGGGACAAATGGCTATACGTGGTTCCTATTAGCATACTAAAGTACATTCGGGCATCCAGGCTCCCTCATAACAAATACCTGTCACATATTTTAAAGCTAGCACTATAACTCTTCTCATTTCCTTCCCTACTTATACTCTTTCCAGTTCACTGTCTTCCTTCCCTGCCAGCTACCCATTCTCCTTACATCCTCTCTCTCTCTCTCTCTCTCTCTCTCTCTCTCTCTCTCTCTCTCTCTCTCTCTCTCTCTCTCTCTCCTCCCCTCCAAAGTTCTTCTCCTGCTTCTCTCATGGCCAGGTCCAGTCTGCTGGCCATGCTCAATCTGTGACTCTCTCTCTCTGCCCTGGACACTTCCAGATGTCTCTGGCTGTTCTCTCTCTCATATCTACAATAAAACACTTTCCCTAATCCAAACCGTGAAGTGGTCATATTGTTAATTTATACACTCCAAAATGTCATGCAGGAAGAAGGAAAAGGCGCCAGCCAGAGTGGGAAATTGTTTCCCAAACAAGTTTTCACAAAGCTGTAATAACTTGCCAAACCACCTTATAGAATGAGACTGAATACCAAGCAGTGGTGAGTGGGATCATCTTGACAAAGACTGCTTTGATGTGTAGATCTTTGACTCAAACTTTTATCTACCTTACTTCAGGACCCTGAAGGCAGACCTGGGTGGTTCTCTGCATTACTGCCATTTCCCTAATGTAGCCCTATTTGAATGCATCACCCTTTTTTTGCTTTCCACTTTTAATTTGGCTCCTTTAATTGATGTATTGATGTTGATGAGCTGGACCTGGCTTGAGGCCCATGTTGTGACCCCTCCCCCTTGCAAGTTCAGTAAAATTTGTTCTTTGTGTAATAATTTTCTTTGCATTTCTATGAGATATTTGCATGCATGTATACACATGTGCATTCTAACTGTGTTTCTGTACATACATTTATTAAAATGTGTGATGCTATTCTAGAGACACAAAGAATAGAGGTGACTCCTATATTATTAATATTTTTGCACATCTTAGATATTTTATGGGACTTGAAATGCATAAGTACATTATAAATCTATGAAATAAAATGTTTGCAAAACTGGCTTGAATAATGATGTAACCTTCAGTCAGATTTATATATTTACTTCATAGTTTTGTGAAGTTGATTCAGGTGGCCAGAAAGCCACATCTGTTCAGAATTCAAAGGGTACTTAGCAATTTCTTTTTATTGCTACTTGCTAGAAAATGGCATTAAAATTTTACTTTGCTTATTTAACTATATCAAACCTTCTTCCTATGAATTGAATATCCTTGAGCATAAGAGATGGTGGTACTGCATTTTTAATAAGTATCTTAGGTAATTCTGACCGAGGTATTCTCTTAATCACAGTTTAAGAAAACCCAGCCTCAAATGGATGCTAGGAAAGAAAAGGATGAGGAAATATTTGTTGAATTTTTACTGTGGGTCAGGTGCTACATTGTTTTTCAATGCCTCATGCCAGCCCTTTATTTTCAAAACGGACCAAGACAAGCTTCCATGAAGTAGATACTATACTCAAAGTCACCCAGCTTCCACATAATGAGTATCAGAACTGAAAACAGAACATGCTCTGGAATCAGACTGCCAGGGATGGAGGCCTAGTTCATCTATTTCCTGCATGATCTTAGAACATTGGTTTGTCATTCTCCACCTCAGTTTCCACAGCTATAAAATTGGAGCAATACAGCATGGACTGGAAAAGGATTAACTGAGACAGTAACCATCAATAACTCTAATGAGTAGCTAAAACAGAGCAGGTACTCAAAATATGCTAACTGTGGCTGGTTACTGTTATCATCCTTATCAGTATAACCATAAATATCATTACCATCATCATTATTATACAAAAATCTTTCTGTTTTCTGTATCCTTACTTTGCACAGTGGTAGTTATATAATGCAGTCTGCAGAAGATAAGATTACCCTTTGTACAGAAGAGACTAAACAGTGTCCCATTGTGAAGCAGACAACACTTTGTTTTAAAGAACAATTCAGCTGTTGGTGAAACACTTTTGAGAAATAAAAGGAGATTGAGTAAAAAGTGGGACCAAGTCCACCCTAGACTTTGGATGGATTTTTCTACACGTTAATGTATGATAGAAGTATCTTTGGGCCACAAATATTATTTTTGCATCAGAAATTCACCTTTACTTTAAACACATCATCTTGGATCCTGTACTTTCACTTTTTTCCCCATCACAACAGTGAGTAAAATATAGGGTAGAGATACAGGGTTTAGAATAAAAGAAAGATAGATCCAAGGTTTGTTGCTAGCATTTTGGTAAAAAAATTTCTATTCTGTGAACCTCAACTTCATCAAGGGTCAAACCAAAGGTAATAAAAATTTTAATTTTAAAAGCTTGCTGGGAAGATTAGATAAAATATTATCAGTAAAGAACCTGGCATAGTGTCTATTACCAGATTCTGGAAAATGCTTATGGGGGGTCAAAAAAGACAGCTTAATAGTAAAAAGCACTGCTTTTGCATAAGATCTGGGTTCTATTCCCAGTACTCACATGGTAGCTCAGAACAATCAGTAACTCCAGTTCCAGGGGCACTGATGTTTCCTTCAGGCCTTATGGGGACCAGGCATGCACGTGGTTAACAAACATAGGTATAGACAAAATGCCAGCTTACATGAAATAATTAACATATTCTAAAATGAGTTTTTTAAAGTAGACCTTAACATAGTAGCATTTCCCTGACACACTATTCCCTTTCTTCTATTTACTAACCTGAAGAATTCACCTCATAGCATCTGGGCCCTAGCTGTGACACTTTAAAGCACTGCACAGATTATTAAACTCAAATTGGTTATTCGTAGGTCCAGGGAGAGCTCACCTTTGTAGGGCCTATAGACATTTGTGTTGCACTGCAAACCTGAAGTAGTTTTTGAACACTAAGTGTTGCTTCACATATTTTAGAATATAAAGTAAGGTTGTGTGCAAATTTTTAAGATTTAATAGAAACATTTTAAAAATACATTTAAAATTTTTGTTAAATGATATTATTTCTCCTGGGAAATCAAATCCAGAATGATATACTTGTTCACTACCCACACATTATATTCTCATGGAATAGAGAATACCAAATTCTAAGCATGAATTTTCTGTAATAAGACTTTTTGGAAATTGTGACCTTTCTTTCTGTTATCAGTAAAAGAAAAATCAATGTATTTTCTACATTAATGCGTGCATGCTGGGAAGAAATAAGCCACTCAGATATTCCGGTGTAATTATTTCATTATTAGAAATAAAACCGAATATAGGGTCTTGCTTGTTTAAACAATTAAATCTTTACAAACCCACTACTGAACATTGCCAGTGAGTCAAATTCACGTGTGATTACTGCAAATTGGGTGTTTCTGCTCCTGTAAGAGTTTTATTAGAAACAAATCCCCAACTTACAAAGTTCAACAGAAGCCATCTTTCTGTGAGCCCCTTAGCAAAGACAGAGTCCCCAATTCTATGTTCTCCTTTCTGCATTCTTTGGCCAAGAATTGCAGGAGAACTTATCCTAGGCAAAGGAATGAAAAAATCATAGGGAAATTCTTGAGAAAACTGTGTTCCAGTGCATACGAAAATTTAAATGGAATCTTTTCCTTGTTAATATATATCCTACTTAAAATTTAACTTCCCGAAATGACTCAGAAGGTAAAAATAGAAATCCCGAATGGACTAATGTATATCAAAATCAAGTTGAGCTAGTGTTGTAAAGTCTTCATTCATACACATAAACATGGACTAGGCTTTCTTCAAACATTGAGCAAGCTTTTCTTTCTGCAAATATTTAAAGAACAGATCATCCTTATTTTATACAAAATATTCCAGATAGTATAGGATGTTTATTCTAAGTGATGTGTGTGTTTATATATGAAATTGTCCTCTTTCTTTTCTGAATATTTGAGAGTTTCCTAATTTAAATTTTTACAAATACAAAGTATTTTTTTAAAGAAAGAATTAACAAGTTGCTTCCCTAAGGCATTAACTATAGTAGCCCAGGGAAGAAACAAGAAATGCAATGAGAAAGGATGAAGACAGAAGAGTGAGTGAATTCAGATGGAGTCTGAAGTCAAAGAATGGATGCAGCCACCGAGAGGAGATTTGTATAATCATCATGGAATTAGAAAAATCATTTACGAGTTATTGCATGGCCCATCTTGAAAATTTTACATGTATTTTTATTCAGATTTTTTTGGATATAACACTATGCTGAGATTGTCTTAAACACATGGAAGCTGGGCTTTATTATATATATATAGCACAGACTTGCATTCTTCAATATTATGTTACCACTCAAAGAAAAATACTATAAGCATCTAAGAGGTCATGTAAAATTGGAAGACTATGTAAGATTGGTGAGTATTCCAAATTGTAATTTGTCAGCAATCAAAATCATTGAAGTTGACTTGCTTTAGTAAATTTACAAAGAATATAAAAACATACAAAAGTTTAAAAATCATTATCGTCATTTACACAATGGAATTTTTCAGCTGTTAAGAAAAACAAAATTATAAAATTCACAGTGAATGGATGGAGCTAGAAACAATCACTCTGAGGGAAGTAACCCAGACCTGGAGAAATAAACCCCACATATTTTCTGTCATGTCTGCATGTTAGCTTTGAAACTTTAGGCCTGTGTATTTTATTTGGAATACCCACAGAGGTCAGGAAACTTAGAAGAGACCATGACTTGCTTTCAAGTGACAGGAGCTTGAATGCAGTGATATAAAAGGAGAAAGGGAAATAATTGAAAATGAAGGACTGAATGGTCTGTGAGGAGTGCAAGTGCAAGGGAGGGGAAGGAATACATGAAGATGTAACTAACACCAAGGAAATTTTGGAAAAGTCATATAAAGACGTACTGTTGGAAAAGCTTCCTAAAATAAGTACATATACATTATATACAAATGCAAAGAGTTTAAATGTAGTTACCCCTAACAGGGTGACAATAACCCTACTATACAAGATAGACTAACAAATAAAAATCCCAGTCTCAGGTATGGATTACCTCTTTTGGAGTTGTTAGTGAGGTCCTACAGACCTCACAAATACTATAGACTATTTTCAATATCCTTGGTTACTCTTTAGAACTCAATAATAAAACACTATTGCTGAAGACAACATTTACTTGAGTCATAGAACATGGTGACATCAAGTTGGTACTGACCTCCAGGTCATTCCTTCATTCTTACTGGCTAGCTTTCATAGTGCTCAAAGGTGGTATGCATACTACCAGAGAGGAAAACAATACCCAAACTTACCCAAGTGTGAACCTGGCTAACTAAATAATGACTAGTCTGGCAAGAAATGCTCATTGGTTAAATAGTAGCAAAAGTGTCATGTACTTCTGATAGGATATAAAACCCTTTCTTCAAGATGAAAAACCCATTTGTGACACCATTTTCAAGTACAAAAATCTGTGGCTGGATAGGTCATAATACTTAGGGGAAAACTTACCACTATTAGTCTGTTAAATGGGCATAGTATTAAATAAGCTCCTAATAAATTATTATTATCCCTATAAATTAATTCATCTGTCATACCTCACCAGAGAAGCACAATTTTGCAGTAGATAGTGATTAATATAGAGAACTGCAACTTGTCAAGGTGTAGAGAATAATAGACTGTAGAGTGTTCAAACCTAAATGGAACATCTATATTAGACCCTTCCTTCCAAGGCTCAGGGATCAGAGACAGAACCAGAATTAGCAGATGACTGCAGTGAAATACTGTTTTCCAAACAAAACAGGACAGTTGCACATATGAATTCCCATCAGCATGCCCAACACCGTACAAGCTCAAACCAGACCACATTACATTCTGGGGTTGTGGTGGATGTACACGAAGTCCCACCCCTAGCTGGGGAACTTGATAACTGATAGCTTCTGGGAAAGGGGAATTAGTTTTCTCTATGGGTGTGGCCTCTCTTAGGTGAATCACACTACAGTGGATGGTCATATATCCAAGAATATATAGGCAGCATAAATTGGACTTGATGATTATTTAAAAAATGCAGATATAAAGTTGGGCATGCATGGAAAGGGATGGATGAAGGAGGAGTTCAGAGAGGACATGAATATTATTAAAATGCAATGTATAAAATACTTAAACAATTTATAAAGTATTAAAATAAACAAATATAAGTATCTAAAAAAAGAATTTTAATCAGCAAACATATATTGACTCCCTCTCCAGGTGTGAAGAAATAGGATGGGCCCATTTCTGTAAATGCTATGATTAAGGTTTCCTCTCTCCAGGGAGCCAGGGGTTCTATTTTGATCAATGTCAACTTCCCAATAGAAGATAGAAAAGAAATTTGTGTGAAAGGGAAGTAAGTATTTTTGTTGAGTAAAGGCAGAAATTCCATAAACATTTAGTGTCATAAATCCCAAATGAATGTAGTAAAATTAACAGTCATGATTCTTTTAGGGTATGGTAACCAAACTGTGCTAGAGACACAATGTTAATTCTGTTGTACCTTGACATCATATCTAACCACCCTCCAGCAAATACCCACTTTGTTACCTCTGTTCTCCCTTTCCTATAAAATAAGCCCATTAGACATTTATTAGAGAATAGAAATAGGGGTTGGACCATTCCAGAAAATAATAACTTCATAAATTTTATTAAAAATAAGGGATAGTGTGACATAGTGATACCCAAACCTGAAATGATTAGCTTAGCTTTTGCAACAAGCAAATAAAAGTGGTGTGCATGCAAAGCATATCTAAAGTGCTGTAACTACAACAAAATGAAATTCTCTGGGTGGATGTTACATAACTTACCTAGACATGTCTTGAACTGGTGTAGTGGAAATTACATAAACAATAGCAACGAAAAAGGCTGCATGAGCATTGGCTAATATATTACAGTGTTACCCCACTAATTTATTCTCCCTGGCCCTGACCTGGATGTCAGAAGCCAATAATAGCACTTTTAAAAGGGTACCTTTTTATATATCTCTCACCTTTCTGTTTTTACTTCGATCCTTCCATGAGTAGCTGTATTGGTCATGAATTGCTTGCAGTTTATTATATCTACAATGATTTTTAAAGAGGGTAAAAAGCTCATGGGAACTCTAATCCTTCTATTATAGAAATAATTAAGCTCTTTTATTTGTAATAGGGAAATCTTTGGGGAGTGTAGGAAAACTATCAAATGGCATTTAAAATAAGAAGAAAGAAAAAAAAAAGAAGATATGCTATAAACATACCCTAGGCATTAAAATTGCAGGAAGTGCTGCATATGGAAGGATGCAAAAGAATGTTGAAAGCTCAACATGCACATGATTTCTGCTCCATTCTTTGCTGGAGTTGTTTGGCATAATTGGTTATTGAAAATCTCCTGGACACATAAATATACAAGCACAAAAGAAAAGTGAAGTAAATACATGAAAACAATGTGAATTCTAGAACTCATTTATGGCTCTTTTTCAAATCTCAGCTTCCAACACTCAACCCAGTACATAAAATCAGGCATGCCTGGAAAACTTACTTTTCTACTGCAGGACTGTCTGTTTTGTCTTCAAACATAATGACTCAGTGGGCCATTTTCTGAGATGGTTGGCTAATTAGCATCCTTGTAAAGATTGAAACCTGCTTGTCCTACTGTGGAGACCTGCATTGCAGCAGGACCTTGGAATTGTTGTGTTTTGAAATTCAGGATGAATACTGTGCTTTGAAATAATCCATATGTTATTCTTGATATAAAATAAGTTTTCCATATAGTTACTGATTACTCAAAATACAAGGTGGATTTATAATGGCTACTTCTACTCACTACCCCCTCATGGACTATGGCCTCAGGCACCAAGCATACCTGTTGGGGAAATCATTACTGTAAGTTGTCAGAAGGACTATAAGGCTTCTGTTTATTTTCTTTTCTGACTTCCAAAATGATTGCTTTGAAATTTTACCTTAGAGATCCTTCTCAAAAAAGAAAGCTGAATATCAGGTAAAAGACTGCTTCTCATCATTTAGCAATAGATATGTGGAAATTCATTTATTCATTTAGTTGTTCAATGAATTTGACAGATTTCTAGGACTGTAAAGTACCTTTCAGAACCCTTAAAAGTGGTCATCTTGTGGGTCATAACCCTTATCAAACTACAGAGAATAGAAAGGAACTCCATTTGTAATGAAGAAATAGCAGAAGGCCTCATATTAGTTCCTTAACAAATGTGGCTATTCATTATTAGCTAATTAACATAACTATATTGTAAGCTGTACATTCTAGGACATTTTTTCATCTATTTCGAACTGGCACACAGTACCTACAAGTAGTGTTAAAGGATAGGAATTTACCTCTAGGTAAGGACATATCATCATCTCCCTTAAGAATTAATCCATTTAACTTAGTCAATACCCTGTTGAGTGACCACTTCTCAGGAAGGTGAATCAACTTTAAGCCATTCTAAAAAGACAGAAGGAATAATGATCCCTTTAAAGGAATAATGTTTCTGTCTGTCCCAGAGTTTTTACCCTTGGTGCTGTCACTTACAGATCCCTAGTTATTCAGGTTCATTAAGTCTGCTCCTTTTTTATGAATTACTCAGAAAATTATAACTTCCTTTTCTTCTTTCTATCTATTTTCTGAGCATGCTTTCCTTAATACATTGGGCTCCATTCTTTCTCTAAAGCTTCCTCTCCCCTCCCCTCCATGTGGCTATGTTTCCACCCTGTGGCTGACCTTGACACCAGCTGAACTCAAACAGCATGCTTTTCTCTCTTCTTTATCCTTTCCCTCTGGGAACCCGCCAAGCATTACAACTTGCCTATTCTGAGGTTTGCCTTTTATGTTCTAATAAAATTAGCCTCAAACTTTCTTCTCTTAAATTCTGTTAATAATGAGACTAGGAACCCCAAGAGGAGACCTTGGTTTCCTTAGTAATATGGCAATCTCCAGCAACAATAGCATCTAGACACATGTGACATCTGTATTATGTATGAACCTATGAATTCTTATTACTGCATCTGCCTGAATGCATTCATTTCATATACACACTATTAAATATTTTGCATCATACATTCTTGGAGAGTTTCTGTCATGAATGTGTGTCTTATGGTATAATCAGTAGAATTAAAAGATTAAGATAAACAATTCAAATCAACATAAAACATTTCATAAATATAGTCAATCTAAATTTCAGAATATAAGGAACCAAAGACCCAAATATGGTGTTTCATACTTGGATTTAGTCTTCAAAATAGAAGAGATATGGCTAGTCCAGAAGCCTGAGTCTCAGTTATCTCTTTCATGTAGCCTGCCCATGACATGCTCAACAAATATTTGAAGGACAAGGAAATTTTGAAGATCAGTTAGGTAAGATGGTAGGCCATCTAAGGATGTTTGAATCTCTGAGTAAAGGGGCAAAGATGCATTTGGGAGGATGGAACAGCATCTACAAAACTTTGGAAGTACAAAAAGCAAGTAGTGTAGTTAGAGGAAGATGGCTACTGTGTAGATCTGGGGAAGCTGAAGCGAGTATGCAAAATAGTCATGGTATGGTTGAGAAGATGGAAAAGCTTCCGGGCAAAAATAGGTCATATGCCTTTGGGAATTCAGTGAGGCCCACTCCTAAGTTTCTGGCAAGGAGAAGAGCATTGTTGGCCCCGAGGAAGAACAATTGCAACCTAAGTCAAGTAAAAGTATCTTATGGAGCTGTGGCAATAACAGTGCAAAACTTCCAGTTAAAATTACCTACACAAAAGGCTCAGCTGCAACAGGAAATACTTAAAAACACATTGGGACTGAACAGGTATAGTTTTTGTGTGTGTGTTTCCTTTCCCTACATGATTTAGATAACAACTGTTTATATACCATTTATCACATATTAGCCATGCTTAAAGTGTAAATACAGTTACTCAAACGCTACCACATTCTATATAAGAAACTGACATCCGTAGCTTTCCCTGCCTTGGAAATCAAATCTCTGGTTGGGGGTAGGGTCCTGCCATCACTTCCCCAATTTGAAATCACCAAATTTCTCTTTTGTCCAGAATCCCCTTTCTTTGCTTCCATGCCAGGATCCTTTTCACCCTTCATTTTTACTCACAATTACCTGGTGCCATTCATGGATCTGCTTTTCTGCCATGGCTGTCTACATTTTATCCATCATCTCTTTTGAAAGCCCTACTTTCCTTTGTTTTTTTTGCACTTTCTCCTGGATGAGCTTGGCTTCTACAAGAGCCCACAGGACTCATCCCATTCTGTGACAAGTAGCCCGAAGCTGTTCTTCTGCATAAAAGTGCCAAAGCTCAGGCCTGAGGATTGGGCTCCTGCACTGTCCTTTTCCATAGAAATGGTCTCCCACAAAACTCTGCCCAAGAGGAATGCTCCAAGCTAGATGGCTTTAAACTATTGCACTACAATAGAAGGGAAACTGCATTTAAAAGATATGTACTGGTAGATTCTTCTGCCAGTTTTCTGTGAGAACTATGGTTCATCTTAAGCTAGAAAGCTGCAACCAAAGAGATCAGAGAGACCCCGTTTCCTTCCGAGGTTTAGCTAGAAAAGACTTTCACTGAAATTAGTCTGTGTCTATTCGTTGTTATGCCAATCCCCCTCTCTGTGTCATATATACTGACACATCCTGCTAGTAAGAACTCATAGGCATAGTGCCAGTGATTAGTGACTAGAGACATTGGTTGCATTTGCACTTTTTCTTTGAAGTCAGAAGTTTCTGAGGAAAACTCACAGGTCTTAATGTTGGCTTCTTCATCTTGGAAGTGGGACAATGATGGTACATGGCTCATAAAGGTACTGTGAGAAATTAATGGGAAATATACCTTAAATACCAGGAACCTTGTTTACTGGTGGGTAATGAATGCCAAATAAATGCAGCTATTATTTTGGAAGATGTAGAGGCACATATTCCTCCTGCAAGCCTCTAGGAAGACCTGAAATTAGAATGATATCCTTTATTTTTACTTACATACATCCCCTCCTGGAGTTCCATAGTATTAATATCATGGTAAATATTTGTTGTTATATTCATGGAGGTAATAAAATCACTCATTCCATTTTTGATGACTTTCACACTGTCTCAATATTGTCAATAATTAAACGAATTGAAGTCATGTCACAAAATAACAGTATAATTCCATTATGGAATGGCTAACTAAGTCACTTACTTATTGATTGAACAATAAGTTATTCTAGTTAATGAAACATTAAGTTATCTAAAAATGTGTTGGAATATTCAATATGCATAGCAACTTCTAAGAATAATAGCTTAGAAAATAGCCCAATGACTATCTCTCTGTTTCTCTGCCTCCAGAATCCCCTCTCTCCTCCTATTTCCTTGCATCATACAATATAAAAATACTGAGTTGAATGGAATATAAGTTGCTCTCACAATGACATTTAACTGAAAATGTTTACTAGCACAATTATGACAAATTTTTATTGTATTTTTATATTACTCTGCATTATCCGAAAGACAGAATTTAAAACATGACTAAATAAAATGTGTCATACCCACACAATGGAATATTATTTTATTGTGGAGAGGAACAGGGTACTTATACCACAACATGGCTAAGCTTTGAAAGCATTATGCAGAATTAAAGAAGTCAGTCACAAAATTCTACACACTGTATACTTCCACTTATACTAGAAGCCCATGATAGGAAAATTATATTCTTAAAAAGTTTATTTTAAAAGAACTTTACACATAAATAAAAACATCACACACACACACACACACACACACACACACACACACACACAAAATAACCAGACCACAAATATATGCAACTTAAGAAATTTATGTACAGTTAGGACTGGCACAGAAACAGAAGCTGTGAGTTTTAAACTGTGAGTATTGAATGTATTTTATGCACTTAGCCACCACTAAAGCCAAAAAGCATCCATGACCAAATTAGAAATAGAAAAACAATTTGCTCTATAGTCTCTTTCATAACTGCTGTCCATTATCTGCATTTAGTCACTAACTTGGTACAATATAGCATGATGTTAATGTTTGTAAAAAATTAGAATAGTACTTGCTTAGAACTGAGTGGGGATAGTGATGAAAAAGAATGGTTCCAAGTTTTCTCTTGTGGTTCATGAAGATATTCTAAAATGAAATTGTTTCGATGTCCACATAACTGTGTGAATGTACTGAAACATTGAGTTGTATTCTTTAAAGAGGTGTATTACATGATTTGTGAATCGCATCTTAATTAAGATCCTATAATACCAAGTTACACTTTAATATCTCAGCTATTGCTGCATCATAAGCCATTCCAAAGCCTATCTTTCCTAACTGCATTATTTTTTGGTACTTTATGGACAGTTTGATGGGGCAACTTTGTTTAAAGATTTAGGTCAAGTTTTCACATCTGCCCCATTTCAGGGATGAAGCGTCTGATGCCACCTGGAGTATGGATTTCTCCCTGAAAAAGTTCAAAGTTCCCCGGAGGTCAAAAAAAGGATAATGTGTTTTCAGGGTCATCACGGACCCAGTGCCTGTCACTTCCAGTCACATTTTATTACTCAGTGCAAGTACCTTTAATAGAATGTTTGGCATTAGTGGGATGAAGAAATAATCTTCTTTCATAAATGTAAGGAAACGAGAATGAATATTTGTTGAAAATTATTCAAATCCATCACCCATCCTATTATTTAGCAATATATTAGCAATGAAACCCATTATAGTAACTACATTATATGTATAATATAATGTTACATATATTTAGAGAGATAGACGTACAGGTAAATATTTCTTGCTTGCTTGGGTTCCTTTAAAAAAAAAAAAAGAAATGAAATCTCATTAGAAACACAACAATATGAGGACACCAAATTCACTGTCCTTTGCTTCTGTAGAAAAAAGTCTAACTTGCCAAAAAACTGTCCAGAAAATGTCCTCTAATCATTGCAGTATTGTGCAGTTTAACTATGGTTCATCGTCAGCTACAGCAGCAAAATGGAGCCAATCTGCCTAGCAGTGCTGCAGGTGGTACTGCGTGTTGGAAATTTGCAGAGTTCTCCACAGTGGTAGGGCCCTAAGGCCTAACAGAGGGGCAGGTGGCAAGTTGGGGCTGGCTCAGCAAGAAGCCAAACAGGATATTGTTATGATTTACAAAATGAGCTCTGTGGCACTACAAATGTATTTGCCTTATGATTTTGAAGTCATTTCCTGGGGTCAGAAAAAGCCAGAACTTCAAGCTTCCCAAACTAACTGGTTCATCAAAATCTGTTCCCTGTTTTCACTTCAGAATTAGTAATTAGAATTAATCACAGAGACTTGCATATTATCTATGAAAAAATTCCTACCTATATTAGTCCCCAGAACAATCCAGTACAGTGTTTAAAAGCTCAGAGGGTTGTGTTTCTGATCAGTTTGAACATAACACTCCCATGTCTAATACTGAGGAAGCAGCACCCATTCAATCCCAGCTCTCCTTCAGTTAATGCTAATTTACAAAGAGAGCAAACAGGGCCATATTGCAACAGCCCAACATTATACAAAGGGGCCCTAAGCTAGCCAAGTTCAGAAGCTTAAAGGAAAAAAAAAGCCCTCTTTTCAGCTATGTGACACTAGACAGGATATAGATTTTGAATAGTTGGCTGTCCAAAGGCTAAGTGGTGATATGCCGCCCAATCCGACAGCTGGTTGCCTTACAAAATAAGGAACTGCCCTTTATGCTCTAATACCATAGTAGAAATCCATCTCTCTTTGCTTCTGCTGAGGCCCGAGAGGACACTTTTTGCATGTAATTATACTCAATTGGGCCCGGTCATTGGCTGCATTTGGGAGAGACCCTGCTCTGGTTTTTACTAGCTGTTCAGTGACTCCTGAACCATGAAGTAAGTGGTCATGTCAGGTCAGGGTTTATTATGGAAACAGTGAGTTTGAAGGGACTGACATTGGAGCTGACAGCAAGGTGGCTGACTCGTAAAGGAAGCCTCCACTGGCAGCAGCCTGAATGTCTGGACAGCAGAGAATGTTTTGGAATGATTTCTTAACATTTTTCAGAGGGAAGGAGAACAAGAAAGAATTTCTTGGCTTTGCCAGCCACTTTGCTTTGATATTCCCTATAAGTGGTTCAAGCATACTACTCTGATCTTTCTAGGGACATAATGAAAAAAAAGATGGTGGATTTTAATAAAAATCCTGGTGAGATACTTGAGCAATTACAAAGCAGCATTCATTTCCTAGGCTGAATGTTTATATAATTCACTGTGGACTCAGGCAATTTAGATTGATAATATATTGAACTGCCAGGATATATTCAGCTATAAAGATAACTTCTGTGGCATCACCTTGCCCCTAGTAGGAAGCATTATTATACTCCAAGACACCAAGATAACATAACAGGAAGCTGTGGCGGTTTCCTTCACATATAAAATTGAAAGGAATTAGAGTACACACATTGTGATAATGGATGAGCATACAAAATGTAAAAAATTCATACACTCATGTTATCAATTTATATACCCCAACCGGTTGAAAAATGATGTTCATGGAGGAATTTAAATTCTAAAATGCACTCCCAAGAGGCAAACACTTTTTAAATATGCTTTAAACTAGAAATTGGAAACATATTTTTTAAATGGTTGTACGAAACTTTCAGTCTGTGAATGAAAATGAGAAAGCATGCCAGAACTTGGGAGAAAATATTTGCAGCAGATATACATAATAAAGGATGATGACCTAAAATATACAAAAGAAATCTTATATCTCAACAATAAAGAAATTCAAAATCCAATTAAAATGGATGCAAACTATCCTCAGACATTTCACTGTAGAAAAGAGATGAGTGGCAGGGAAGCATACAAAATTTGGTGAACATTGTTGTCATAAATGTGGGGCAAATTAAAACAGCCATTACAAACCTATTAAGACGTGAAAGACACTAATGCTGATGAAAATGCCAAGGGCAGAGAAGTATTCTCTACTGTTGGAGATACTTCCTGGTATAGCCAATATAGAAGACAATTGGATGGTTTCTTCAAAAACTATGTTTTCCTTTATAATCCATAAGTTATGTCCCTTGGTTGTTACTCCTATGAAAACTGCATATGGCATAGTGTTTTTTTTATAATTACTGAACCTTAGAAGAAGTCTTGATGCTCTCTTTCTTCAGTAGATGGGTAGCCATATAAACTGAAGTATTTGTGCAATGCAAAATTAGTCAGACTGAAACAGAAATGAACCAGTAATACTTCCATGAAGAAAACATGAATGTACATTCCTAAGTGACAGAAGCCAATCTAAAAATGTCACATATTGGGTGATTCTCACTTGGTTAATTCTTGAAAGATGAAACTTAGAAGACACTGTAAACATTTATGGTTTCCAGGGGTTTGGGGATATTGGATAAGTGGAACACAGAGCATTTTAGAGCTTTGTGTGGTTTTATGATGGTGGACACAACTATACATTTATCTAAGCAAATAAAATGAACAATAGCAATAGCAAATTCTAATGTCACATGACTCTATTCCTGGGCAGATATGAACAAATGTCTACTTGCCCCAGATAAGGAACCAATTAGAGCAAGTGTCTGTAAGAAACTTCCACAACAAGAAACTTCCACAACAGGATGAGGAATATCCTTGTCGTATCTCACTGTCTCTCATCTACAACCAAATTCCTCCCCTCTCCCCATTCTCCCTTCCCTCATCTATGTACTATAAATGGCTTGTGATGAATACTGCTGCTTGGAGAAAACTTTCTGCTTGTTGATCAACTTAACAAACAGGTTTAGAAGAGCAAACCAAATTAGAAAATTAATCTCTATCATTATATTTGATTATATTTGGAGATGGGATAAGTAGTATAAAAAATTAATTTTGGATGAGATCAGGGCTCAACTCTTTACAAATATCTATTATGCACATGTGTCTTGACACTACATAATAAACCTGTAGCCTGTCTCACAGCTTAGATGTCTCTTCACTTGGTTAATGGCAGATCTCAAGCATGGACACCACTAAAGTTCAACTTGGTGAACCAATGAATTTATTGGGATTACTTAATAAGAGCAGAGATGATTCAAAGATAGCTGCATCACCAAAATTCTGCCCCTAGCATGCATGAATGCTTAGGACAATTGGAAACCTAGTGCACAAAGCACAACTTTTAGGCAACACAATAGGTGGAAGAGTGTCCTGTCCAGATAGCTAAGTTGATCTTAGCCTTTTCGAGACAGCTAAGCTGGTCTCTGCCTCTTCTGGGTAGAATGACTTGTCTAAGAGTGTTGACTTGTCTAAGAGTGTCTCAGAAACCATTACTGCTTGTATAATTTTGGAGAGGGAAGGACATAATACATCTGACGGTCAGCTTCAGGGACTGCCTAAAGTCCCTGAGCTTTGACTTGTTTACATCCTGAGCCTGTAAGATCCTCCCTGAATGATAGAATGTTTCACTTCCCTTTAGAATATCCAAAGTCTATTAAGCTGGTCTCCAATAGAGAGCTTTTTTCTTTTTTCTTTTTGAATTACAAATAAGATTGAATTACATGATAATCCCAGTTATTTTAGAAGAAATTGCTCCACAATAAATGTAGACCATGGCCCTTATATAACAATGATGTACGGATGTAGATTATAGCAAATGTGCTACTGAGATGGAAAACATAGAGTGGATATTTGTACATGCAAGAAGACGTAAGTGCAGAAAACCCTCTGTACTTTCCACCATTTTTATTGTCTAAAACATCTCTAGAAATACTAGAAATAAAATGAATTAATTACAAAGAAATGATACATTTATGTACATACAATATTTAAGACAACTTATTTACTCATGACCATTAACATTGCCTGAATATTGGCATGTGCTGCTGCTGTGTTCCTCTTCAACCTCATTCTTCCTTACTCTCTATTATTTCACCCAAGTTAACTACTATACCAAGCCCACATTGTTTCTACTCATACTTGTAATATACTACATGCAATATACTTCATATACTGTTTTTCTAAAGTTCTTAGACATTTGATTTCTTCCTAATTCTTTTTCTATCTTATTTTGCAGTCGCATACATTGCTCTAACAATCTTCTCATGAATGGATACAAGAAATTTCTCTAAGGAAAATTTGTGATCCTATGTTAAATCTTTAATTAGTTTTTTTAATGTATGTATTGGTCTTTTGTGTTATTCTATGAAATAATTGATTTTTTGTTTTAATCAGATTAACTTTTTCTTGTTACTTCTTACTTTTACCAGTTTGTGGCTTTTTCTTTCACTTTAGTTATAAATATTCATTTTTGGTGTGTGATATTACAAATCTGAACACAGCCCCTGCTCATTCTAGGCACACGTTCCACCATGGAATCACATCCCAGATCTTCGTGTTTTAATTTTGATAATAGCAATTTTCTATTAATTTTAGTAATAATAGTAAATATGTTTTCCTTGTTTTTTTCTTGTTTGCTATACTATTTGTGAAAGTATTAGTGATAATGAGATAAAGGCATACATCCACATTGTTCTCATCAACAGCCCAGGGATTCCCTGAATTTCTCAGGGACCTCAATTCATGTCAAACTGGGTTTGTGATTTGGGCACAGAAAAGAATTTCCAGACAGACCACTATTTAAAAGTACTTTTATATAGAATTTAAGACCAGTATTAGGACAAAGATATTCATAAACACATGCCCAATTATAGACGTCGGCTTCCCAAGGGCATGTCACAATTAGGTTCTTAGCATTAGCCATACATATTGTTTCGGCAGCTCTCAAGATTTCCAAAGATTGCTAAGAAGGCATTCCCCACCCTTCTTTTGATAAGAAATACCTTAGGATGTTTCTAGAAATGCCTTATATGGCATGAGAATCTGGTAAAGTAAGACTAGGAGACAGTAGGCTACACAATTTCCATATCCTTTCCCTGTAAATGGGCTCTTGGTAACAGTCCTAGAAAATTGTGGGTTTATAGCTCTGACAGGGGAAAGTCCTTAAGCAGTTGTTAATTGTACTGGAATTTTTTTATTCTCATCAGGGAAGAGTCTCACCCTGACTCTAGGATGAAGGTCTCCTTTTCCTTCTCATATCCCCATAACTTTCCTTATCTTAATATCCTGCCTCACTTTCATGTATGGGTACCAGAAATGCATCCTTTTAAGTTATTTTTACAAAAGAAACTTGCCTTTCAAATTTGGCATTAATAAATTTGAAATTGACTTGCTCTATGATATAGTTAATATTTCCATGTATTCTTAATTGTTTAAGCATACTTTGTTAAATATTCAATACCAATTGATCTCCATGATCAACCCTCTCATACACTATATATCTATGATTCATATCTTTTTGCTGTTAACATTTGTTGTTTATAGGACTTCTTAATTTCCCTTAAATACTACATTATTTCATTGGTCAATCATTTATTATGATTGTTTTCATCTGCTACTGGAAAATCACTTGTTTCCTATTACTATTAAGTTATGGCTGTTCTTTCATCTTTCTATGTGAGCCTTAGAATCCAATCCTCAAATTCTGTTCTTTCTCACACATACATATTTAGAATTTGGGGTTAAATATCATCAAATCTAAAATTTTATTTGTGAGAATTGGCTTATTAAGGTTTTCTACTTATACTTATTTGTTGGATTTCAATGGCTTTCAACTTCTAACTTAATTTCATTCTGATGAAAATGTGATATACATGATACCTCGTATATGAAAAATTTAACTGCTTTTTGTCTTAGTATATGGTCCATTTTGTGATTTTATCTGCATGGTTAAAAATAATGAGTATTTGATAATTAGAAACATGGTTACATCAACATTTTAAATTATGCTTTCAAATATTTATATAGTTATTTATATTTTGCCAATGTAGATATATTATCTTTTATTTGATTGGTGTTTTCATAAAGTATTTTTCTCATTTATTAATCCTGGACTTCCATGGGAATTATTTCTCATATGATTTTGTAAGAACTAACAGTTACATATTATTTTTAATGTAGTTGAAAGATTATTCCTTTAGTAGGATTGTTTCATTTATTTAAATTTATAGCATCCATAGGTATAATTAGGATTTATTTCTACCACCTTAGGTATTGGCTTCTATTTTCCCTGCTTTTTATTTTGTTGTTTTATTTTCCTTCTTTATTCCCTTATTTTAGATTGATTGGAGCATTAGGGGACTCATTTCATAATTTCCCAAATGTTATCATGCATATTTAAAAACGTTTAAAGTTAATCAACTTCTTTCCACTCCTCCAAAATACTGCAGGACATTTATCACACCACTATCTACTAAAGTTATTTTGAGATTGTAGCTCTAGTCTGAGATTTTTTGGTTTATTTTTAAGTGCTTATACAGTCACCATTTGCTTAGGCATTCAGACAAATTATCAGTTTCAAGATTCAGCTTTCCTACGGACCTCTCAACGCTTCCTTCAGGGATGATTTGCCATGGGTCTAAAGTACATACTTTAGTATCTCCTTTACAGAAAGGTGTATTGCCAGAAAGGCTTACCTTTTGCTGTCTGACCATGTCACTTTTGGAACTCTAATTTCTCCAAGATGTTCTCTATTTCATATGTGTCCCCTGGTCATAACTTTTATTGCTGGCATCTCATGATTGTTAATTCCAACATTTGGAGTCTTCATCAAGACACATTATTTTGGTAGATTGAACTAACGATGCCTGTCTTGGCTTATGAAGGTAATCCTCTTAAACATTCTCATAGGCAAACGTGACTGGTTCAGAAAATGTATAAGGATAGAAAGGTATCAGAAGCTTAATAATATCAAAAAATCTCTTTGTTTAGAAGAAAGCATCAAGAGTAGAGAAGATATTTAGATTTTAAATGTGATTTCTGAGTCATTATTAGTTTGCTGGAGCCACCAAAAGGTAATACTACAGACTAAGTCACTTATTCAACAGAAATTCATGGCTCCCAGTCCTGGAGGCTAAGGGTTTGAGGTCAAGGTGTCACCAGAATTGGCTTCCTCTGTGTACTTTGGAGGATAACCTGCCCATGCTACTATCCTAGCTCCTGATGGTTTGCTGACCAATGCCATTATTTACAGAATTCATTCCTGTCTTTAAATCATCTTCCCCTTTTGTCATCATCTTCCCCTTTTCTTTTTCTGCATATGGGAAGTGAGTCATGTTGGGCCAGAAACCCATCAACTCCTGTATGATCTCATGTAGACTATAACTACAATGACCATTATCCCAAAAATGGGGATGCAGTTCAGTTCAATTGTATCCTTGTATATCTTGTGGGTTTAAGTACATAGGCTTAGGACTTGAACTGTGGAAAATCTTTGAGACTTAGTTTGAAGCATTTCCCCCAGAGTGAATTAGAGTTTGATTTTGCTGGGTGCCTGCATTATGTCCAATCTGGAGCTATTATGAAATCAATTCTCACCAGGAGATTTCTGCAGACTACATGGGAAATGTGAATTGAGATTCCAAACCTTCCCCAAGGTCTTACCTTTTGTTTAACAATTCTAAAAGTCACTTTTTCCCATGTAACCTTATGCTTGATCTAAGATGCATTTATTTTCTGTTTATCTTGTGAGGCATATTTCTTTGTCTTCTTCGAATGTGCCCTTTTGTAATGAAACTCTTAAATACTAAATATGTCTAAGCTTTTTACAAGGGCCTTCTAACAGAATTTTATCTCAGGGCCTATGGACCAAATGTTCTCTGACAGTAATGCTCAAGGTAACTTGAACTTACAGATGTTTCTAGGATAAAAACTAGCTTTAAAAAAAGAGATTTATTTTTATTACTTACATTTTATTACTTTAGATTATTTATTTTATCATTTTTAGATTTTGTGTGCATGCAAGTGTATGGTGTACATGGATGTAGGTCCCCAAGGAATCCAAAAGAGGGTGAGCTCTAAGCAGTTGTTAGTCACTGAAGTGAATGCTGAGAAGCAAATTTGGGTCTTCTTTAAGTATGGGACATGCTCTTAACCACTGAGCCATCTCTCTACACCTTAAAACCTAGCTTTTGCAGTTATACTTGTTTTCTTAGATTTTTACCCTTCACCTCCATTGTTGGTTTTTGAATATTTTTTCCTTCTTTCTTGTTTGCAGAGTTGTCAAATAAAAACAACAGAAATGTATTGACCAACATGTCAGTTTTTTTTTTTTTGGCCAAGAAATAATTAGTCAGTTTCTCTATATTACTCTACTACCCAGTGCTATGTCTAGGTGTGGTTGTTAGAGTTTTAAGGAGAGAAAACTTGGGGTGGGAGGATTGAGATGTAATGATGGTAGGCACAGTGGAGATTTGGAAGCAAAGTGTTTGGTACCAGAGAGATCAAGCAAGGGCAAGGTGTCTTCTTCAAAATTCGATTCAATTTATGTATTTATTATCAATTCTTGATGGTGGTGCTGGTCCTGTGTGTGTGTGTGTGTGTGTGTGTGTGTGTGTGTGTGTGTGTGTGTGTGTGTGTGTGTATGTGTGTGTGTGCCCTTGTACACATGTAGCAATCATAGGAAAACCTGTGGGAGTCAATTTCGTCCTTCTATCATGTGGGTCCTAGAGATTTAACTCAGGTCCCCAGTGTTGGCAGCAATCTCATTTTACTGGCCTCTACAAGGCTCCTTCATTTTAAGGTCTGTCTAGATAGAAAATAATGATAGGGTGGTCCTACATCACAAGGAAGTAGGCTTAGTTGACATGAAGCCTACTCTGTACTATATATGAGAGTTAGACTAGTGGCAAGAGTCACAGGGACCCTAGACAGGGGAGTGTGGTTAGTTAACGTATGAGCCAAGTCAAGCAACCTTGGACTGTAGGCAAGGTTTCCCTCTTTGCTTGCAGTGGCAGGGGCCTGTGCCTTGCTTGAAACTTTCTCAGCTTAGAACCTAAAGAAATTGGGTGCTCTTACAGAAGTCTGGAGAAAAAGAGTTGTGTCCCTATCAACAGCTAATACTTACAGAATGTTATATATATATATATATATATATATATATATATAATATATATATATATATATAGCTACATGTGTCATGAAATTCCTTCATTTAATCCTCACACAGTCTGAGGTGAGTGTTCAGTTTTTAATACAGAAATTTAGTCTTAGAATTGGGACTGTGGTAACCCAAGATGGCACAACTGAAAAGTGATGGATATAGAATTCAAACCCTTCTCAGTTGCCAAAGTCAGTGCTCTGAAACATTATTATATACTACATCTTAAACCAAATGTGTTATGAGATGGAGGTGTAATGATTATGTGCAGGAGTTTAATGAATGCACTGTGATGGCAAGTACAGTTTTCTTTGGTCGACTACGGGGTCTAAGTGCTTAAATCCTGCTGGAGTTCAGTAGATGTGTTGACTAAAATTCACGTGGAAAAGCATGAAGGAACTGTTCTCCCTGTTCATGCAGACACCATGCCATATCACCTGCCACTATTAGGATGATGATATGATAATGCTGAGCATTTGGGCAGATTCTAAGCTTCCCTATTCATAATGCTTTGATTTCAAAGGGTCTTGTCTTTAGTAATTAAATCCTTGCTCTGGAACCTATAACATATCAGTAGTCCTTAACATGTATTCTTTGTTTCTGGAACCTATAACATGGCAATAGTCTTTAACATGTATTCTTTGTTTCCAATCTATGTGCTCAAGAATAGAACACATGATTCTTAACTGCTTCTTTTTTCATATGAGCAGTATTGAGATGGAAATTCAATCATTATTAATTACAATATTGAATTGGTACCATTGTACTTGGTAATTACTGCATGCCAGCTCTTGTTTTGTGTTTCTTATCATTATGACACTTCTGCAAGTTATTCTTGTAGTTTCCATTTAACACACGAAAAACTAGGAGTCTCATACAGCTAATAAACAGAAGGTCAAGCTATGAAATCCCTAACTACACAGAATTTATCATGTTGTCTTCACAGATTACTCATTATGTTTCTAAACTCTACAGTATTAGTCCTAGAGACTTTTCTCTATACCATCCCCTCTTCTCAAAGGCTTGTTCTTCAAAGTTATTGAATTTCTACATATTCTCCATGAGCAACAACAAACAGTACCACCTCCTCATTAAAAGCATTAATGAATGCGAAAACTGCTGTTCTTGAGGAAAACCACCCCTGGCTTTCCTGCATATTTGCTTCGTGTGTGTGTGTGTGTGTGTGTGTGTGTGTGTGTGTGTGTGTGTGTGTGTGTGTGTGTGTTTACGAGTGTCTTTCTGTGTGTGCTATTTTTATTATATTCTGTAATGAGTCTCATGCCCATACATGGGCAGTTGTAATCCAGAGAAAGAATCACACTACAAACCTCACTGTGTCTGTAGACACCATTATGGCCCCAGAAACACGTAGCATGACTGAATTAGTGATGAGATGCTACACTTTCAACATGATTTTGGTTTCATCTAAAATTCTTAGTACACTCAATTCCCATTGTGAAGGTGGAAACTTAGTCCATAAATAGTATATATAAATAGATTTTCAGGGTATATTAAGATTGTTTAACATAATGAGAATAGAGTCTACATGATCAAATGCATATGGCTTAGTAAGAAGGAGACTAAGGGCTCTGGAATATTCCCATGCACAATCCTTGTCTCTAGGCATGGGAAGCCCTGCACTGCCTCAAACTTTACCAGCACAAAGGGAATCACCAGATGAACACCTCAACTATCTTCCCCCAGAAATGTACATCTAAACATAGACCTCATTTCTTGACAACTTATATTTTCCAGGGTATTATGCTATCATCAAATTTATCTAAGACACTGGAATTATAGGAGCTAATTAGACACCTCCTGAAACAATCATGCTAATAATTCCTTACATGTTTTCACTTCTCAGCTAACAAGCAGTCTCTTCCTTCCTTGATTAAGTTCTCTATTCTTCATGACATTGTCTGCAGAAAGTGGTTTTAGGGATAATCAAAACCAGTTGGGAAAATTGAGAATTGAAGAGAAATGTAGAGTTTCCAAAGCACTTTTTTGGATCTGGAGTTCAGTGGTTAAGAGTACTTGCTGCTCTTCCAAAAAAAAAAAAAATTAAGTTCCATTCCCAGCACCCATGTCTGGCAGCCCACAACCACCTGTGTGATTCCAGCTCTAGAGGAATCTGACCCTACCTGCTGGTCTCTGTGGTCACCTTCACACATGTGTGCATACCCACAAAGACACACAGACATAGACAGAGAGACAGACAGACAGACAGACAGACACACACACACACACACACACACACACACACACACACACACACACACACAATTAAGTATTTTAAAGCACTTTTATTGCATCCTGTTTTCTCTCTAGCCCTCTGAGTTGACCTAGGCAGGGGCACTAGCTATGTCTTGGATTCCCACACTGGACAGAAGCTCAGGAAATACTAGAATGAGTTCCTTTTTTGTATTCTAGCATACAGCCCACAATTTTCTACTCTCTTCATCTCAATGTTCCATAGTATTTTTTGGAAGAGGGAAACCTCAGTAATTTGAGTCATGCCAATTTTAAATAAATGATTGTTGGATGATGTGTCTAACCACAAAGAAAACTGTGTGTAACTTATAGACTGTTGGACACCACCCTCAAAGATTCTGACTTGGTGGGTTTAGGGTCAAACTAGAGCTACCAAGTACTTGAGGTGATTCTGATGCAAGTATTTCTTAGGCTACAATTTGTGAAACACTAGGGGGAAATGATATGCTTAATTTAGCTATTTATAATGCAATCAGAGCAAAATGTGACCTAGTGCCTAAAATATGTATCTCTTAAAGGATAAAGGGGAAATGTAGTAGTGGGAAAGGGAAGGGAAGTAGTGGGTGGGATTGATGCTGAGAGCAGAAAATGTCAACAGCAAATGGGCTAGCTGAGAGACAGGAAAGGCAAAGCTCAAGTGCATACAGTGTCCACTTGACTTTTTATAAGGTACAGAAAGACAATTAGAGTATGCATTCCGTGAAGCTTGCAGTGTTTGCTTCGGGTTTCCAGGCCATTTGTATTGGAAAAAAAGAAGTCTGTTGATGTAATTCCGTATCTAGCATTGCCATTTGTTCTTTTTTTCCCACAGAAGGTGTTACTTTCTATTTTTTTTCACTCTCTGCTCTCTAAACTAGGTAACCATTTGGTTGTTTTAATTGTCACATTTGTTCTCATCCCACATGTTAAATGGAATTTGAGCAAAAGCCAGTCCCGCACATTCCTTTTTCTCCTTTAAAAATCCACAATAGGGATTAGAAATGTTTTTCTTTCTCTTTGTTAGTTTGAATATTTCTTAAGGTTACCATGTTGATTAGCACCAAAGAGTCAGAGAGAATCCCGAGTCCTTTTCGAGTGTGCATTGTATTCTGAACATCTGGACACAATTTAGATGGAAACCAAAAGTATGGTTTCTTAACCAAGCCTCTACCTGTGAAGTGTCAATTACATATCCTATTACTTTCTGACTGTCTTCAATATAAAATGAACATTTTTTCCCAAAAATAAGATGTTGTTTTCTGACTCTGATAAAATCATGGGAAGAATGCAACAAACACTTCAAAATTGCATTCTAGAAAGAACAACTATTTGCTAGGCTAATAGAGTTAAAATAAGATATGAATGCAAAGTAGATGAGTTATTTTTCCTTTATGTAATAAACTTAAATCTACAAAATGAATAAAAGCATAAGAGCATAATGTCACAAACACTCTAAGGTGGAATGTACAACAGTTCACTTTCACCCTCCACCTTCTTTCTTAATATTGATTTTAAACATCTCTTTATTTGTATTTTACATGAATAAGTTCCTGAATGTATGTCTGTGTATCATGTGTGTGAGTCATGCCTGCAGCGGACATAGGGGGAGTTGGATACCCTCAAACCACATTTGCAGACAATTATGAGGAGACTTATGGATGTTAGGAGCTGAAGCCCAGTACTCAGAAAGTGTAGCAGGTGCTCTTTTTCCCCTGAGCCATCCCTCTAGCCTCCTCTGTCCATTTTCATATGATATCCCTTCCTCATACCCTGTGACAAAAGATCATTCTTTTTGGTGGGGTTTGAGAGAAGAAAACATTTCAAGTTGCCACTGTGACAGGCACTAAGCTCTCTATTTTATTTATTTCTAATAAAGTTCTATAACGTTATCTCAAATCAAGAGTCTCAGAGGTTAAGCAACTCATCTAGGGTTACATAGCTAGTGAATGGCATGTTAAAACCAAGTGTGTCTGATTCTAAAGTTTATAATTTGAAACATAAATTGCCATGTTAGTATTTCTTTTAGTAATGTATACATTCTTAAGTAATAATTAATTTATTGCATCATAAGAACAGAAATTCCTTAGATTGATTGCCCATTGTTCTCTCCTGTATTTTTTTGGGGGGGGGCTTATTCTGAAAATTACATTTTGTATAGTGGACCCCTTTGGTTTCAAATATGAAAGAGTATTTGAAACAACTGACACTTACCACAAATTTCAGATAATGGTTTCAGTTGTTGTACCCTAGAAAGTGAAAAATTGAACTTGAAAAATCATTCTCATTATGTATCGGGACAATGTGCAAAGGTAAAAATTAAAGGAAATAATACACAGAGAAAATATACTCAAGGTCAAGCCTATACTCCTAAGGTATAGGTAAGCCTAGTAGAAAGAATTGTGCTTTGGATTCTTGAAGTTGAACAGGAAGAGGTACAGGTGTTTCTGGAGACCAGAGCTAGAGAATCGGGACTGGGATAAAAACATGATCATAGAACATAGGTGATACTTCAAATCCTGAGACTCTGTGATTTCCCCAAGAAGAAATTATTAAAAGAGAAGTGAACAAAATATTAATACATGAAATGCAAAGCTCAATGACTCACTTGAATCACATGCCAACACATGCATACACACACACACACACACACACACACACACACACACACACACACACACTTATACACACACGCTATTCGTAGGCACAAGAACTTCTGAAAGTTTCTTTCGAGATGTTTATGGTCAAATAGAACCAATGGATGATTTGACTTTGTGATCACTCTGTAGCACAGTGGTTGACAGATTGGGATACTGCATGGAATTATTTGAATTTAAATTCCAAATCCACTGTTCATACCAAGTATCCTTGAGCAAATTATGTCATTGAATTGCCCTTCATTTTTCTTGTTTATATAACTGTAGTATGCACTTCCTGAGTTTCTTGTGAGGATAAAACTAGCTAAAATAGGTAAAACATATGTCAGCACAACGAATGTTCCCAGTCCTTCTCCAAGAATTGTGTAACTCTGAGTTTGAAGGGATTCTAGCAGCTTTCATTTCTAAACATCTTACCCTCCTGGAATCTCTCCAGGATTCCTTCCACCATGAGGTTGCCGTTTCTATACTGACAAGTTCTCAGTGTTATGTAGTTACTTTCTACATGGGAATGGAGCCTGTCTCCTAAGGTTCTTTTGTTTTGCTCTCTCTCTCTCTCTCTCTCTCTCTCTCTCTCTCTCTCTCTCTCTCTCTCTCTCTCTCTCTCACTCTCTCTCTCCTCTCTCTCTTCCTTCCTTCTTTCCTTTCTTCCTTCCTTTCTTCCTTTGCATTCCAGAAAACTTCATAATCAGTTGTCCCTTGCACTGATGTATCTTCAAATCTTTGTGGCAACTCTCATGGCTTTTGTTGTCTTCAACAAGGCATACTGTGCTCCTTCCATGATTCTCTACACAAATGATTTCCAGAACTATTCACACTCCTGGGTATCTTCATATATACACATTACCATTTATTCAAGTGCCTTTCAAATTTGTCCATGAAATGTGGATCAAGACATGTAAGCTCTTATGATAGTGCAAATGTAAAGCCACATCTGATTGAGCTAAAAGTAATATGGCAAACAACAAGCTTATTTGGCATTTGTGAAGCTTTTAGTCTTGATAGCTTTAAAGGGAAGAAAAGAAAACAGTTAAATTACTCTGCTGAGTACAAAGTGTTCTTCTAAGTTGGGTACAACTTGCCTAGCCTTTTGGTGATAAGCATTGCTATTCATAAATGAGTAATCTCAACATGTGAGCATAACATTGACATGAGAAACAATCTTTCATTTTTTTGAGTGTCTTTTCATTAAAGGTACGCACGCTGGACACCTGTGGCGATTCATAATCCATTATGTATCTTACACATTTCTATAGTGCCCATTTCCATAGTAACCTACAGAGCTTGAGAAACAAGACTATAAACAAATACACTTGGTAAACCACTATCATCACAGATACCCTGATTATTGTGCAATGATGAATAGAACAGTTGATGATGCTCTATTGAAAGAGAGTGAGTCAAGATTCAACAGCCCCTGAAAACACATACTAAAAGAAAAGACTGTTGAGCCACAGAGGAAATGTTCTGGCTTCCACTCTTGACTCCAGAATTAATCAGCTCTCTATCATTGTCAGCTCTCATCTTAGATTGCACTATCTTCATTGTGGCCAGTGTTTCTATGAAAAGCATTTGAGAAAGCTCTGTAAACAGTATTCATTCTCGTCTTTGACTTTGTATGGCTGAGAAAAGTGAATTAGTAAGCTACCATAAACTTACCTGCATTGCTATGCTTCCTTTTCAGAGCAGTTACATAAAAAAAAATGAAACAGCATGTTCTCCAATGATAGCAAAATACACAAATGATGACATGATCCTCACTCTCAGTGCTAGCCTAAGATAAATAACTACTTCTCTTTGCAGATTAATGGTAATCAGGAAGCTAATTCAGTTTTATGGAAACTTCCATCTGAGTGCTACCTCCTAGGATTTTTTTAAATAAATAATTTTCAACAATTATTTTTACAACAAGCAATTCTTTAAAGAGGTGTGTGTGTGTGTGTGTGTGTGTGTGTGTGTGTGTGTGTGTGTGTGTGTAGGTGCCTCTGAAGGCCACACTGCAGCTGAAGTCATAGTTGACTTGTGGGATACCTGATGTGGGTGCTGGGAATTGAACTTGTGTCCTATGCAAGCACATTACACACTCTTAACCACCATAACCATTAAGCCATCTCTATAGCCCCTCAAAAAATTTTGTGAGATCTTGTACCATTCATGTAGTGGTAGTAAGACAATGAGACTGTCTAAGTAAACATGCCAAACATATCTTGAGAAGAGACTTAACACAATCAACCTCATTTCTGTTGCTCATGTAGAAAACATGTGATCCTTTAACCCAACTTACTCAATGCCAAATGTTCAGGACTCCCATTTAGATAGCACATAATTGAAAATGTGCACAATTGAGGGTCAAATCCAAGAGCTGCCAAATAATAACTGTGTGATCTTGAGTGAGTCATTTAATGGCATTTTAAGAGAAGCTCATTTATAAATTGAAGTAAAAATATTGCCTTTGCAAAGGGAGTGGGGTTTAGCAATAATGTGTGGGCATTCAATAAGTGGATCTTGTTATGAATAATGTTAATCTAGTTTCTATTGACAAATACTTAGCTTCCTGTGAACACTAATTTTCATTTTATTCCTGGCAAATTACTATCTTGTTAAAAATGAAACAAAAATCTAGACAATTAACAGTAACTAAGGATATTACTGGCTAAAGCTAGATGTAGCTTTTTTTTACCATGTGGATAACACATTGAATTTAGAATAGTATACCACATTTCTGTATAGTCATTTGCAGCCAGATTCTGACTACAAGGGTTCACCATCCCTAAACTAGATTTTTGGAGTTGTCACTGACACATGATTTAGGAATCAGCCACAAAGCTGCTTGTTTGCTACATAGCTGATCAAGAACACATGGCAGAACTTAGGGAGAAAGTCACTACTTTCAAAATAAAGAAGATGGTTATAGGTTTTAAGTTTGACAATTATTCTATCAAGCCCTCCAGTAAGAATGAATCTTTTTCTATGCCCATGTAGTGTCTTTGGGTTTTTATCATTGATCTCACAAAATTCTGACACATGTTGTATTTAATTGAATGTGTTGGTTTTGTGAATTTACAGGAGTAGGCCAGGCAGCTTTTCCATCCCTAAACTTCCATTCAGGGGGAAGGGAGCAGAGCTCCAGACCTCTGTACTATCTAGGTAGACACTGCTCTTCTAGTTCCCACATTGCTTTATCTTTGCTAGGAGAGAGGGAGGTGGTCTCTTCTAGTACCTGGAGAGACTCACTGACCTTCCCAGTGATTAGAACTTGGTCACTGTGATTTAACTTATGGCCCTCCATATTGATATTATGTATTCAGCTTTGCTGACTCTGAGGTTACCTATGTACATCTAAATTTACTAGACTCAAGTTCTATGAGCAAAGGATAAAATTATCACCTCCAATACTTTGATGTCCTTATCTTCTGTTTATTTTTACACAAAACAATTATTAAATTCTATATCTTTCTTTGATTTTTTTCACTCTCTAACTATCCTCCACTAGAGGCTGCATGTGCCGGGGACATAAACCATTCTAGCTCTTTCCTTTCCAGTTTGTAATAAATACCTGAAACTAAGCATGACAAAGAGAATGTGCTGGAACATGGAGGTTGCATTATATTTGTTTTTACATCTAACTGTTTTGAGTTGGATGACATTGTAGATTTCTACCAACCAAGGGCTTGGATTCATCCCTTTTTGATGATTTTGGTGAATAGGAAAGAGATAAATTGAGCTCATGTGGTTGATATCAATCAAGTGTAGACTACAAATGCAGATTTAGGCCTCAGATAATTTTATAATGAATGGTGGAAAGTAGATGTAACATTCATATTATTCATTATTATATCCATATTATATATATATGGGATACTGATTATTTGTTATTTTTTAGAACTCTAACAAAACTGCCATGCCAGAACCACTTCCCAGCACAAATAAAAATATAATACAACATACTTCTGCTTCATGAATAATAAGAAATGAGGAAAAATCAATATGAATAAGATCCTTTATCCATAAGCTATATATTAGCAACAAGCCAACATTTACTTAAAGAGCAGAGCACAGGCTATTAAGTGAACTTTTTGCTCAAACACATGACTGCCTGAATGGGAGAAAGTAGAGTATGCCTATAGGAGACCCTGCTGCAAGTGCAATGGGTAAAGCATGAGTGTTTTTCCAGAAGAATATTATTCAACCTTTATTAAAATGGAAATCCTTAATTTTGAACCTTTAATTATGCTAAGTAAAGTTATGTATTTGGCATTGCAAATGTATACATGTGTCAAGACCTCATGTTATGCAAAAAATTATCTTTATATTTTAAAATTAAAAAGTATATAAGTATATTTTTATATAAAAATAAAAAGTATATATATATATATATATATATTCTTCCCAAGAATACCAGGAGCATTTGTAGAAGAAAATGATAATAGGAAAATGATTAAATAAAAGCACAACAATACTCTGATTAAAATGAAATTATTCTAACACAATAATAAACGTAAAATATTTTGGAGCCATCTGAATGCATTAGATAATGACAGGAAAGTATTTACAAAACATCAAAACATTTTAAAGGTATTTAGAGATATGATATCACCCTTTATTGAAATAAAGTATAACAAAATTGTGTTCCCTGATGACTAAGCAATCAAATATATAAGCCTGTGGGAGACATTCTTATTCACCACAGTTTCTTTTTTAATATTTCTGATTTGACTTCACATTACTTTAGCTTCTTTTGTCCAAAACATATAACAAAAACATTGTACATGTTAGCAGTTCCTCAATTTATGTGCTTTTGGTATCCGTGAGCATTTAAAGATAAATTACAAAGCTAAAAAGAGAAATACTTTTAAAATGGTGCTTAACATGATGGATTTCAAACTTTCTCTGATCTATAGAAAATTGCTCTTAGGAAGCAGTGGCACTATTATAAGCTAAAATTAATACAATCCCCCAAACTCATGTGAAGATGAGTATTGCTCATTGGTCTGAACCTAGAATTGGGTCTCTTCTCCTGGGTTTTAATCCCAGCACTGTGACTATGAGTAAGTCATTTCCATTTTAACCCCATGATGCCTCAGTTTCTGAATTTGTTACAGAGATGAAAATACTGACCTAACTCACAGAGCCTTAGAGAGTTTGAAATGAAATATTACTGCTCCTCGAAAATATGAACTGCAATAATGCTAATTATTATTACAAAAATAAATGCATGTTCATCATATGGTAATTTAGGCGGAATGAGGTTGGGGAAAGGAGACTCTCAGAGCTCTTTTGTGTCAGTTAAATGAGCCCTCTATGTTTAGTTGGCTTCCTAATAGGAGTTAGCTAAATGCAGGATTTGCAAACAGTACAGTGTTGATGGAGGAAGGAAAGGTTTTTAAGGATTCTGTTACATGGACTATGGGCAATAGTCCAGTTCACTGTAGCAGCTTGGTTCTCCAGACCTGTCCACGTGAATTTAGAACCCTCAGGCTAACAACAAATTAAAAACCTGGAGGCAATCTTTACAAATATGTCAATCTCATATCCAGTTAGTCACATTGACATGGCCTCTCAGCATCCCACAAAGTTTAATATATAAAGGAGGCCAAGGAAGTCTGTTTAAATTTAACAACATCCATTCCTTCTTGCACAACTTCTTTTTTGCTAATTAGAGTTATTATGCCAGTTTTTTAATTGTACATTCAGCCTTTTCTGCATGACAGTGACCCATGATAGACAGAAACAGCATATCAAATTGGCACTTGAGACTTGCATGGGTTCTGCCTCACTTATCTTCAATGCTTCAGCTAAATAAATATTTATAGCACCATCATTATTGTGTTGCATAATAGATGTACATGGGATTTTATAGACACTAGGACAGAGATGATATTGTTTTCTGGCAAGATCACAGAATAGACTAGTCATGGAACAGTAGAGAATTTAAGTGGACTTCAGCTTCAGATTGCATGAGTGGAGCTGCCAGACAAATTTGGGTGAATAACAAGGTGACTCGGGAAATAGTAACACAAGAAATTTCCCAGAACAGAATCAATCAAAGCAGGATTGTAGTAAGGGGTCCTGGAGGCAACTGTGAGGAAATATTTGTTAGATATGTACAATAAAGACAAAAAGAAAAGGCATTTGAGTACTATTTCATAGAACAGTTTTGAAGCAATCATTTAAAAAAAACTCTCTGATTGCATGTGCTTATTTGTGTTTGTTCGCTGTCCTTTAAATCATGTTACAATCACATGGATTGGTTTGCCTCCAGCCTTCCTTTCTGATATCAGTCACTGAGGTCCTAGAATGCTCATCTCCCTAAGATACAAATTTATTATGTTCTTACCCAGCTTCAAATCCTTCAATGGCTCCAATTTTCCTAGCTCACAAAGCCTAAATTTAGTAGGTGTAATTCAAAGACATCAGTGTAAGATGTGTTCCCTGCCTCCCCCTCCTGTATTTGTTGTTTTAAATGGATCTCCACTCCAAATTCGCAAGCATGGCATTGGCTTCCATCTACCAGTCACTATGTCTGTCACTCTTTATTCTGCTCCAGGAGGATTTTCTCATCCCTATGTTTCTACAAGTGTTGCTTTCTCTGTTCCTCCATATTCTTATTGTAATCTACGGACAATTCTATTTTCAAACGTGCTTTTCTCTTTTTACCAACTGACTATTCTATTAATAACACCCCACTACCACCACCATAAAGCTAGAAAAATTGATTTCCCCCTTCCTATAAAAAAACGGTTGTTTCTACAGAAAAAGAATTAGATGTATACATTTTGAGGATAGTGAGAAAGAAAATGTAAGCTTGTGTATTTGAACATTTGTTCTCTAGTTGGTAGTGCTATTTAGAAAGGTCTAGTAGGTGTGGTTCTGATGAAAGAAGTATGTCACTGGGGGCAGACTTTGAAGTTTCAAATCCTCACACCATTCCCAGTGTTCATTGTCTCCACACCCTTCACCCTCTAGCTTCTTCCTACTTGCAGTTCAAGGCAGACTCTCAGGTTACTGCTCCTGCCATGGTACCTGCCAACTGCTTCCATGCTTTCCCTGCCATTATGGGCTACTGTAACCTTCTGGAAACTGAAGGAAAAAATTTCTTCTGTATGTAACCTTGATCACTGTATTTTATCAAAACAACATAAAAGTAACTAACACAATATATGAATTTATGTCTACTGACACTCCATTTTAACATACTAAATAAAACTTGTCAAACAAATAAATAACTACATTTATTTAGCTATGAATAAAGGTAAAACCATCCAGTCAAATATTCTCTGTCCATCCTCTTTAACATTGGCTTTAATTCTATTCATGACCCCAACATTGCATTGGAATATTTCTATAGCATTAAATTTGGTGGGTTTCTGGCTTTGTCTTTGTTGAATAGAAAGCCTCAGAAATGATTTTGCATTTACTTTTTCTTTCTCACTATCCTCAAAATTTGTATTTCTAATTCTATCTCTCTCGTATTAAAAAGAAGTTTTCAATAACAGAATGATATTCTAATAGACTTATAGGTGCAGGTAATACTGCTGCAGGTGGCCATGACCCCAGTACACAGGTCATGGAGATAGCAAATGTACCAGCTGATATTATGCCCTTTCTCTGCTATCTACATTCATTTATGTCTTTTTAAGTCTTGTCATGTATTTTATGTAGCAGATCATCCAGTATATTTCAAACTGAAGTGAAAATGTAAAGCAATGACAAAGATCTCTAAATATTTACAATAATCAGGACCCTAATTTTTCTTTCAGGTGGGAGTTGTAATTTCTCTGAACATATAGTCCAACTGTGCCTGTATTGGCGTTGTGAAATAATCTAATTTCTTTAAAGTATGAGCAAGTTATTGCTTCAAAAAATATAAGTCTAGAATTACTGATGACCTCATGTTTTGAATGCATAGCCTTAAAATATTACTATGGATTCAATTTTATATGTTAAAGTCTTCATTTTTAATTAAATGTCTTAAAATAATAGATTTAGATACAGTTGCAAAACCAATACTTGGGACTTCTCTAGTCTTTTTGCAAAGTTTCTCCTAATGTTACATTTCCAAAAATTGATATGCCTTAAATTAAACTGCTGTTTAGAGGTTCATGAGATTTCTCTGTGTGTAAAGAAATCATCTACCAAGCCAGACAACCTGACTTCCATCTTCAGGACCCACATGGTGAAAATATAAAACTACTTCCACAGGTTGTCTCCTTCCACATGTGTGCTGTGCACCCATGAGAGCACACAGTGAGAGGGTGTGCTATAATCTAGAAAATATATGTACACACAGTAAAAAAATAAATGGAATAAAATTTTTAAAGAAACCATTTGATGTGGTAATTTACATTAAATGCATTGTGAGTTTTTTTTAACTATGTTAAAAAAATGCTGTGAGAAGTGTAAGCCTAGTGACCTGCTGGACTTTCATCTGTATGCAAACATTACTGTATTTTCAGCTCAGGGCTAGCCTTGATATTGCCTTTGTTATGTTTAGGTACATTTCTCATATTCATAATTTTTTTCAGCCTTTCATCTATTGAGATGATCATATTTGCCCTTCATCATGCTCATGAATTTACATATGTTGAAATAAACTTGCAATCCTTGGATTACATTGATTATGGAGAATAATCTTTTTTAATGCACTGTTGTATTCATTTACTGTTTTTCCATCTACATTAATCGAGAATACTGACTTATAGTATTCTTTTTTCTATAACTCTATCTGGCTTTATTATTGGGATATTGCCGGTTTCACAGAATGTGTTTGGAAGAATTTCTTCTTATTCTATTTTTTAATAACATGGGGACAATTGGTATTCATTCTTTAAATGTTTGTTGGAATTCAGCATGAAGCCATCTGCTCCTGGGCTATTCTTTGTTTGGAGATTTTTCATTACTGATTCAATCTCATTATTTGTTATTGGTTTTTTTCAGATTTGCTCTATCTTTATTATTCAGTCTCGGTAAGGTGTAAGCTCATACCTATTACAAATACTAAATTTTTGTTAGAATCAGGAGTAATTTTCTTTTCCATTACTCAACAGTATTTATTAATTACAGCCATCTTTTAGTCTATTCAGATCTTTAAGGGTACAAGTAAGGAATGACTAAAGGCATGTGTCTTATTTTGCTCGGGTTCCCAGAGCAAAATATGGTAAGTCAGATGGCTCAGAAAACAGAACTGTATTTTCATAGTTCTGGAGAATGGGAGTCAGAGGTGAAGGAGGCAGTGTGGGTTCTGATGAGATCTCTTTAGCTCATAGGCAGTCACATCACTGTGAGCTCACATGGACTTTCCTCCATCTGTGTGCATAGAGAAAAGATTCCTCTTCTCCACCTCTTCTAATGTCATCAGTCAAATCAGTCAATACTTTTATGCGTCATTCTGTCTAGGTTATAGCACTGATCTATTTAATCAAACAGTACCCTAAATGTTGTACAAGTATGTTAGAGATGTGGCTAACATTTATAATAAATTGATTTTAAGTAAAGGAGATAATATGAATAGACTTTACACAATAAGTTGAATGCACTTGATACAGTAAGTTAAAGGGCTTAGGAAGAAAAACAAGGCTTCAAAATGAAGATATAATTCACTACTACAGTGTTTACTTCTGCTGACTTTCCAGCCTGAGAGAACTTCCCTGGTAGATTTCCAACTTTCTACTCTTCGCAAACATGTGAGCCTGTTTCTTTAAAACAACAACCAAAACAAACAAACAAAAACTCGCAGAATTAAACCCTTCTCTGTGGTGTGTGCATGTGTGTGTGGTGTACATATGATGCCTGCATGTCCTGTGTGCTGTGTGTTTGTGTGTATGGTGTGTGTGTATGTGTGTGTGTGTACTGGGTGTTTGTGTGTATGGTGTGTGTGTGTGTGTGTGTGTGTGTGTGTGTGTGTGTGTGTGTGTGTGTGTGCGTGTGTGTGCTCCTGCAGCACTGGTTCTGTTTCTTTCTCTGGCATGGGGTCTACTTAATAAGTGTCACAATAAAGAAGACCAACTCTTCCTCTACCAGAAGATATCAAATGCAAACAACAGCTCCTGAGTTATTGGTAGGACTTTACACCTGCCTTTCAAACTGTGTTTTGGGATTTTATGTGGCTAGAGTTTGTGCAGATTCATGTATGCTGTCACAGTCATGCAACTGTACTGCTATGTGTCTGCTTCCTTAAGGTTATTCTAACCCTTCTCCTACAAGATCCCAGAACACCCACACCCTCAGATGTGTGTGTGTGTGTGTGTGTGTGTGTGTGTGTGTGTGAGAGAGAGAGAGAGAGAGAGAGAGAGAGAGAGAGAGAGATTTGTATCTGCTTACAGCTGAGCAGAACTCTATAGTCACCTATTTTCTTTGTGTTAACCAGTTAGTTGGTGGAGTCTCTGTGTTAATTGCCATTGACTGTAAGAAGGTTCTCTGAGAAGGATTGAGCCATTCAATGATCTATGGGTATAGCAATAAGCCATTAGGAATCATTTAATACTATATTTATTTACAAATACTTACATATGAGAGATAAATAATTAAAGGTGATTCTAAAGGGGTTATATTTTCAAAATAAAAAGTGTGTGTGTGTGTGTGTTTTCTGTGTGTAGTCATTGTTTTCATGAGTGTGAAGAGTGAGATAGAGGCAGAGACAGAATTCTAATACATAAACAATATAGAATCATTTCTTATATTTATGATGTTGAAAATAAGTTTAGCTGTGAGGACTGATGTCAAAGTGGCAGGTCTAGACACTGTAATTCTTATCAATGGCTGTCTCCCTAGGTAAAGCAAAGAGTGCATATTTTTCATGCAAGGCACTGCACAATTATAGATCTCTAATACTTAAACCACTTCTGAAAAATGATGGATTAGTCACTGTTTGGTACAGAAAGTCTGACTCACTATTGATATACTAATAATATTATTGAATGTGGTCAAACTCACGTTCCCATAAAAGACATACTAACCATGTTAATTTGGATTGTGGGCACAAATATATAATCGCCAATTTACAGCAAGACCAGAATCATGGAAAAGTATGATTATTAGTTAATAGAGATGTACAAGATGTCCTTGGATAGCAGATATCTGTTCCTGTATACAGTATATATATATATATATATATATATATATATATATATATATATATATGGAGAACGCTTGGAAGCCTTCTTTCTGTGATGTGTCAGCAAAAACTTTGGAGATAGCTAGCCAGATACTCCAAGGAGTACAACTCTAGTTAGAGTTAGATTTAACAGCTTGCCATAGAAAGGACAAATGTTCATGAGGCAAAGGAGATCGCCTTTAAAATGAAACAGTTCCCGAAGGAGACATGGGGAAATCTGAAGGCTACAATTAGTGACAGAAACATGTGAGAAGGACTAGACCAAATATACAGAATGGGGACTATCAATTACTGCACATTCACAATGTGTGTGCCTATGCAATTACTGTTGTTAATATAGGCGGTTTGCACTCTCCAGAAAATATGATCTGGAAGAGTGGGTACTGGAGACTGTGAACTTCAAAGTCTGGGATTATGGTTGGTTTGGTATGGTTTATCTATCATGTATGGTTACTCTTCTGCTCCAAGGGCTCCTTTTCACAGGCAAGCTGCCAGCAAGGCCACTTTTGTTTTAATGACCTCTCTTTCTGATCATCCTTTAATGGAAACTGAAAGACGACCCATTGTCTTCAGGAACATGATCAATCTAGACATTCCGAACTATTTTGTGTTTCATGATCATGTACTGCGGTTTTGATGGAAGCTACTTTGATCTCCTCAGGCGTCAGTCCACTTATTTGTTGTGTGAGAGGTGATCAATTGCTCTATCACAAGGCTTAACAACAGCGGCACAATGACATTCAGAACTCTGGAGTTTGCATACTTGGCCAAGACCACACAGGCAAACACTGAGACAGGATTTTCATTCAAGTCTGAAAGGCACCTCAAAGCCTGGACCTCTCAATGAAGATCATGAAAATATGCTTAGAGTCTATTTGAATTTTCTTTATATAAACAAAGGAATTATTTCTCTTTGGATTAGGATAGTTATTGCACAGCTTTTCCTGTTCAAATCTCCAGAATTGTTATATCTGAACAAAAGCTTTGATACCAAAATTCAGAAAAGTTGTATTTGAAAGAAGAATCAATTATAGAACTTAATCAAAATTTCTACTTGTTAATAGATTGGTGCCTAGCCCAATTATCCTCAGAGAGTCAATCTCCAGCAACTGATGGGAGCAGATGCAGTGACCCACAGCCAAATAACAGGCAGAGCAAAGGGAACCCAACAGAAAGTGGGGGCTGGTCTAAGAGCCAGGGGGTTGGAGGACACCTTAAGAGCACAATCAATAGGATCAACTAAGCAGGGCTCATAGGGGATCACACAGTTGAAAGCAACAATCACAGACCCTGTATGGGTCTGAGCTATGTCCTTGTCCTCTGCATATAAGTTATGGTTGTGTAGCTGGGTATTCCTGTGGGACTCCTAAGACTGAGAGTGGGGTTATCTCTGACTCTTTTGCCTGTTTGTGGGGTCCTTTAATTCATTCAGCCTTGATATGTGGGTCTGTACCTAGTCTTATTGTAACTTGTTATGCCATGTTAAGTGGACATCTCTGGGAGGCCTACTCTTTGTTTTTTTAAGGGAAGTAGGAAGTGGATCTGGGGAGAGGGGAAGTAGGACAGAGAACTTGGAAAAGTAGAGGGGGGGGAACTTCAGAGAGGATGCAATATATGAGAGAAAACTAAAAGAAAAGGGGGAAAATTAAAACTAACACAAATTCTTTTTTTTTTTTTTTTTGAGACAGGGTTTCTCTGTGGCTTTGGAGGCCGTCCTGTCACTAGCTCTTCTAGACCAGCCTGGTCTTCAACTCACAGATATCTGTCTGCCTCTGTCTCCCGAGTGCTGGCATAAAATGCATGTGCCACCACCACCTGGCTAACAAAAATTCTTATGATTAAATATTTTGCAGGATAAAATGACCATTATTATTTGAATCTCAGTTTCAAAACTTTATTTTCATTAGTTCTTTCATTTGGTAATTCACTCTACTTGACAGTAAAAAAAAAATTTGATGTTTCATAAACAACACTTACAGAAGGGAGTAATAAATGCAGGTCCTGGGGTTACCTAGCCATGGTTTAATAGCCGGGTGAACTTGGGTAAGTTTGCTTTTTGTTTTCTCTTTCTTAAATTCTATTGTGCATATGTGACAGGGACAACATAATGCTTTAAAATTATTTTCTTTTTTTAGTCTCTCTGTGTGCATCCTGTGTGTAGGTATGCGCATGCAAGTGCAGATGCCATGCAGAGGCCATAAGAGGGCATTGTATCCCCTGGAGTTGGAGTCACAGGCTGTTGTGGGGCACCCAATGTTCATAGTAGGAACCAAATGTGGGTCCTCTGCAAGGTCACACTTGATTTTAACTGCTGAACTATCTCTCCAGATCTTCTAATATTATTTTAAGGGATACATCTAGATACTCAACAGTTACTATAACAAAGATACTTAATTTACTCATCAGTTTTAAGAGTTACAAAAATATGTAGCAAGAACAAGTAAAATCCACTTGGTTAGCAAATGCTCTAATCCAAAACACCATTATCAGCTATATTCCTAATGTTGAACAAAACTATTTCTAGATATTCTGTCCTATGTATATTATTTCATACCCTTTGACCTACTTCCCAATTCTTCCCCTACCTCTACATCCAAGCCTGATAAACATGATTTTATTCTATGTGTATTTAGGTCTTTCTCTCTTCTGTTTTCTACACCTGTCCCTAACTCCTGGGGATAGAATCGAGGGTCTTGTACATGCTAGGCTAGTACTCTTGGATTGAGCTGTATCCTCAGGTAACTGTAAAATTTCTACTGCTTTCTCATAGCCTTCAAATGTTACATGCATATGCCTGTGTATGTATTTCTGTGCATCTTATTAATTCTTTCATCTTAACACATCTGAATGTTTTCTGTTTTACCCAGGGTATTTTTTTTGTCATAGTATCTCATATATGGGTACATAGCATTTGTTAGATTATTTTCTACTAACAAGCATTTAGTTTATTTCAAATTCTTTGTTATTGTAGATAATGATACCATGGATATTTTAGTGCAAATGTGTACAAGTATGTACTAGGAATAAATTATTCAAAGTACAATTGCTGGGTCAAAGGATATCTGCATTTAAAAATTGGATTTAAATTGTCAAATTACCTTTTGAAAATCATGCCGATTTACCTTACCTTCCAATATACCAGTGTCATTTATTGTTACTACACCAGTCTAAAGGTGAGAATTTCTATATCTTTGAAGTTTGAATTTGCATTTGTTTGTAATGAGTGAGATAGAGGATATTTTCACATATCTAAAATACATTTTCCTTCTTTTTCTGTGAAGTCTGATTCCATGCTCCTTGCCTATTTTCTATTCTAATTTATTGCTTTTACTATTGATTTATTCTTCATTATTACCAAAATGTTATTTTCCTTATACAGCAAATATTTTATCAAAAGTATATCATTTGTTTTGTGTTGCTTATGGTTGCTTATCATGCAGAACCATTTCACTGTATCTACTAGTATTTGCATTTTATTTCTTGTGCCTTCTATATACTGTGTCATCTTTTCTCTAAGTTATTATCATTATTTTTGAAACTACATCATATGTTCTTTCAATATTGTTTTTCTCTTTGCATGTGGATACTTGTCTGGTACGTGTGGTTGAATGTGTGGGGGCAAGTGCAGAGGTCTCTTTATGATGTAAGGAATCTTCTTTGATCATTTATCCACTTTATTCCATGAGGCAGGGTCTCTCAGTTAGACCCCCAGCTTGCCAGTATGGGTAGTCTTCCTAGCCAGGTTTCTTTGAGGATTCTCTGTCTCCACCCTCCAAGGTTAGAAGTGCAGATGACATGCCATGCTCATTTGACATTTATGTGTCTTCTGGTCCTCACACTTGTGTAGTAACACATTTGTACCACTAAGCCACCTTCTTAAGCTCTTTTCTAGTATTTTATGTCTTCAATTGTTTTAAATAATCGAAAGCAGAAAAGGGGGATATATTCAATATTGTCAACATTGGGAAATGGGATGATGTGATCCAGTAAACACCCAAATCCATTTTTGAGATCCGGAGGTCATATTAAAGATTAACAAGGACAATAATATGAACATTTAAGCAGGCCCAAACAAGGCCTGGTGCTGTTCATTAATGACTCCTCATTGTTTGCACCTGTAAGGTAGTCTGAGATGTTTTAGAACAGTGTATAATTTCTTCCTGAGAGACAATGGCCCTGGGCCATTTCCTTCACATGGTATGAAAGTTCTTGGGGAAATTCTCATTTCTTGTGATCCACTGTTTCAACTATCTGATGATCATTCTAAGAGAGATACAAGTGTGTCCTTTGAATATATCCATTTCTGTCAGGCTTGTTAAAGTTCTCTAGCTTTACAAAAACATCTGAATCTTGAGAATTAATATGTGTATAACTTAAATACAATAAGCAGAAAGCAAGTGCAGATCAAGATTTGAATACATTTAGTGCCAGGTAGCCATACAAAAGAACCATCTTTTTCATAATCTCTTAGCTTTTAGTTCTTTTAGGGAGGTCTAGGACAAGCAGCTTCATCTCTTTAGAGACAGGGCCATTCCATGAAGCCTAGGCTGGCTTCAAACTCATCCTTTTATTTCAGCTTTTGTAGTACTGAATTGTAGGCAAGCCCTATCATGTTCAGTGTGAAAGCCCATGGCTGCACCCAGCATGAAAAAGAGAGGCAGCTCATAGAGATGGTTGATTATGGGTTAACAGGGAAATTTTCCCACCCATGTAGCTCCAACTAACTTTGTTCTTCTAAATGAACAATGAATGAAAATAATAAAATCCCTTCATGTTGTATTGGACCTATTGTGTTGTCACCATTTTTTTCTTTAGTCCCTCTAGCTACTAACTCCTAAAACCAATTGTCACCTGCATAAAATGGATAATGATTAGAGTTCAGAGACTATGCTACCCTCTGTGAAAAGGGTTTTAGTAACTCTTTGGTATAAGCTGATCTCTTAGTGTCTTCTGGACTTAAAGGGCATCCAAAATTGCTATTCTGGACAATCTTACTACTTAACACCTGGATATATATTTGTGGGCTATGATGAAATAAGTATTTTGCTATTATAAATATGAGATACACTTTTAGACGGTCTGCTTTCGGTATCCAGTCCTGTTTTCTAATGTCTTAAGAATTTTCTAAGGGCTTTTGCTTGGTAGTGCTGTAGATTTACTCTACTACTCAAAACAACCACGAAATTTTGCTTTAGAGGTGCCTTCTGTTGACTGCTTCTGTGTCATGATGATTCAGTCATTGATGACTCTAAGTATAGATACCTTCTAAAGACTCACAATGTTAGATATTGGTAAATCTTTAAAGAATTTAATATCCAAGGTAGTTTTACACATGTTGGTTGTGTTTTGGTAAAGCCAAAAGTATTGTCTGTTTCTTGATAGTTCTGTATCTATGGAGCCACCTTCTCTTATGGCTTCATTGTTAATGTGTAACAACTTTGATCTATCAATTTGCAGTGTCACCTTTATGTATAGTAAATTTCCATTTGTATATGGGTCTGTTTCAGCTTCTGAATCCTATTCCTGTACTCTGTTTCTTGATTTATGTGTATGTCATTCTTTAATCAGAGCAACTATATAAAATATTGCAGTATCTGATAGGTCCAGGCTCCCCTCATTCATTCTCTTTTCTAATATATTACCGGCTCTTACATGTTTCACTTTTCCATATGTAATTTGAATTGCCACATCCAATTTCCTAAACTTCTCTTACAGTATTATTAAAATTGCTTTTGATTTTTAGGTTCATTTTCTGGAACACTGACATCTTTTAATAGTGAGTCTTCGATTTATTCAGCTCTATTGTTTGTCAGTCTCAGCACGAGCACTCGAAAGTCCTACTGAGGAACAGGTGCAGATATTTTAAATAGGTTCACTAGTAAATATCTGATTTCAACATACATTCATAGCTGGGCATTGACTGATTCATAATAGACTGTAGATCACTGGCATGCTGAATGTGTAAGTGCTCAGAACTTGCTGTAAAACAAATTATACATTACCATTTTTTGTCCAAATAAGCTTCTGAGTAATAAATATATACAGTACAAAAGTCACATTGCTTGTAATAAGAACATTATTTCAAATTTCATTGTCAAATAACACTACAAAAAGCCCTCCAAATTAGCTCTCTAGGTGTCTCTGCCAGTTAATTACTAAATGTTAATGAATTATATCATAGATAATGAATTATATTCATAGTAAGTGAATGAATGATCTGTTGGCTGGCTTTCTTTGGTCCTTAATGCTCAAATTGACATTGTGGTCAATGCAACACATGACTTCCATTTATAGCTATTGTCTTACAGGTGACAGCAGATGAAACATTCGCAGTAATCTATTTTACCTTCCTTGCCCATCTGTTAGAGCATACACTATCACAATATGTCATGGGAGTAAATACGCCTCCAGTGTCTCTTCCTGTTTTCCAAATTACTTGATGTCCTTCAACTTGTTTCTGAGAAAGTACATATGGCATTTGTCCAGGTTTGCCACACTATTGTCACATTTTGTATTTAAATGTGCAAGCAGACTGGAGATTTGTTTCTTTAAAAGCTCTTGCTTGCTTACCCTTCATCCTCCTGACAAACCCAACAGGATCATGTTTTGGTTTCTATATACCTTTCCAGCCTCATTGTTTTACCATCTCACTTAAAGCATCCTGCTTTGAATTCTATATTAGTCCACTTTCACAGACTACTGTTAATTACCTAGGGGTGAGAATGGAGATATGAGAAAATACAGAAGGAAAAATAATACCCCCAAATTTATATAGAACAGACTGTTATGAAAATGGATCAACAAGAAAGAAAGAACATGCCTATTAATATTTATGTTTCATATGTATATAATAAACATGGGAAGAATGTATAGTTTTCAAAGTAGCTATGAATTCCAGCTAGCATATCCTCATCAAAGAGCATATTTGCTTAATTTGAGAATACTGACAGTATGACACAGGAAAGGACATTGACAGTCTGTGGACAGAAATGTGGGGAAAGGCAAATAAATAGTATGGAAAGTCTAGCTAATAAAGCTTACTGCTATAAATTCCTCTGGTATGAACTCCAAGCTGATAAGGGTATAAAGTTGTCTTCAATGTGTAACCTTTGATCTCCCCGGAAGAGAGAAAACTGCATAGTTTTTTTTCTTTGTAAATCTATTTCTGTGTTTAGGCAAATAGAGGAATGGCAGAGAGCTCTTTTGTATCCATTTCTGCTTAATTGCCTTCAGCTCAAGAATCCTTCATATTTTATGAAGGCACATGATGGCCTCCCACAAGGCAAAGGCCCAGATTTGGGTCATTTGCTGATTTCTGCAGTATAACTAACTCATAATAGGGCCTGCTTCAAGCTACACATGCTTTAATAATATGCTTCCAGAGTTCCTCCAGTACAATATAGTTTCTCTGACTAGACTATTACTCTCATCTTCTTATCCAGGCATCATTATACCCATTTTAGTTTTAGTATAATTTAGATTGTTGTGGGACATGATCTCTGACATTTACATGGGTGTTGAAAGCCCATCCTGTGTTTCCTGGGGTATACTTACTCTTTGTTGTCATGTAAATATGTCACTTTCTGTAACTTCCAGCAACTTAAAATTTAATGAAAGAGAAAATATCTATATCCTTTATATGTTGCAGAAACCCTGACCCCTAGAAGGTCAATAAATATTTTTTAAATTAATAAATGAATTTATTGTGTTTCATTATCTTCAATTTATATCATTCCATTGCACTATGACAGCAATCAGTAGCAGTAATAAAATGGAATTTAATATCTTAATAGCTGAAAGTATGAAAAGAATCATATCACTAAATAGTGTTACTTTTTATTACCAATAAAATATGATCATATACATGCTATTTAAAATTTGTTTTAAAAACATTCTAGAATGAATGCTCCCCATGTCCAGAGATTACATTAAATTGAACAGATTACTCTAAGGTTTCTGGTCAATATAAGTACATAGTTCATAAATAATTGAATTATAAAATCATAAAGGCCTGTTTCCAGCCCATCTTCCAGTGCCCTGCTTGGAGACCCCTGAGGCCTGGGGACTGTGCACTGGGGAACCCATCCCAGTGGTCTGGCCCATCAAAAGATTGACAGCATCCTGGTCCTGCCTCCACCCATGGGAGGAGGTAGGAATGGGTCTGTTTCCTGTACCCTGATCAGAGACTCCTGAGGCTTGGGGCCTGCACACAGGGGAACTCGTGTGCAGTTCCCCAATGGAACAGCCCTTCCGGGTCTGCCAACATCCTGGTACTAGTCCCGCCTCCACCCACAGAAAGAGGAGAGCCATGGGAATATTGGAACTGCTTGCACCCACCAGAAGGGAACTTTGGACCCACATCCACCAGGAGAGGAAGAAACTCCACTTGCACCAACTGGAAGAAGGGATGGGAAAAAGACGATATAAAAACACATTCAACAACAGAAAAACCAATTGATACCACGAGAGTCTAGGGACTCTAGACCAGCAAGACCTGAACAACCCAATGCAGATGAAGCAGAAGAGAATGACCTCAAAAGCAATTTCATGAAAATGATAGAGACCCTCAAAGATGATATTAGAGAATCCCTTAAAATGTAAAATAATAAACAAACCAAAAACAAAAGAAATCTCTTAAAGAAAGCAAGGAAAGCCAAGAAAAAACAATCAAACAGATGAAGGAAACAGTTCAAGACCTGAAAACTGAAATAGAAAACACAAACCGAGGGAAAGCTGTAAATAGAAAAGCTGGGTAAGTGATCAGGAACTACAGATGAAAGCATAACCAACAGAATACAACAGACGGAGGAGACAATGAAAAGCCTTGAAGATACACTAGGATAAATAGATTCATTGACCAAAGAAAATCTTAAATTCAACAAATCCCTAACACAAAATATACAGGAAATATGGGACACTGTGAAAAGATCAAACTTAAGAATAATAGGTATAGAAGGTGAAGAAACCCAACTCAAAGGTACAGAAAACATATTCAACAATATCATACAAGAAAACCTTCCCAACCTAAAGAAAGACATGTCAATGAAAGTACAAGAAGCCTACAAAACACCAAATAGAGTGGACCACAAAACAGTCTCCTTGCCACATAATAATCAAAACCCCAAACATACAGAATAAAAAAAGGAATATTAAGAGCAGCCAAGCAAAAATGTCAAGTAACATACAAAAGCAAACTTATCAGAATTACATCTCACTTTTCCATAGAAATTTGGAAAGCCAGAAGGTCTTGGATAGATCTTCCACCTACATTAAAAGACCACGGATGCAAGCCCAGAATACTATACCCATAAAAGCTTTAAATCAGTATAGATGGAGAAAACAAGATATTCCATGACAAAACCAGATTTAAACAATGCATATTCACTAATCCAGCCTTACAGAGAGTTCTGGAAGGAAAACAACAACACAAGGGAGTTAACTATACCCACAAAAACATAGGCAATAGATAATCTCACTTTATCAACATCCAAAAGAAAAAAGGGGTGGAAATCCAAACACATACCACCAACAACAACAAATCTAAAATAAACAAGAATAATTAATCAATGGTCATTAATATCCCTCAATATTAATGGTCTTAACTGACCAATAAAAAGACACAGGCTAACAGAATGTATTTGAAGATAGAATCCATCCTTCTGCTGCATATAAGAAACACACCTCAATTTCAAAGACAGCCAGTGCCTTAGAGTTAAGGGTTGGGAAAATATTTTCCCATCAAGTGGACCCAAGAAACAAGCAGGTGTAGCAATCCTAATATCTTACCAATTAGACTTTAAACTAAAATTAACCAAAAGAGATGAAGGATGGCATTTCATATTCACCACAGGAGAAATCCATCAAGATGAAGTCTCAATTCTTAACATCTATGCCCCATTTACAAAGGCATCCACATTCTTTAAAAAAATTACTAAAATTCAAATCACACATAAAACTTCACACACTTATACTGGGAGACTTCACTACCCTACTCTCACCACTAGACAGGATGACCAGAGAGAAAATTAACAGAGAAACAAAGGAGCTAATAGATGCTGTGACCCAATTGGGTTTAACAGACATATATAGAACATGCCATTCAAATACCAAAGAATATACCTTCTTCTCATCACCACATGGTACCTTCTCTAAAATTGACCACATACTGGGCAACATAGCAAATGTCAATAGGTACAAAATAATTGGAGTACCCCTGTATCATATCAGACCACCATGCTTTAAAGTTAGAATTCAACGGCAACACAAATTGCAGAAAACCTACAAATTCATGGAAATTGAATAATGAGAAATTACATCATTCTTGGGTCAAGGAATAAATATAAAAGAAATTAGAGACTTCCTGGAATAAAATGAGAATAAAGATACAACATACTCAAACTTATGGGGCACTTTGAAAGCAGTGCTAAGAGGAAACTTCAGATCACTAAGTGCCCACATGAAGAAACTGGAGAATAGTCAACCTAGAGAATTAATAGCACAACTGAACGCTCTAGAAAAAAAAAAAAAGGAAACTCATCCTGGAGGAGTAAATGCCAGGAAATTATCAAATTGAGGGGTAGAATCAATAAAGTAGAAACTACAAAACCAAAACAAAGAATCAATGTAATTAAGAGTTGGTTCTTCTAGAAAATCAATAAGATAGACAAACATTTATCAAAACTTACAAAAAAGGCAGAGAGTTGAACATGCAAATTAATAAAATCAGTAATGAAAAGGGGGACATAACAACAGACACTGATGAAATCTAGAGAATCATCAGGTCATACTTTGAAAAAACCTGTACTCCACAAATTTCAAAAATCTAAAGGAAATGAACAATTTTATGGATGGATATCACTTACCAAAATTAAAACAAGAACAGATAAGCAATTTAAATAGACCTATTACCCCTACTGAAATTGTCATCAATAGTCTCCCTACCAAAAAAAGCCCAGGGCCAGGTGGTTTCACTTCAGAATTTTACCAGAAATTCAAAGAAGAGCTAATACCAATTATCCTCAAATTATTCCACACAATAGAAGCAGATGAGTCATTGCCAAAGTCTTTTTACTAGGCTTCAACAACCTTGCTAAACAAGCCACAAAAAGATACAACTAAGAAAGAGAACTACAGACCAATATCCCTCATTAACATTGATGCAAAAATACCCAATAAAATACTGGCAAAACCAAGAATACATCAGAAAAATCATCCACCTTAATCAAGTAGACTTCATCGCCAGGATGCAGAGACGGTTCAACATGGGAAAATCCATCAATGCAATCCACCTGAAAAAGAAACATCACCTGATCATCTCACTAGATGCTGAAAAAGCCTTTGACACAATCCAACACCCCTTCATGATAAAGATCTTGGAGAGATCAGGGATAACAGGAACATACCTAAACCTAATAAAAAGCAATATACAGCAAAATAACAGCCAACATCAAACTAAATGGAGAGAAACAGAACATGATTCCTCTAAAATCAAGACCATGACAAGGCTGTCCACTCTCTCCTTACCTCTCCAGTATTGTACTTGAATTTCTAGCTAAAGCAATAAGACAACAAAAGGATATCAAGGGGATACAAATTGGAAATGAAGAAGTCAAACTTTCACTAGTTGCAGATGACATGATTGTTTATATAAGTGACCAAAAACTTCTATCAGGGAACTCCTATAGCTGATAAACACCTTCAGCAAAGTGGCAGGATACAAGATTAACTCAAAAAAATCAATAGACCTACTATATAAAGAAGCTAAATGGGCTGAGAAAGAAATCTGAGAAATATCACCCTTTACAATAGTCACAAAAAACATAAGATACCTCGAGGTATTGCTAAAAATAACAAGTGAAAGACCTGTATAGCAAAAACTTTGAGTCTTTAAAAAATAAATTAAAGAAGATACCAGAAAATGAAAACATCGCCCATGCTCTTGGATAGGTAGGATCAACATTAAAAATGGCAAGCTTGTCGAAAACAATCTACAGATTCAATGCAATTTCCATCAAAAACCCAACAAAATTCTTCACAGAACTTGAAAGAACAATACTCAACATTTCATGGAAAAACAAAATACCAAGGATAGAAAACAACCCTTTACAATAAAGGGACTTACAGAGGTATCACTATCCCTGACTTCAAACTCTATTATAGAGCTATAGTCCTGAAAACAACTTGGTATTGGCACAAAAATTGACACATAGACCAATGGAATCTAATTGAAAACCCTGATATGAACCCACACAACTATGATCACCTGATTTTTGACAAAGAAGCTAAAATTATACAATGGAAAAAAGAAAGCACCTTCAACAGATGGTGCTGGAATAATTGGATGATGACCTGTATAAGACTACAGATAGATCCATATCAATGCCATGCACAAAACTCAAGTCCAAGTGGATCAAAGACCTCAACAAAAATCCAGCCACACTGAACCTCTTAGAAGAGAAAGTAGGGGGTAATCTCAAATGAATTCTACAGGAGACTGCTTCCTGAATATAACACCAGTAGCACAGACACTGAGATTGATAATAAAAACTGGGACCTCTTGAGACCGAGAATCTTCTGTAATGCAAAGGTCACAGTCAACAAGACAAAATGGTAGCTGACAGAATGCGAAAAGATCTTCACCAACCCCACATCTGACAGAGAGCTGATATCCAAAATATACAAAGAACTCAAGAAGCTAGTCACCAAAACACCAAATAATCCAATTAAAATTAGGATACAGAACTAAATTGAGAATTCTCAGTAGAGGAATCTAAAATGGCTGACAGACACATAAGAAAGTGCTCAACATCTTTAGCCATCCAGGAAATGCAAATCAAATCATCTCTGAGATACCATCTTGCTCTTGTCAGAATGGCTGAAATCAAAAACACCAATGACAGTCTATGCTGGAGAGGATGTGGAGAAAGAGGAACGCTCTTCCACTGCTGGTGGGAATGCAATTTCATACAGCCACTCTGGAAATCAGTATGGTGGTTCCTCAGGAAAGTGGGAATCAGCCTACCACAAGATCCAGCAATTCCACTCTTAGGCATATACCCAAAAGATGCACATTCATGCAAGGATATTTGTTCACCTATATCCATAGCAGCATTATTTGTAATAACCAGAACCTGGAAGCAACCTATATGCCCCTCAACCAAAGAATGGATACAGAAGATGTGGTATATTTATGGAGTACTACTCAGCAGAAAAAAACAATGGAATCTTGAAATATACAGGCAAATGGATTGAACTAGAATAAACCATCCTGAGTGAGGTAACCCAGTCACAAAACGACAAACATGGTATGTAGTCACTCATATATGTATTTTAGACATATAGAAATGGATCACCAGCCTAGAATCCACTCCACTAGAGAAGCTAAGGTGGACTCTAAGAGTTACATACATGGTCCCCAGTTCCAGGGAATCCCACACCATTATCTGATGTCTGTGGACACAGGGCAGCATGTGGTATAAATAGATACTTGTAAGCAAAACATTCATAATTAAAATAGATAAACCTAAATAAACATCATGTAATTGATGCTTCCTTGAAGTGAATGGGGAATCAGAATTGTACTCTCCTTGATCCAAAGACAGCAAATCAATGTTGCTTTACTGTTTAAAACCCAGAGATAATGAGGCAGGGGAAGAGGGGAAGGAGAGGGAATTGGAAGTGACATGTAAAACAATCTTGTTTCTAATTCAAATAAAAAAATTCATAAAAACTACCCAGAGATAAGTAATTAGAAAAGAGAGCAACTGAGAGAATTCACAAACAGAGCACAGTGGCACACTCTGTAGGCTGAGACAGTCAGAGCTCTTTGTGTTTCAAGCTTGCCTAGTCTACATAGCTCCAGAACAGTGAAACCTTGTCTCAAAAAAAAACAAAAAGAAACAAATCACAAATAAGCAAAAGAATTCAGAGCTCAAATGTTCTGCCTTCTTCCAGAGCAACTAGAGGATGATTTTATCTGAGGAGTAGATAGCAAACAAGCCCTTGCTTGGGTTTCCACAGGAAATTTCAGTGAAAAAGAAAACCAAACGATGCCATTTCAGTGTTTCCTAGATATTTAGTACTTACTAGCGAACTCTTAATTTCTGCTAGGAGGTGAGGACTAACTAAGATGAACAAGGAAGCAGGAAAACATAAAAACAAAAAGAAAAACAAGAGCACAACGTCTTTTTTTTTTTTTTTGAGTGTGGTAACTGAGCACAAAGTCTTTGTTTAGACTTAGAAAGGTCAAAATCTGTGCCTATCTCACTTGGAGTTCCTCGTGAAAATCAGTCATATACTATCTATGGTAGACATTATGATACATTCCTATTTTTTTCAGTCAGTAGTACTACAGAAAATCTAACTAAATTAGAAACTAATTCAGACAGAAGGAACTGGTATTCTAAAGTAGCATAATGTCTATCTTTAAGTAAATTATTCTAAAACATGAGAACATTGTTGTGTCAAAATAAGCAGCCTGTAGAACAGAACAAAACATTCTAATTATTTTGAACACAATTTTTTTCTTAAAAAAAAGATCTTGGCAAGAAAGTGCTGCTTCTTTCAGGTTATTTTTCTTTAAGCTTAATTATATTTTTTTTATCTAGCAGATGGAAGAATTTTGAAGGTTAAGCTTGAAAGTACTATCGTCTTCAAACCGGATAAATCAACTTTTAGGAACTGATACCAAATCTTGATTTTACACAAATCTTTCTTTCTAATCTCAAGCACAACTTGCTTGAATTTTTCCCCTTTGAAGTAGTTTTCGATCACTGACTTTGAGCCACCATGCTGTTAAAAAGAAGTCAGATTTCCCAAGCAACCAAAGAAAATTATATGACTAAAGTTTCTTAAATGGAATATCTAAAATGTAGCATAAGTTGATGTGTGATTTAAGTGTTTAAGTAAATACATTATCCCATTCTGTGTTGGGGTAATCATCTGGAAGCTTGCTGAAACCAGCAGTAATTTCTAGGTCAGAAGAAATAAAGACCGGCTGGAGGAGGAAATTTCTCCTTTCTCTGGGCTGAGGGAGGAGAGGGGGATAGCTTAATCACTAGGTGAATGAAAAGAACAATTTTATGTTGCCATAAAAACTATTGTAAGTATAAGATGTAAGGGACAGTTGGGTGGTGGCTTACTCTGTCTAAGCTGGGATAGCAAACTACCATAAACTGCTTGGGCCAAGGAAGAAAATTATCATGTTTTATTCATTTTTTTGAGAATTGCATGCATTATATTTTAATACATCTACGCTTTATGCAACTTCCACTCCTGCAGACCCACTGCCATGCTTTCTACCAACTTCATGTCCTGTTTTCATAATCCACTAGGTCTTATCAATGATGGCTGTAAGAGCATCAGTATAAAGCCATCCACTAATGGACCACTTCTCTGAAGAACACTAACTCTTTGTACCCCAGGAGTCTTCAAGTGCCAAAGCTCCTTAGCTGTTCATGAGGCCTCTCCCATCTATGCTGGAATGGAAATATATCTTTTACACTTCTGGATACTGGAAAGTCTAACAGATCAAGGTAAAGGCAAATCTGTATCATGTAAAAAATGAAATAAAATAAGCTATACTATAGCAAACCACAGCACAATACAGTGTGGAGTATGTGTGGTTTCCGGAATCTACAGACAGACTTCATCTGTCTTCAGGGCTCAATTGTGCTTCAAGGTTGTATCTCCTAACATCATCACCTTTGTGGCTGGTATTTCACCATAAATTCTTGGAGGATGCAACCACTCTGACCATAACAGGTGAGGAGTGGTAGCTCTTAGCAATCCTCACTATCTTCAGGAAACAGTATTATTGGGGCATATGTAGTGGCATCTTGTTCTGCCAATAGATTTGGCCGTAGGGTGTGCCAGGATGCTCAGACTACCACCCAAGAGGGAGAGGGGGGCTCCTCTTCCTTATAAGGGATCCTGTCTGAACACAGAAGCCATACCCTAAGGTCAGTACCCCAAATCTATTGGCTGAACAAGATGCCACTACAGGTATGTGATGAGATTCCAGAAACAGAATTATGGACAGATAATAGATATAAGTTTCTTGACCTGCATGTTAAAGACAATATGGGGGGCTGGAGAAATGGCTTAGAGGTTAAGAGAACTGGCTGAACTTCCAGAGGTCCTGAGTTCAATTCCCAGCAACCACATAGTGGCTCACAACCATCTACAATGAGATCTAGTGACCTCTTCTGGCCTGCAGGCATACTTGCAGACAGAACACTGCATACATAATAAATAAATCTTAAAGAAAAAAAAAAAAAGAATTCCAGGACAGCCAGGGCTACATAGTGAGACTCTGTCTCAAAAAAAAAAAAAAGGATTTAAAAAAGACAATATCTGATAGGCAAGGACTCAGGCACCAAAGGTGACCAAAACCATTACATTTTCCTTAATCTGTGTTTTCAAATTAGTTTCACCTCAGTTTCCACATCTCCTTATCAAAACTCAGTAATTACAGTGTCATGAAAATTTTAGAAAAAATAGTCCCTTTGTGTAGTTACTGTAGAAGGTGAAGAATTTAACAGTGGATTTAGAAAGAATACTTCACCTTGGGGAATTGCAAATTTGAATTTGCCATTAGTTCTGTTCAATAAACATGTTCTGTTTGCCATTATTTGATTGATGTGCAATGAAGATTCAGAATGAATCCCTGGTTTCAAGTCTAGAACCTAATGGACAGGTGTTCATCTCAGTATAATAGAAGTGAATTAGAGTTTCAATTCAAATTCTAACAGATGGCATTGTCACAGATACTAAATTATACTACCAATGGTAGATATAATTCATACAGTAAACCAGAGATTGGCATTAGGGCAAAATGTACTAGGGCATGGTGAGAGCATATGCACTAAGGAGAAGTTCTAGTTTTGAAATATGTTTGGAGAATAATGAAAAGACCAAGCATGATTTTCCAAATAACTATAAGAGAATTACTTTACAAATTCATGTAAACTGGAGCAAGATAATTATCCCAATATTCTAAAAAATTATATTAGGCTCACCTATATGTTGCATAAGAAAATTAATATCCTGTTTATTAAAAGAAATACATATTAAATGTTGAGAAAAATTATACAAATACTCAATAAGCAGAAAATGGTTCACCAATTAAATTAATATGCTAGATTTTACCACTTAATGGATCGCCAAATTCTTTTGTTGTTTATTATCTCAACAGTGTGGGTTTTTTTCCAACAGTGCTATATTAGCAGGAATGGCATTGGATAATTTGTCTTTTAATGGAATAACCCATCATTTCTACCATGATTTATGTGCTAACCTCTTAAATTTCCTATTTACTTTTCAGCTCTTAAGTACTTAAAGACCTGTCAGTGATTTGGATTCCAACAAAGAACACATACATGATTTTCATTCACAGCAAATTTCACATTATATATAAATTTCACATCTTTTTAAAACCACTTATGATAGCAAATTAAATTCCCCTCGATGACCTACAATTTAACCTGAAGCAGCAGAGATTCATATGTAACAGCAAGATTTACTCTTCATGCAGCAATGCCAGCTGAAAGTGAGGCAATCATACAACTTCCTGGATTCCCTCATAACATAGACAGAACATCATGTGACAGTTACATGTGAGGAGTGGAGATTGTCCCTTGTCAAGATACAGTGAACTACTCTGTTCTCAAGGCTCTTATAAGTGATTTGCAGATCATCTGTTTTATTGATGCTTCCAGGTTATTTCAGTTTACTCATCTGCAGAAGCCTATAGGGTAGCAGACATCATTTAGCTATCAATCTCTGATGAATTGTTACTCCAAGTTCATCTCTCCTAATGCTGAACTGCTACAAGGATCTAGATGCACCCTTCAGTGTTTGGGTCAACAAAACCAGATCCTATTCTCCCAGGAAGGGGATTTAACTCATCTGCATAGTGTGAGAGCTTGGGGACTAATTCATAGATTTTAATGGTCTTTTCATTTACTACACTGCATGAGGCGACAATCAGAGTTTGTTTTGTTCTGACTAAATTTGATTTTATATTATCTTCACATATGGCTCTTCACCATTATCACCATTGGGCTTTTCCCACAGGAGCTGTGTACTTGTGTTCAGCAGCTCCTGATATGACAGGAGAGTGGCACTGGAAAACTGAGCCCATTAAGTAAGGATGGAGAAGGAGTAAACTGAATGTATCATTTCTTTGTCATTCAGCAACACCACAAACTGGCTCTCAAAAGAGGGGTAAGTCATTTGGTGGGGATATGATTTTCAGAATAAGTCAGCACAAGTGAAACAAATCCATGTTCTCTCTCTCTCTGTGTGTCTCTCTCTATGTGTCTCTCTGTCTGTCTCTGTCTCTGTCTCCCCCTCCTCTCTCTCTCTCTCTCTCTCTCTCTCTCTCTCTCTCTCTCTCTCTCTCTCTCTCTCTCTCTGTGTGTGTGTGTGTACTCAATCCCTAGTAGCATGTCAAATGGCTCTTCTGCTGGTGCATGTATTATTCTCAGGCTACAGGCAATCACTTGATGAGACAAAAAGATCAAAGCTAACCTAGGAGAGATTGAATACATGAAAATAACCTTCATCATTCTAATCATGGCATACACATTTATTATTTCTGATGATGGTTACCGGTAGCTTGGCTTGTCCCAGGCAATGAACTTCCCAATATAATCTTTTTTAATCTTTGTGACAGCTCTATGCAACATAGTCTATTATTATTCCAAGTTTCCTGAAGAAGAGTGTGAGAGTCAGGGGAGGCAAGTCACTTTTGTCAGGCATACCATTAAAGTACCAGACCCCAGATCCTAAGCTCTGCAGGACTGCTACACATGGGTTTAGGTTTTATTTCTCAGGTATTTTTTTATTGTAGTCCAAAGACAGAAATAAATTATTGCTTTAGATTATCTTCATGCCCTTTATCCATTCTTTCCATAAGCATAACTATTTCAGGAGTTGACTTTGTCTAGAAGACTGTATGTCAAATTTTATTCTCAGATAAAGGTCGCTGAGGTAGTGAGCATGTGCCTATGGGATGAATTTGTCCACTGTGAATTGTAGATCACCCCAACCCTGCAGTTAGCATGACTATATTTATTATGTGGACTGGGATGGCACCAGGGAATGGATAACTTCACTGCAGCACTAAAAATGCACCACAAAACTCTCCTGCAAATTCAGGAGGAAGTTTCCAAAAACATATTTGCATTTCTGGATTATTCTTTAATTAAGCATCTTATCTTAAAGCCATGTAAAATGTATCATGCTCTATGTATCTTTTGACATACAGCCAATTGTGTTTAATGCTCAAATATGCCAGCTGTGTTTAAGGAACAAAATTATTTTGTTTTCAGACAGCATGATAGAAGTCCTGAAGTTTATGAAAAAAAATTCTTTAAAATGTGATTGTTTTGAACCATCAGAAGCCCTGGAAATGATACTGAAAAGGCAAGTCCTTGTTTTTACAAAATAGATGCCTTTCCTTTTAAAATAATAATATGTTGCCAAACAGCATTGAGATTATTTTTCCCCTGACTTGTAGTTAGTCCCTTCACTTTGGGATTCAGGATCTGACAGAATAAAGAATACCTTGCTGATTGTGTCAAAACTATGTTTTGCTTTGGATTAATCCCAAGAAAATTTCAGGGCCCACTGAAAGAGCTAAAGGGTTTATATCCCAAGAAATGTAAACTGGAAAACAGTTAAATTTGGCTTTCTTTGTTTTTTTTTGCCCTTGTCTTAAGGATAGAATCTTCACTTATGCAAACTGCTTATGAATTGAAGACTGACCCTGAACAGTGTGTGGTGCAAGAGAGGCTATTGCCCTCATTCTGGATCTTGAAGCTTGCTCTTGCTGTTTAGCTCCCCTTATAGATAGATGGACAGGAAGTTTTGAGCCATTTATTACCACTATCAAGGAAGAAAGGGGTAACCTGTAATAGAGTGTTTGTCCATTCAGTCCTACTAGTGGGATGAGAAGGAAAAACAACGACAGCCATTTTTTTTAAAGAAAACAGCATAAATTGCCTATTTTGAAGATGTGCGTATGTGCTGAGTCACAATATACAATGCATTTTCACTGTTTTAAAGTAAAAGCCTAAACTCTATTGTACTACAATTTTGCCCTTGTCATATCAATTTCCTGAGTTTTGTTTCAGAAGTAATGGGGATAGCTTTTGCTCTGAGTAAATCATGTCATTCTACAAATAATAAAGATTTCTAAGTAAAAGCTTATAAGTAAAAATTTTCTCATGTTGCTCATTCTTAGCAGCTGTTAGCATGTACTCACCATTACAGCTTAGTAGAAAGGTCTATCTTGTGTGACAATAGATGTAGTATATTAATATCACTGTCCAGATAGAGAAAAAATATGTTCTAGAATCCAAGAGATTCAGACACATGAAAACCTTTCACCAATCCTCACATCTTAATATCCATAATGTGCAAATCATAGTATTGGCAGAAGAAAGTGATCATGAATGTAGAATCAATTGATATGAAGTCTCTCTTACCAAGAAGATTAACAGTCTACTGAGAAAAAGACATGCAAAGCAATAATCAAGACAATAAACAAAGTGAGGCTACATCACTGATGATCAATAGTCTGGCTTTCCAACTATTGTTCTCACTACCTCTTCTTGGTTCTCTGGTGAGAAGACTAACCCAGACCAGGTAGCCATTCCAAAGTTTCTTCATCACATGGTATCTTCAAGGTTTTGACTAGTTCATGCCTAGGTATTGAGGGGCAAAAGTGGGGTTATTTTCCTCCTCTATTTATCTCCAGTGCTCTAGTTAATTCCATGGAAGCCTGTCATGGTTCCAGGTTGCTCTTATTGGCCCTGCCTCTTGTGTTCTCATGGTAGTTACTTGCATTTCTCCAGTATCATTTCTTCTTTTTCTTGATCTTCTAATTGTTTGAACAATTCCATTGACCCCCTTGGAATTTTTATAATGTAGGACTATAGTTTTATCTGTTAAATTCTCTTCACTTTAAGAGTTGTGTCTCCTGATTTGACCATGATTACTATAGGAGTTCAAAATGAGAAGCATATGAAGCCTCATCACAGTGACTACTGATGTTGATTTAATCCTAGTAAGTGTCAAGTATTTTTCTAAGTGCCTTTGTTATATTACCAGCTCTGCTTTAGAGATGGAGAAAGTGCGGTATAGAGTTTGATTTGTCCAAGGATAAGTCATGGTTTTTATTTTGGACTTTTTTTAAGTCAGTGATTTTCTTGTAGAAGTCTTTTATCACAGATGCTATTCTCACACTTACGATGCTTTTAAGTTTTTCACTATCGTTGGATATTAATTTATTGTCTAGTTATTATAAATGAACATTTCTTAAGCCTGTACTATACACCAAATATTATGGTAGTTGATGAGGTTGATAAAGGTATGATGACTGTCTTCTATAATGAAACATTCCATTTGGACCTTCTTTTATGGGTGTGGTATAATTTACAAAATCAAGGAGTTCTCAGTCAGGCTAAACTTTTAAGCCTTCTGGTCATGTGAGATTGAGACACAGCTCAGAAATGACTGGGTTTTCTTTGAAATAAAGCTGCATTTAAAAATATTCCTGTCTGATGTTCCATGAAATTTGCAGCTTTGTGCTAAAAGCACTAGTCCTCAATTTGTCCATTTGAAGTCAACATACATTTTACAATGGTGGTAAATCAGATCTGGGAAGTAATCTTGTCTGTGTAGCTAAATAATCATTGACACACGACATTATGGTTGTTTCTCATTACTGTAGTTTGGGGAGCTACTTTTCTCAAACTTTCCCAATCAATACAATATAAATCTATCAGCTACCATCTAAACAACCCTCTGGGTATGGATTATTCAGTATGCATGCAAGGCTACTCATATTATGGACTGAAATGTACAATCAAGCAGAATGATGTGCACACAGCTGTTTTATATTTAGTTGGTTTTCTAATGTGAGCTAATTTGTTGTAGGGACTGAGGACATTACTAAGATTTATTTCATTTGGAGCTAGATAAAATTATTGTTTGAAGGTGAAACTTTAGTCTCCATTCAACTTGAGAAGCGATTACTTTTGTATTTTCCTAATGTCAGACATAGGAAAGTGTTTGATATATTAGCATGCAGGAAGATATCAGACTTTATGGCACCAACCCTCTCCTTGAAATGAATATCTTAAAACCTCTACTTTCCTTTTATAATGACAAGTGTGTAAAAAAAAGCAAAGGTGATATGAATATTACTTAAACTGAAATGCAGATGGCAATTATAAAACAATTCAGAATTCACCTTGTTCTTACATTTGTATCTTAAATAGCTAATGTTCATTTCTGGAAGTAACTTTCATTTATGCACACTTTCTCCCCAGACAAAATTGAAGCACAAAACAGGTGGGTAAAAGATCTGGAGGAAAGGAAAATGTCATTCCATGGTTTCAGAATAAACTAGTGTTGTTGTTGCCTGAACTTATAGCAAAATGGAATCCTTAAAAGGAGACAATTGTCACTAATACCGTGATAAAACTTGGAGGATATTGTCACTAATGCCATTATAAAAAATAAAAAAAATCATGGAGACAGTGATCTTGAATGGGATAGTTTCATACATGTTTTGAGAATTAAATCTATTTCTTTTGCCTGAGATTAACAGGTTGTAGACTATAAATTAAAAAAAAACATGGAAGATAGATCAATCTCACTTTTATCAGTGAATTTTGTTATCATATTGACAATTGGAAACTCTAGAATATTAATTGTTACTGGCTTATAAAACATGATTGTTTAATTCAAAACACTGGGATTCAATTTATATCAGGCTCCTCTAATTTAGCACAACTGACATTATGTTAAAGGTACCAAGGCATCATTCTACACTAAGTGCCCATCGAGTAGCTCCTACCACCTGCCAAAATGAGACCTAAGACCTAATCCAACATAGTCCATAATTCTGAAAAAGTCTCTAAATGTACTAACTTTGCTTTTTGCTAACTGTTCTTGCTAATTAAGAGTGTTAACCAGGATATGGTTTGGGGCATAAAAACCTGAAATCTGTGAGGCTCATGGCTACATGATTGGGCTAAGTTCTCTGTGTAACCTGCCAGCTCTCAAAGTCTTTCTATTGGCTTTAAGATTCTGTGCGTTCACTGAAGGAGTTACCTCAAAACAAACTATTTCTAGTTCCTTCACAAGGGTTCTGATGGTTAGTGTTGGTTGTCCACTTGACGGGATGTGTAATCACCTAGGAGACAAGCCTCCAGAAACACCTGTGAGTGATTATCTTGATTAGACTAACTGGGGCGACAGGACACATCCTAAAGGAGGAGAGCAAAATTCCCTGGGCTTATACCGTCAACTACAGAAAAAGGAGGATGCTAAATGAACAGGGGCAGCCATTGCTGTCCTCTTCTTGGCTGTAGATGCAAGGTGACCATCTGCCTCAAGTTCCTGTTTTCTTTCTTCTACTTGCCTACTCTGATGGGCTGCTGTTGTGTGATATTTTGTTTGTGTTCTGACAAATAAAGTTTGCCTGGTGATCAGAGTGTGGAGCTAGGCACTAGTTAATCACAAAAGCTGGGAAGTGGTGGCTCACACCTTTATTCCCAGCACTCAGGAGGTGGCGACAGGAAGTGATAAGTTGGGGTGGAGACAGGATCTCAGCTTTCCAGGTAGAGGAATGAGACAGGTAGGAAGCAACTGGTGTCTGCTTCCAGTTCTCTGATGGTCCACATTCTTACCCCAATATTTAATTTTTATTAAAATTAATTAGATTAACACTTTATCTGGTGCCCACCTTTTAGGGCACAAATTCACGAAAAAGCCGCTTGCTGGTAGCTTTCAGCCACTGGCACATGTTGGAACTGCACGTAGGATTTCCTGCTTAAGTCACTGCCTGGGTAGGTTTTCCTATTTCTGCCCCAAGCTCACTGGTATTTCTGCCCCAAGCAAGTCTGGTATTTTTCTGTTGCAGCTTCTCTACAGCAAACGCTGCAGGGTCTTGGGTTCCAAATGCCACAAGTTTTAGCCATTTTCACACGTTCCCCAATGCAGAAGACTGGCTTCTCTTTCCTTGTGGATTGTCGGCTTTCCCTGGACCCCCTCCTCAGGGCTGCTGACTTGCTAGCAGTGGCAGCTATCCTCAGCTAGGCTGTTCACCACCTGTGTTCTCTGCCCAAATACACTATGCAGCTCATATTTCACTGTCATAGTCAGCAGATTTGATGAGACAATTCTTAAAGGGGGGGTTCTTAAATGGGGAAATTAGTTTAAGAAATGTTTTTCCCATGTTAAAAATGGTAAACACTATTATGATGGAGAGAGTTGGGTCTTGTATGATTACGATTACACATTGGATGGTTTAAAAAATGGAAGGAATAAATGAGGGGATAATTAACTTAGATGGGATTTACATAATGTCAATTGTAAATATTATAAGTTTGATAATTCTTGTCTTATTCCTAAAAAAGTTGGCTGATATGATTTCCAAGATAAAGGCCTTAGAAAAATTTGCAAGAGAAAATAATGCCATTTTGACTGATAAGTTATTAGCCTTAAGAGATATTCAGACAAAGACAGAGTAATTTAAAGGAGAACCAACCTCAGCATTACTTTATAACATTAGAGAGGAAAGTCCAAGGTTTACAAAGAACCAACCTTAATTTATACAGTCATCTTACAGGAACAACTGCCAAATTATAGAACTATAAATTACTCAGGACAATTTCAAGGTGGCTAGCTGAAATGGTCCAGCAACACAGACTACTGTAGCCAGGATTTGAGACAAACCTTGTGCTTTCCCATTATGCAGAAACTGGACAATGAATAACACAGCTGACTATCCTGGACTTATTTGTGTTCTCACAAATAAAGTTTGCCTGGTGATCAGGGGGCAGAGCAGTCACTTTCTTTTGTGTCCTTCTTGTACAATTTGGATAGCATACTGTCAGCACTCAAGGCAAGGGCAGTTTCTTGCCCAATGGCTAACTTTTGCCACAAAGAAAGTAAGCTCCATATGGGGTTTCTTCGATGTCCATCATCATCTCTGAAATAGATTGTGACATGTCTCATTGTCATAAAAAAAAAAGAAAAGATGAGATCGGGCATGTTCAGGGCAGATCTAGCTACTACTCAACCAGAAAAGTTGGGCAGTGGTGGCTCACGCCTTTAATCCTAGCACTTGGGAGGTGGAGACAGGAAGTCATACAGTGGGGTGGAAACAGGATCTCAGCTTTTTGGATGTCGGAATGAAACACGTAGGAATCATCTGGCAGCTGCCCCTGGTTCTCTGATCTTCCATGTTTTTATCCCAATATTTGACTCCCAATTTTTGTTGATTAAGACAAATTATATTAATGCTTCAGGCTATACCCCTGAATGTTGAGCCAAACATTTCTTCATTTTTTTAGTAGTTTTGTCAGGGTGTTTTGTTGCAACAACAGAAAAAGTAACAAAGATACACAACTGTGAATTTGGAATAAGATTTTATTGAGATGCCTGCTGTATTTTTGACACATTAACTATACAATTATGTAAATGTTATCATTAAACAACTTTAAAAGCAATGTTGCTTAGTAACAGAAAACCAGTGGCCATGTTCAAATATCAGATCAAAATCTGAAAGAAATTTGAGGACAAATAAGTTGGGATTATAAGCAAAACTTAATTCAAGGGCTATTATTATATTTCATAATACTTAAATCACTTCCATTCCCCACCATGTTCATAAGTATCCATGGGTCCCTATATCCTCCATTTCTTCATCTCTCTTCATCCTTAAAACCACTACAGTCATTATTTTACAGAATAAATATAATGACTTTCTAAACAATACTAATTTTTGTACATCACTTCCTGTAATCAGTTCTAATTCATCTACATTAATCAGCCTCTGTGGTATTTCTCGCATATATACCCAATCTCAGTCAACTTCTCCTAAAAATAATTTCAGTATTTGCCCTTTATTTTTATTCCTGTCTTACCTAGCTTTGGCTTACTGCTAAGGCTTAGGCAGAATTCATGTTGGTTTCCAGAATAAACTCCAATGGCTAGGAGCTAGATGCTTTCATTAATGCTAAAGCCTACTTTTTTTTAACTTCTTAATTATAGACCAGCCATGTACCATTTCTTTAATCCCTAAAATATCATAGAAATCACACTTGAGTTTAAGTATATGTTATAAGAGGACTTACATCTTCTAATCTTGCTCACTGGAAAACTTGTATTAATATGTATGGGATTCTGGGCTAGGGATCTAGAGAATACATGGTCACAAGTGAGAGGCCAGTATTGATGATTAAGTTAGGGTGAATTTTTAACCATAGAAATTTGAGTCAATAAATAATTATTGCCTAAAATACTAAGTTTCATGGTACCTTGATATGCATCAAAGAGTAAATATGTTTCATTTTAATTGTTTACCTTTGCAACTTTAATGAAAGCCTATTACATCACACCAAAAAACAAGTAGAATTATCATCCATGATTCACAAATTAGGTATGTCTGGGTAACAGATTATAGATTTTTGAGTTTTTAGTGATTTGTTACAGTTCATCTACAAAGTTGGTGGAATGATAGTGTGGATGGAGAGGAATGCTCTGAGACAAACACAATTGAGCCAATGCAACTTTATAAGGATTTTCTGTGCATAAAAATCCTAAAGTGAAGTCCCATTGAGTAGGATAATGCCAGTGTTATTTTGTAACTGAGACTAAACCCCATCCCTTGAGGTCATATTTAACTTTAAATTCCTAAGTAACTGAGTGTACATTCAGTAACATATCTGTTTTCAAAGGAACTTGACTAGCTTTCCAAGTTGAAGTTTCTGAAGAGAAAATTAAATGAAAGCATATGTGGTATATCTGCCCTTCCTATGTGCAAGATAAATCTTAGCATGGTGGTCTTTTTAAAATTTGAGTTTAAATGTAATCACTTCCCCCTTTTCTTTTTCTTGCTCTGGCCCCTCTCATGTACCCTCCCTCTAATCCCTCCCTGTTCTCCCTCACTCTCAAATTGAGAGCACCTTTTTCTTTGATTATTGTTATTACACACACACACACACACACACACACAGAGGTGGGTACATACTAAGTCTGTCTCAAGGATGAGACTGCTAATTGGTTACCCAATACAAAATGGTTAGCACTGAAACTGAGAACATGCAAACAACAGAAATGGTACACTATTCCCATTCTGAGTTGGGAATCAAGAACAGATAAGCATTTTAAACAACCAGACCTATAGCCACTAATAAAATAAAAGCAGTCATCAAAAGTCTATCAACCAAAAAAAGCCCAGGGCCAGATGGTTTCAGTGTAGAATTCGGCCAGAAATTCAAAGAAGACCTAATACCAGTACTCCTCAAATTGTTCCACACAATAACAGCAGAAGAGAGATTGCCAAGCTCTTTCTATGAGGCTACAATTACCTTGGTACCCTGATGGGGAATGTCCTTCTGTGTATGCTTATCTTCTTATTGGTTGTTCAATAAGTTACTGTTGGCCAATGAAGAAACAAATTGGGCGATACTAAGAGTCAAGGAGGATTCTGGGAAATGTAGTAAAGAAGTGTTATGATCCAGGCAGGAAGTGACATAGCAGGCAGACTCATATATAAGCAGGGACAAGCAGGAAGTCATTCCTATTCTCTTTTGCTCTTCCTCCTGCTCTCTTCTCTACTCTGGAGCTACCAGGTGATCTGACAGCAAGAGAGGGCACACTTACCGCTGGCATCCTCCATAAGATAAGTCTTTTATGATTATGGATGATAATTAAGACAGAGCTAGCATATAAAAAATCTAGTCAATTGGCCAGCAGCATTATAAACTAATAGACTCTGCATATTATTTCAGGTGCTAATGCAGCAGGTAGAAATTGGGTGGCAGGCAGAAAGCACCCAGGTGGTGGCAGGGTTCTGGCAGATGGAGTAAAGACTTATCATTACAGTACACAAGCCACACAAAAACACAACAAAAAAGGAGAATTACAGACCAATATCCCTCATGAACATCTACGCAAAAATATTCAACAAAATACTGGCAAGTCGAATCAAAAACCACATCAGAAAAATCATCTGCCATTAGCAAGTTGGCTTTATCCCAGGAATGCAGGGATGGTTCAACATATGAAAATCAATCAATGTAATCCACCATATAAACAAACTGAAAAAGAAAAGCCAAATGATAATCTCGCTAGATGGTGGACAAACCTTTGACAAAACCAACATCCCTTCATGATAAAGGTCTTGGAGAAATCAGGAGTAACAGGAACATACCTAAACATGATAAAAGCAATATAGAGCAAACCAACAGACAAAATCAAAATAAATGGAGAGAAACTCAAGGCGATTCCTCTAAAATCAGGAACAAGACAAGGCTGTCCACTCTCTCCATATTTCTTCAATATTGTCCTTGAAGTTCTAGCTAAAGCAATATGTCAAAAAAGGAGATCAAGGGGATACAAATTGGAAAGGAAGAAGTCAAGATTTCACTGTTTGCAGATGATATAATAATCTACATAAGTGAACCGAAAAACTCTACCAGGGAACTCCTACAGCTGATAAACACCTTCAGTAAAGTGGTAGGATACAAGATTAATTAAATAAATCAATAGACCTAGTATATAAATAAGATAAATGGGCTGAGAAAGAAATCTGAGAAACATCACCTTTTACAATAGCAATGAACAACATAAAATATCTTGGTATAACACTAACCAAAAACAAGAAAGACCTGTATAGTAAGAATTTGAGTTTTTAAAGAAAGAGATTAAAGAATATGGCATAAAATGGAAAGATCTCCCATGCTCTTTGATAGGTAGGATCAACATATTAAAAATGGCAATATTGCCAAAAGCAATCTACAGAGTCAGTCCAATTCCCATCAAAATCACAACACATTTCTTCATAGAACTTGAAAGAACAGTACTCAACTTCATATGGAACAACAAAAAACCCAGGATAGCCAAAACAACCCTGTACAATAAACGAACTTCCAGAGGCATCAACATCCCTGACTTCAAACTCTACTATAGAGCCATAGTCCTGAAAACAGCTTGGTATTGGCACAAAAATAGACAGGTTGACCAATGGAATCAAGTTGAAAACCCTGATATTAACCCACACACCTGTGAATACCTGATTTTTGACAAAGAAGCTATGTAAAAAAGATAGCATCTTCAACAAATGGTGTTGGCATAACTGGATTCAAACATGTAGAAGATTACAGATAGATCCATATCTATTGCCATGCACAAAATTTAAATCCCAATGTATCAAAGACCTCAACATAAATTCAGCCACACTGTTCCTCCTAGAAGAGAAGGTAGCTGTTACCCTTGAATAAATTGGTACAAGAGACCACTTTCTGAACATAACACCAGTAGCACAAACATTCAGACTGACAATTAATAAATGGGACCTCCGGAAACTGAGAAGCTTCTGTAAGGCAAAGCACACAGTCAAGAAGACAAAAACCCAGCCCACAGAATGGGAAAAGATATTCATTCACCAACCCCACATCTGAACAATGAACAATGAACTCAAGAAGCTAGCCACCAAAACACCAAACAATGCAATTAAAAAGTGGAGTGCAGAAATAATAGAGAATTCTCAACAGAGGAATCTAAAATGGCTGAAAGACACCTGAGAAAGTGCTGAACATCCTTAGCCATCGGGGAAATGGAACTCAAAACCACTCTGAGATACCATCTTACTCCTATCAGAATGGCTAAAATCAATAACACCAATAACAGTCTATACTGGAGAGGATGTGGAAAAAGGGGAACACTCCTCCATTGCTGGTGGGAATGCAAACTTGTACAACCACTTTAGAAATCATTATGGTGGTTTCTCAGGAAAATGGGAATCAGTCTACCTCAAGATCCCCTCTTGGGCATATACCCAAAGAATGCACATTCATACAATAAGGATATATGTTCAACTATGTTCATAGTAGCATTATTTGTAATAGACAGAACATGGAACCAACCTAGATGCCCCTCAACTAAAGAATGATCAGAGAAAATGTGGTACATTTACACAATGGAGTACTACTCAGCAGAAAAAAAAAACAATGGAATCTTGAAATTTGCAGGCAAATGGATGGAACTAGAGGAAACCATCCTGAGTGAGGTAACCCAGTCACAAAAAGATAAACATGGTATTTACTCATTCATATATGATTTTTAGACATAGAGGAAGGGATTACTAGTCTACAATCTTCACTGCCAGAGGATCTAGGATACAAGGCAGACCCCAAGAGAAGATTGCATAGTCCCTCGACGAAGGGGAGAGAGACAAGAACTCCTGCACAAAGCGGGAGCACGGGGCATGGGTGGAGAGGAAGGAGGTAGGTAGTGAAGAAGGGGAGGGGGAGGAGAACAAGAGGACTGAGACAGGGGAGGAATAGAGAAGGGCAAGAAAGGAGATGCCTTTATAGAGGGAGACAGTACAGGTATGGAGAGAGGTCTGACACAGAGTAAATGTTAGGGGATCATCAGGGATGACCCCAACTAAGAATCCAAGCAGTGGTGAAGAAAATGCCATTCATGCCCTTCCCCTATAATGAGATTGGTGTCTACCTTGGCTACCATTCCTAGAGCCTTCATCCAGTAGCTGTTCAAAGCAGAAACAGGCACCCACAGCTAAGCACTGAACCATACTCCTGGAATCCAATTGTGGAAAGGGAGGAGGGTTGAGCAAAGAAGCCAAGATGGTGCTGCAGAAATCTACAGAAACAGTTGACCTGACCTAGTGAGAGCATGGAGACCCTAGTCATAAAGCTGGGGAAATAGCATTGGACCGAACCAAACCCTCTGAATGTGGGTGCCAGCTAGGAGGCCAAGACAGTCTATGGGACCCCTAACAGTGGAGCCAGTCTTTATCCCTAGAGTACAAATGGTCGTTGGGAGCCCATTCCCAATGGGGGGATACTATTGCAGCCCAGATACAGCAAGGAGGGCCTAGGCCTTCCCCCAAATGATATGACAGAGTTTCAAGGTCCCTGGTGGAGGGCCTCACTATCCCTGAGGAGGAGATGGGGGTGGGGTAGGGGGTTGGTGTGGAACATGGGAGGATGGGAGGGTGAGGAAATGGGGGGATGGATAAGTAAATATGAGTAGTAATTAAAGAATTTAAATAAAAAAAGAAAATGTCCTCAGGAAACACAGCACTATGTACAAGGAATTTATGAAATGTGATTCAGAGGGGCTCAAATTCCTAAACCTAAAATCTCCATCATCTAAATACCTAAAACTTTAATTGTATAAAAAATACTCTTAAATTCTTCAAGAGACAATTACTTTTTAAAAAACTACTTTTTAAAAAAGATTTATTTTTAATTATGTGTAAATATGCATGTGTGTATCTATCTGTGGGAATGTGAATATGAGTACAGGGGCCCCTGAAATCCAGACGAGGACAATGGATTCCCTGGAGCATGAGGTACAGACAGTTGTGAACTGCCTAACCTTCATATGGGAAGTGGGAACTGAACTCAGGTCCTATTCAAGAACATTATGTACTCCAAGGTGCTAAGACATCTCACCAGCCCCCATTTTGCCCATTTTTGAAGAAGTTCTTCGTTTCATTTGATAGATTGCATATTTTGAATATTAACCTCTGAACTAATATTTCTAGTAGTTCTATTTTATTCTCTTAGCACACAGCACACTTAGCCATAATTAGTTCTTTTGTATTTTTCCTTTTTTATTTAGAAACAATAATTTTAAGTATCAATTCCCCTGTTCCCTCTCTCTCCCATCTTCACATGTCCCCTACAAACCTCCCATTCCAACCCCCACCCACTCCCCAAGGATGGTGCAGCCTTCCATGGGTGATCATCAATGTCTTTCACATCATTTTTGGGAGGGACTAGGCCCTCCTCCGTGTATCTGGGCTGAAATAGTATCTCTTCATAGGGAATAGGCTCCCAAAGTCCATTCATGCACTATGGATAAACACTGTTTCCACTGTTATAGGTCCCATAGTCTGCCAGGCCTCCTAACTGGCACTCACATTCAGAGGGTTTGTTTCAGTCCAATGCTGGTTTCCCAGCTTTATGGCAGGGTTCCATGTGTTTTCTCACTACTTCAGGTCAATTGGTTTTGCAGGTTTCTCCAGCATGGTATTGACTGCTTTGCTCATCCCTCCTCCCTCTCTACTACTGGATTCCCGGAGTATGGCTCAGTGCTTAACTGTGGGTGCCTGCTTCTGCTTCCATCAGCTACTGGATGAAGGCTGTTCAGGGTGCTTGGTTTGGTCCTATGTTGGTTCCCCAGCTGTCAGACTTGGGTTCATGAGTTCCAACTTTTGTCAAGTCAGCTGTTTCTGCAAGTTTTCCAAACATGATCTTGACCCATATGTTGGTCACTCCTGCCTATCTGAAACTGGATTCCAGGAGTTAGTCTCAGTGCTTAGCTGTGGATCTCTACTTCTGCTTCCATCAGGTACTGGATGAAGGTTCTAGGATGGCATTTAGGTTAGTCATCATTCTCATTATATGGGAAGGTCATTTAAGGTAGCCTCTCCACTATTGCTTAGGTTCCTAGTTGGGGTCATCATTGTGGATCTCTGTACAATTCCCTAGTGCCAGATTTCTCTTTAAACCTATAGTGGTTCCCTCTATTGATGTGTCTCTTTTCTTGTTGTCTTCCATTCCTCTCCCCACTCAATCTTCCTGATTCCTCATGATCTCCTCCCCACTCCTCTTCTCCCCTTCTCGTTCTCCTACCTGCCTCGCCTCCCCCGTGCTCCCAATTTGTTCAGGGGCTCTTGTCTTTTCTCTTCACTCGGGGACCATATGTGTCTCTCTTACAGTCCTCTTTGTTTCCTTGATTCTCTGGAGGTATGGATGGTAGGCTAGTAATCCTTTGCTCTATGTCTTATATCCATATATGAGTGAGAACATACCATGTTTGTCTTTCTGTGACTGGGTTACCTCACTCAGGATGGTTTCTTCTAGTTCCATCCATTTGCCTGCAAATTTCAAGATTCCATTTTTTTTTCCCACTGAGTACTCCATTGTGTAAATGTACCACATTTTCTGTATCCATTCTTTGGTTGAGCAGCATCTAAGTTGCTTCCAGGTTCTTGCTATTATAAATAATGTTGCTATAAACATAGTTGAACAGATGTCCATATTGTATGAATGTGCATCCTTTGGGTATATGCCTAAAAGTGAAATTGCTGGGTCTTGAGGTAGACGGGTTCCCATTTTCCTGAGAAACTGCCATACATATTTCCAAAGTTGCTGCACAAGTTTGCACTCCCACCAGCAATGGAGAAGCATTCCCCTTTCTCCAATCCTCTCTAGAATAAACTGTCCTTGGTGTTTTGAATTTTAGCCATTCTAATGGGGTGTAAGATGGTATCTCAGAGTTGTTTTGATTTGCATTTCCCTGATGGCTAAGGATGTTGAGCAATTTCTTAAGTGTCTTTCAGCCATTTTAGACTCCTCTATTGAGAATTCTCTGTTTAGTTCTGTACTCCAATTTTCAATTGAATTATTTGGTGTTTTGGTGACTAGCTTCTTCAATTCTTTGCATATTTTGGCGATCAGCCCTCTATCTGATGTGTGATTGGTGAAGATCTTTTCCCATTCTGAGTCATCCCTTTGGCCCCCAATTACTTACATTTAAAGATAAATTTAACAACATAGTAACATGACAGAATTTCTTATGTAAGACTATACAATAAAATTGTCAACAGTAGCATACAGATTCTTGAAAACATAAACATCATATATTCTTATGATAGTATTATTGGTTTAATATTCATAAACAAATGAGTTACATTTTAGACATAGGTCAAAAATTGAAATTTAAAAAGAGGTAATTATGGATGATAATTGTGTGCAATCAGCTTTACAACTGTAGTCATCTAAGGTGTTGCAGTAACATTCTAGACAACCTACACATTTGCAACACATTAATCATAAACCACCATATGTCACCACCATATACATAGTCACTCAAACCTGAAATTTTAGGATATTTTATCTTTTATAAGTGAAGACATATAAATGAATAGTTCTTCAATTATTGAAGTTCTAGTATTTACATATATACACCAATGCCTACATCAAAATTCAACATTGAGATAATGAATTTTGCAGCAGCAAATCTAAGAAGAATGTATAATAAAACTAAAACTTCAAGAAGGCTTTGGATACCTTAAACTTCCATCATTGGAAATGATGCAAAAAAGTAAAACAAAGTAACAAGTCATTTTTAAAAAATACTTTGACAATTTAAGGTAGTGGGAAAAGGAAAAAGAAAAACAACAAGAAGCTAAAAAGTCCACTCAATATATAAAAATGTGTATTTGTGGATAGATTAAAGGCAATTAGCCTAAGATATCTCATAATAATTTATATGATATTTAACTAAAATTTGAAATTCTGGATGAACTCCTACCTCCCAACTTAGGACATTCATTTTTTTACATACATAAAGCCTCTAGCAAACTTCTGAATAATCTAATCTGCCATTTGTCCATCACAGTGTCCTGGCTTTGATTTTTAATAAAAGCTTCACCTTTCTCAAGTAACAAGCTAGTTAATGAGTCAGTTCTTTTTTACTGGATTTTGTTTACCTCAGTTATAATTTTTTTACTGACTTAAAAGCAGTCAAAAGGTGAAGACATGCTTGATTTACTGAAGTGAGGGTCAATGGGAGGTTAGGATCTATTCAGTCTCTTCCTAAGAATCTCTGTGGAAGTGTTGAGCCCTTGTGACAAGCCTGGTCCCATGCCCAGCTTTGGCACCTTAGCTTCTATATGACTCAAAATTGGCATTGAATTCTTCTGTTAAGATACAGACTAAATCTATGTATGGGAGGATGTAGTGAAATTCTAGAGTGCTTACCCAGCATGCTCAAGATCCTGCGTTTCATGTTTGGAACCACATTCATACACAAATACAAAATTATGCAACATTGTATTTTCAAAGAGATCAAAAGTCTTATTTCAAGCCAAAGAGGCACTTTCCTCCTTAACCTTAGCACTATCTATTGTCCTTTTTAGGCAACAAATTTAAACCTAGCCATTGAAACATTAATTTCTCAGTTCCCTCAGTTTGTTTTCCTAGTTCCCTTATTCTTCAGTGCAAGGGGAGCGTGTCTGAAGCAGCACAAGCTAGGAGGGCAACTAATGATGGAAACAAAAATGCATTATGCAACAAATGGGAGGCCAAATTACTCTTTCCTGGATCAATTGTGGAAGCAAGGCCACCAATTTAGTTGCCAAAATCATTACTTGAGGAATTGCATGGAAGAGTGCTGGGTAAAGAAGCATTCATCATAATCCATTCATTACCTCAGTTAACATGGAGAATTTGCTTTTAAAATTTTTATTGGGATATTTTAATTGTCTTGTGTAAGGGATTCCATAATGGCAGATACATCATGAACTTTGATCATATTCACTCCAGCTCTCATTTCAGAAAACTGTTGAGTATTTGCTTAGCTCTTTTCCTGGAAGTATCCTAAGGCTCAGAAGGATTTGGCTACTAACCACTTCATTTCATTCATAGATATTCAAAGGTAAACAATCCACCAATATTCAGCAATGTTTTCTAAGTTCTTACTTTAGAATCTTCAATTTCAGAAAACACTAAAAGGATTATAGAAGTCTTTGGAAAAACTGCATCCAAAGTTGCTTTAGGGACAGTACCAACTAACCATGACACAATTCCACCTTTCACCATTAGGATAAGACATGGCTTCTATTTCATTGTCTAACTACAATTTGCCTTTTCAGCTTACTATTTGTTTGTTCAGATAAGTTCCCCTGAAGCTTGCTCAGATTAAGATCCTTTCTATAGAAAAATATTAATGTACAGAAAACTGATAAATAAAAGCTATGTTACATGATATATTGTAATTAAATTAGTAGCCAATGTCACTCAAATTTGGACACACAAGGAGTACTTTTGGCTTCCACGGTTTGTATAAAATTAGAGGTTTGATTTTTTTCTCATTCTTTAAGAGGTATTTACTCTCTTTAAGAGGTATTTACATTTATTACTTACTGACTTCATCCACTACACTGTCAATACTATACAGCTCTGTAATGAGGCTTGCTGTAGTTGATGACTGCCAACTTCCTGGTATTCAAATCACCATGAAAAAAGCTTTCTCCAGGTGTCTGAGGGGTTATTTTATTTCAGTTACGTGTGGTAGGAAGAGCAATCATAAATGTGGGGCATCACTCTTTCATGGGTTAGGGACCAGGACTGAATAAAGAATAGGAAGAGAGGTGAGCACAAGTATTCATTCCTCTCTACTTCTTAACTGTAGATACAAGGAAACCTTGAGCTCCTGACCCTGTGAATTCCCTCATGTGACAGACTGGGGCCTCAATCTCTGAGACAAACTAAGACCTCCTTCCTTAAGATGCTTTTGTCAGGTTATTTTCACAGCAACAGGACAACTAATAAAAGTTTTTTGTTGTTGTTGGCTGTTTTTATTTTTGTATGTGCAATTCAGTAACAAATACTCCTGGGAGCCAGAATAGATCCCCTTAATTCCTTTAAAATCAGAGTTTCCAGTATATTAACCATCTGCTAGAATAATTATTGTTGGTATAACTCCATGGGAATATACAACTTAATAGACTTGTTTTGGTTGAGAAGAAATAAATTGATCATATCTTGTAGAAATATTAAATTTTCTAGACCCTTATAGCCCTTATTAAGAACCTATGAACCTAAAACTTAAACAAATCAAAACAACAGCAGCAACAACTATGAAACCAATAAAAGACAGCCCAGGAAATACCTTTAATTCTCATGATGAATGCATATTTTCTCCAAGTACACTCAGCACTTATGAGTATAGTTTACACTGTCACAGTATCGTCTGTTATCTTTCTGTTCATATTTGGGGCATTAACGATTAGCTCAGTGATGAATATATTAAACCATATTTTGTGATTATGTTTCTATTCCTCACTTGTCATAGAACTGTACTTGCTCTTGAGGGTTCTATGGTGTTGTAGGTTGAACTGTGAGCCCTCAATTCCTATTTCAAAGCAATGCCTTTGAATATTGCTACTATTTTTAGAAGAAGAGGAGGCTAGGATACAGACAAAGAGAGGGTAGATTCTGGGAAAACACAGGAGGCAGATTTCCATCTGTAAGCAAAGGAGTGAGTTGATGGGGTTCAGATAACAGTGAACCTGCTGACACTGGGACTTTCGATTGCTAGTCTCATGAATTATAAGAAAACAGATTTCTGATTCTTATGCTGCTGAGTCATGGTAATTTGTTGTAGCAGCACTAGCAAGCTAATACATACAACTTTTTAGTGATTTATGAATAAACACAAATATCCTATAAGTTTGCAGTTAGAAACATAGTTATTCATAAAGTAATTTGATACCATGAGACTTCTCATTCAGTGATCATTTGTGAACATCTCCATTCATATTGACCTGTTTTAGAGTTGGCTCATAAGAGGCCGTCAATCACTGAACTTGCTTGTCAATCCTACACCAGTTTCATTCAACATATGGTTATGTGCCTTCACTAATCTAGATATTCAGTACAAAGAGTCGAATAGCAAAATGTTGTCTGATTCATGAAGAGTAATGGTTATAGTGAATAGTAGTAATTCATTCCTTGCATTCACAAGAGTAGATTTGCTACGTTAATGGCTTCAAGAAAATAGTCAAGCATTTAATACTTGGTTTTTGTTGTTACTTTAATGTATTTTTTTAATTTGTAGTTTTTTAAAGGCCCCAAAATTTTGAGCTGCTCAATTTAGTGACATTTAACAGTGCATAGCATATTGTATATAGCTATTCAACAAATGCTTGATAAATTGCTATAATTGTTCCTGAAATTTTCTATAGTAGAAAGTGTTAGTAATCACAACATACTCAATTTTCCACAGTGTTAGCTGTAATAATTGCAATGGTTATCCTTAACCTGCTGAGATGTTGCTTCATCTCAATATTGATTGCTCAGCCATGTAATGCTGGTTTCATGTTTTAATATTTATTTAAAGAGATGGGAGAATAGACTGGATTTTTTAAAAAGTATTTAAAATTACCTCAGACTCTGTTGTTAGCCTTCCTTCTCTGCATAAGCACCAGTTGCTAGATAGAGTCTAATAACATATTGTTGAAAAAGACATTTACTGATGAGTTAACACATGGTAAGGAAACTCTTTTCTGAATTGCTGCCAAAACATGATAAAGTATCTTGTCTAGTGTTATGGGGGTTATGACAAATTTTGTAAACTGAGATATTTTCATATATTAGTTTCAACACCACTTTTGGGGCATTATGGTACATTTCAATTTTCCTATCTCTGTTTAATATTATTATTATATATATTTTGAAAAATTTTAGAGAGGAATGGAGGAATTTTACTTTTTGCTAAATTGTTTTCTATCTGAACTTGGAACTACCAAGTTAGTTCTTTCATCCTTTGTTAAGTCTTACTATATTGGTTCTGAAATGAATTTGAGCACAATGCAGCATGTACATTTTGTTTTTGTTTTTGTTTTTTGGGATTTTTTGGTTTTTTGAGACAGGGGTTCTCTGTGTAGATTTGGAGCATATCCTGGCACTCGCTCTGGAGACCAGGCTGGCCTCGAACTTACAGAGATCTGCCTGCCTCTGCCTCCAAGTGCTGGGATTAAAGGCATGTGCCACCAATGCCCGGCCAGTATGTACATTTTGAAAGAGAGATAATAAAGAGTAAATATTCATTGCTTTACAAGTGTGTTTTAGCACTGGGAATTTTTGAAGATGATACAGATACACAGAAAAATTTCAACAGATGACCTTACAGTGCACTAACATTTCAACTGACATTTTCCTACATGATTTATTCTTTGCCCAGTGGTCAGACAGTGAATCAGTCAAAGTGACTTCTCCTGCCTCATGAAAAGGTGAAAAGGTATGTTCTCTGTGATTCAACACCTTCCCTCAGGTGACTCAGGAGACACTTTTCAAAGACTTATTCTAACTTTTTGGTGGGTTTATACTTCAAATCCTTGAAAACAAAGGAATAAAAACAAAAAAATAATGTTTGGTTATTATATGTGTAAAACATGACTCCTTCAAGACTTGATGGTATGTTTAAAATTCATTACCTCTTTCTCGACAACAAATATGTGCATGTTTTATTTATTGTGAGAATGATTCTAATGACATTTTTCTTTCATATTTTGGATTATGGACAGGGAAATTATGCACATATTTGAAAATCAAGCAATATTTAAAATTCAATGAAGATTGCCCAAAAGGAAAAAAAACTCACTCCAGTTCTGGAAAAATTTGACATTAGAAGACAAAGAAATTTATTTTCCCAAAAGGTAGCTAGCACTGGGAAAGTGACAACTCAAATAGATTTAACTATAAAGAGCATGTTTTCTTTTTGCTAAAAGGAGAATATCCAGACAGTGTCTATAAATAACAAGGTCATTTGCTTTATTGAGAAAGCCAATTTGTTTTCTCCAAATATGCACATACATGCAGCTGCTCTTACCAAGTGCCAAAGCTTTGGCATGTGTAAATACAGAGAAGACAAAGGCTGCCTACCAGGATCATCCCACCGTGGAGTTGGAATTCCACAGGTTTCAAGAGTCATACAAAATGAATTTGCTGTTTTAAAGGGAGTACAAATTCAGTTCTAGGGGTTCATTATTCAAGAGTGTAAAAAGTCCTCCCAAATCAATGTGAAAGAAGACAGAGCATACAATGTTTGTCAGAGAACAATGGAAGAGCAAGGAAAGAACTGGGCAGTCCATTAACCTCTTTGTCTTATATCAAAGCCAAATTGGTAGTGAAAGAAAAAGGCAACACTGAGAAAGGAAAAGGAAAGCTCTGACTCCACAAACAAGGAAAGCAACTAGCAGAACTGTTAAAAGCATTAAAGAAATCAATTCCTTCCCCACATCATCAGTAAGAGTCTAGGTCAGGAAAACCAAGAAATATATAGCACTTGTTTACTAGAACATGCTATGGTAGGACACACGCCCACGCACATGTGTATACATGGGCACATGTATACACACACACACACACACCCCACAGTCACAATCTGCCACTTCTTTGAAAAGAAATAGAGATGAAGAAGTAGCCTTGTCTTATCAGTGGAGTTCAGCAACTGCATATAGATTGTGTTATCTACAGAACATTGGCTCTTCAGACTTTAAAACTATGGTCAGGTTTGGCCGGTTCCATATACATACAATAGTAACTGAAATAATTTGAGCATGTATTTATCAGCATATAAGGCCTAGAACTTTGCATCCCAGCTACAAGATTCAGGCCTCTGTGTACAAGAAAATAAGGGCTACCTCAATGCCACACAAAAGAATATGTTAGTGTCCCTTTCCACTCTGCAGCAGGTTAATAATTTTTGAAATGTAGAGTACATTCTTAGTTGTTGATACAATTCTTTGCTAGATAATTGCTTTGAGCTCTGGGCAGCTCAGGGTTGGGAAAGATTTCCAGAAATAATCATGCACTGTGCAAGTCACTATAAACTTCCAAGAGCTGTCATTGACCATAATGTTAATGCCTATCTAAAAGGAAGTAATGACAAATCTGTGTCTGTTATGTGTGAAGCTATACTTTGTTTTTGGCTTAAGAAAATACTTTTAAAATGATAGTTTTGAAAACTTAAATTATGTCTGATCATCGGGTATCTACACACATCTTTAATGTTGCTGTTTCTTTCTTTGTCATCCCCAAATTTGTTACAGATTGAATGTTTGTATTCTTCCTTTGAAGTCCCAATTCTCAATATGCTGGTATTTAGAGGTGGTACTTCAGGGAGGTACTGAGGTTTAGATGAGGCTAGAGAACATCACTGCCACAATGGAATCAATAACCACACTAAAAGAAGTCGGTGATTATATTCTGTGTGTACACAAAGCAACAGTCATCTAAGCATAGGGAGATGACAAGTAACCACAAACTGCAGGACTATGTGGACAGAAATAAACATACAGAGACTTTTATTAATTATATTCTGTTTGGCCAATGACTCGGGCTTCTTATTGGCTAGCTCTCTCTTAATTATTAACCCATTTCTATTAATCTGTGTATCTCTACAAGGTCTTGGCTTACTGGTGATGGCTGCTGCTGTTGCTTCCCTGGCAGCTACATGACATCTCTCCTGTGACTGCATTCTTCTTCCCAGAACTTTTGTAGTCTGGTAGCCCCTGCCTGTACTTCCTGACTGGCTAAGTCCTGCTTATTCACTGGTCAAAACAGATGTATTCATCACCCAATAAGAGAGGCATATATTCACAGCATACAAAAAGACATTCACCACCATGACCATGCCTTAGAATGAAACCTATCTTTCTCTCTCATGCCTCCAGAATTGTGAGAAATGGTTTCTGTCATTTCAATCATCCAGCCAGTGTCTTTGTGTTATGACAATGCAAGCTGCCTCACATGAGTCAAAGAAGAAATGTCATCAAAAGACAAGATTGAAATAATTTCTGAACTTAGGAACAAGAAAGATAAAAGAGCAAACATTAGGTCTACTAATGGAAACTTCAAGTTTTGTATTGTGCTATACACCTTTGATCTCAGCACTTGGGTGGCAGACACAGGCAGATCTTGGAGAATTCCCAGACAGCCTGGTCTACATGGAGAGTTCCAGGCCAGCCAGGGTTATATAGTGATACTCTGTCTTTAGAAAAATTTAAACTTTGCTCTTAGAAATTATGAAAGCTGTGCATTTTGGATTTTCAATGCTATTTCATGGTAATTTATTTTTTTTCAAGACAGGGTTTCTCTGTGTAGCTTTGGGGCCTATCCTGGCACTTGCTGTGGAGACCAACTGGCCTAAGACTCATAGAGATCTGCCTGCCTCTGCCTCCTGAGTGCTGGAATTAAAGGCGTGCACCACCAATGCCTGGCCAGTATGTACATTTTGAAAGATAGATAATAAAGAGTAAATATTAATTGCTTTACAAGTGTGTTTTAGCACTGGAAATTTTTTAAGATGATACAGATATGGTAATTAACCTGGTTTATATGTAAAAATGACAAATGCCATGAAAAAGATATAGTGAAGATCAGAGAGAGTCAAAGAGAATAATAAACACTGGAATGGCAACAGCATAAGCTAATGAGATCCAGGTTAATTTTTACATTTAATTTTGTTCTGTATATGTCACATGAATTCTATATCACTATCAGTAATATAAAGTTTCTTAATGCATTTTGAGTTGTCATGGATTTTGAAAAGAACTACCCAAGTTTATTAATTTCCAACATGACTACTTATTGGGTATTATGATCATAGACAAGTCATATGAACTGTGTATGACACAGTTTCTAAAAAAAAGGATGCATGTTATGGTGTAGGAACTAAATAAGTGAACATATATAAAACAAAGAGTTCATAAACATACATACAATCATTCATCACAAAACGTTTTGTTTACCTCTAGAACCCATATATGACATTAGTCCTTTTATAATTAGTTTGGATTGTACTTATTCTAATTATAAAAAGACATTAAACTGTATTCTTTTGCAACTAAAGCACCCTCATATGTATTCTGGTTTTAACATTTCTTGACTACAAGGCCAACTTAAGTAGCTAATGTATATGATCTAGTTTGTGCAACTATACTCTGTGATCTTCATAAAGTAACAGAGTTGATTAATGACACTTTTCTCAAAATATATGTCTATCATTAAGGAATGCATGACTTTGTGCATGTATGCATGTATATTCATGTTATTTTTATTAATTATTTACATTAAAAGCAATCCTATTTTACATACCAATTACAGTTCTCACTCTCTCCTATCCCCCCAGCCTCTCCCCATCCTAATCCCCATCCCCTCCCCAGAGAGTGTAAGGCCTTCCATGGGGGATCATCAAAGTCTGTCATATCATTTGTGGCAGGACCGAGGCCCTCTCCATATATCTAGGTTGAGAGAGTATCCCTCCATATGGAATGTGCTCCCAATGCCCATTTGTGCACTAGGGATAAATACTGGTTCCACTGCCAGAGGTCTCATAGACTGTCTAGGCCCCCGAACTGACACCGAAGTTCAGGGGGCTTGGTTCTCCCACAAGTCATGTTATTATTACTGATAACAATCATTAATATGTAGAATGTAAAACACAAGTAAGAAGGTATTAAAATATAGACTTGTTCAGTCTTTTGATATTTACTGAGCTCTTAGTATTGTTCGATATTTTATTAAGTGATAAGGGTTTATAGTTTGGTACAAATTTGTTTAGTATTACAATATTCCTTTGATGGGTTATACCTTGATTGGTATGAAGTGACATTATTTTATTATTAGATTTAGCTTGAAGTCATTTTCTCAGATATTAGAATAGCAATTCCTGTCTGTTTCCTTGTTTCACTTCTTAGAATACCTTTGCAATTCCTTTTAGAGATATCAGCTGTCTTTGGTGGTGAGGTGTTTTTCTTGGAGGCACAAAATACTAAATCTTGCTTTTTAATAAACCAGTCTGCTAACTTGTGTGTTTTGATTTGGGAAGCTGAAACCATATACATTCAGTAGACAGATGTTAATTGACTACTATCATCTTGTTGCTTTAATGGTGTTTGTTTTCTTAGTCCTTTTTTGTTTAACTACTGTGCTAACACTGTTTTATTCCCCTGACATCTGTGGGTACACTTATCCTTTATTTCTGTCTTAAGTATTCCTTCCAGCATTGTCTATATGACTAGTTTGATGGTGATAAATATTTTACTGTGTTTTCCTCATGTAGTGTTTTTACTTCTTAAGTTTTACTGGTTTTTCTGGGTATGTTAGTGTGGACTGGCATTTGAGGTGCATCAGAACTTGTAGAGCATTAGTCCAAACACTTGTGGCTTTTAAAGTATTCATTGAAGTCAGCTTTTATTTTGTTAGGCTTGTCTTTCTATGTAACATCATCTTTGTGTATTGAAGACTTCATTATCCTTTCTTTGTTCTGTATATTTAGTGTTTTGACTATTATACGACTTGGGGAATTTCTTTTCTGGCCTGTACATGTGATGTTCTCTGTGTGACTTGCACCTAGATTGGTATCTCTTTTTCTAAACTTGGGAAATTTTCTGTGATTTTTGTTGACAATGTTTTCTGTGCCTATAATCTGGATTACTTCTTTTTCTATATCCATAATTCATAGGTTTTTGTCTTTTTGTGGTTTCTCAAAGATCCTGCATTTTACATTCACTGTTGTTTTAAAATTTTTATCATTTTATTTCAGTAATCCAATTCCTCTACCTTGTCTTTAAGCCCTGCTAGTCTACCTTACATTTGATCCATTTTATTGGTGAGTCTCTCCACGGAGCTTTTTATTTGATTTACTCAATTTTTTATTACAAAATTCACTTCAGTTTTGATTTTCTTCAGTATTTCTATCTCTTTATTGTATTCCTGAACTGTCTTCCTAATTTCATTCAACAATATGGTTGCTTTTTCTTTGTTTTCATTTTGAAATTTATTCATATCTTTTCTGAGATTTTTGAGCATATTCATAATTATTATTTGGACATCACAGTCTTGGGTACTTTCCTCAGGTGACATTACCATGAAAGTGCTAGTTTTTGGAGGTGGTATACTATTTTGTTTATTTTGTAGCATTTTCTCATGGTACTGGGGCACATGTGGTCAAGTCATTGTTTTGGATTTGGTATCAATACCTGTCCCACCCTTAAGGAGTGGACATTTTGATTTCTATTTGCTGTTTCTCCAGCCTTTCCTGTTTTGCCTCTGCTAGGTGGTATTCGGCGACCAGTCCTGGGGCCATAGAGAAGTTGTTCTAGCTCAGCTTGAGCAAGGTACACTATCTGCCTCATAAACAAATCCTCTGCCCAGCTAGCAGTTCTTCAAAAATTTAGGCTGGAGTACCAGAGAGGAGAAGGAAATTCCCAGTGCAGTGCTTGGAAGTAGAACTCAACAAGGATGTTCAACTCACAATGATTGAGTTCCAAAGGCAAGGCAGAAGGGAGTAAGTATTACTTTGGAGTGTCCCAGCAGCTCAACACAGGTCCTCAGATGGTGGTGGCTTGAGTTACAGAGGGAGCACGAAGATAATGCTACCTGGATAGCACCTTCATAGGGCTTGATTTATTCCTCAAAGGGAGTAGCTTGAAGTCTGATGGGAGACAGTTCCAACTGTGGAAACTGAGTAGGGCAGGTCTTCAAATAGCAATGGTGTGGGGTTTCAAGGGAACAAAGAAGAGAGCACTACCTGTAGGACCCATAACTGGGATTGGAACGAGCATTCCATTGTTTTTTTGTTTTTTGTTTTTTTGATTGGTTGGTTGTTTTTTGTTTTCAGAGCCAGAGATCAAACCTGGGGATTTCTGTATGTTTAGCAAATACTCTGCCACTGAGCTACATACTCAGGCCCTGTTCATTATATTTCTGTATTATTTTGGAAGAAGATATTACTGGGAAAAACTGGAACAGATTACATGCACTTTTCTGCACTTATTTTCTTACTATTATACATGAATTTCTAATTATCCCCAAACAAAACATTTAAACAAAATTAATTAGTGGACTTATATAAACTAATAGAATATAAAGACAATCAAGAAAAGGCATATTATTCTCAAAACCTGAATGGAGAAAAAGATAAACACAGAAAAAAAAATTCAATCCGTATAATAGGACAAAAGTGAGTGAGCAAAGTGACAAAAGAATAGAAATCAAATCAAAATACTTTCGTAAACACCAAAATTTTATGTTGTCTTATTTTTTGTTAGAGAAATTCTACACAAAAGAGCTATGGGTTATTTTAAAACAACATTCTAAAAACACAAGCATTTTAAAGAACAAAGCCAATAAAGTGTATAAAGGGTGAGAAAGGATATCGTTGAACAAATATGTTACGATAAATCTTTCCCCCAAAAGTCGCCCAAGCCCTACTGCCACGTGGGAGGTCTCTGCCTGCCGCCTGAGTTCTACCCACCAAGTTAGGGCCCCAAATAGTACACAGAGACTTCTATTATGTACAAATGATGCTTGGCCAATGACTAGGATTCTCATCTGTTAGCTCAGTCTTAATTATCATAAATCTATATATTTTATAAGACTTATAAAATCTGGATGAAGAGCAGAGGGGAAAAGGGGCCCACTTCCTGCTTGTCCTTGCTTAAATATTAGTCTCCTTGCTATGTCATTTCCTGCCTGGATCACCACTTCTCTACTACATTTCCCAGAATCCACTTTGACTCCTAGTCCTGTCTAACTTGCTGCCTCATTGGCCAAACAGTACTTTATTCAACAATCAATAAGATGAACATACACAGAAATACATTCCCCATCACAAATATTAATGTAAATAAATAAAAGCATTTGTAAGCTAATCTTTATCAGATATAATATACCTTAGCTTCAAAGACTCATTACAGATTAGGAGAGATAGTACCTCATAATGACATAGAGAAATTTAGCAGATCACAGAATAATTCTAAATCTGTAAAATTTAATGTTATAGATTCAATACATGAAGTAATAAATTAAATAACTACAAGGAGAAGCGAACATACCAGGTTCAAAAGAAACCAGAACAAATGGTTATCTGTGGCACCAATAAGCATACCATAGCACATGATGGCCTCTTTGAGATACTGTGAACACTAGCATATTGGCTTTCCTTGACTCTTCTGACTACACCCCATACCCTAAATTTTCAGCTCATGGGCTTCCCTTTCTCAACTTCTCATTCCCTTATAACTCAGATATTTTGGTTATATGCTCTCTTTTGTCTTCCTCTTTTTTGCAGGAGAGGGGCGAGAGGAAAGTGGGGGAGAGAGAGGAATGGGAGAAGGAGGGAGGAGGGAGAGAAAGAAAGAGAAAGAGAACTTGTCTTCCTCAAGTTCTTCCTTGGCCACCTCAGTAAAGTTACAGATTTGGAAACCATAGTTACTAGCCTTAAACAAATGGCTAGATATAAGACTCATGCAGCTAACATTTAGAAAACATGTATTTTACTTCAAGCACATATAAGAAACTATGATAAATATGGTTGATAACAATATGCTATATTTTAAAAGTTGTGAGATAGTATACTTTAAGTGTTCTCAAAACAAAAATGATGGATATGTGTGATATAACATGTTAATTGGTTTAATTTAGCCATGCCATTGTGAACATACTGTATTGTGTATCATAATTGTGCATGACTTTATTTATGAGCTAAATAAATTAATTAAAAATGAAAATATACTGTATAAATAATTTAAAAAGAAAAAATGGGAGAAAATAAAATATTAAATTTTTAAAAAAGAAACTTATAAAGAGCCTTCAAAAAACATAGTCCAAATAACTAGGTAACTGCCCCTGGTTTAGCAATGCAAATCTGGAAAGACTAGAAATTAATAACAGCCCCAAAACAATCTGAAGTAAAATTACAACAAAATTATAAACAATCCCTAAGTGGAAATAAAGACACATTCAAATTTGAAAATATTTTCAATTAATTACAATGAAAATATTAAAGAATAAATTTCCTGGAGTGAAACTAGAAGAGTACTGACAGTAAAATATTCAATTTCAAATAAATACTGATGGAAGTAGAAATGGTAGATAGAACTCTAAGAACCTAAAAAGAAAATGATAAAGATATCAAATTAATGAAATGCTAATTAAGTAATACTGAATAAATTAACAATGTTAAAAGCAACTTCCTTGAACAGACCAGTAAAATACATAATAGTATAGCAAGTTCGGTCAAAGAAAAATGAAGAGTACAAAATGGTGATTATAAAGACACTTCAGAGAGAATGTTATAAACAATGAGTCAATACATTTTTTGTAGTAAATGAAATAGAACCAAAAACTACTGGAAATTGTTTAATTTAAAAGCTGATTGCAGACAAGAAAAAAGAAAAGCAAACTACACCATTACAGACAGTGAATAGTGAATGTGCTGTTTAAATATTATCACATAATATAATAATATCCATTATCAAAACCTATATAATTTTAGAGATTTATTATACAATATATTTGATTACATTTCCCCTCCTCCAACTAAGAAGGACACAACTGGGTTCATTTAGTAGAAGCGAATGCCATTGGTTTATTGCAGCCAGCAGCTTATATGCAAGGGGAGATGGGAAAATATCACCTGCTAGCAGAACGTACTCCGACACCCTATCATAAACAAGGAAACCACAACACCTGCCCATGGCCAACGAAGCAAGAAGGGAATGGTGACAAGGCATAATGTTATAAAACAAGAAAGGTTCATAACAGGATATTGATACTAGTGGGTGAGGCAAGGAAAACAGGAGGGACCTGTGGTTATGCTGGAAAACAACTCACAGAGACCCCATGGTGGCTGGGTCAAAACACAAAACCCTTTTTGGGGCTCTTAACACCATTGGAAAACACAGGTACTCACATTATGATTCATAATAGTAACAAAATTACAGCTAGGAAATAGCAGACATCATAAATGTATGCTTAGGGGTCACCACAATACAAGGAACTATATTAAATAGTTGCATCAGCATGGGAGGTTTAGAACCATTGCACTTAATTAATCATACATCACCCATGCCTTCCTTGACTTTATGTACTGTAAGCATCACTTGGTGTCAAATGACCCTCACCTGGCAAGTCATCTAAAAAAGCTAACTATGTATTTTCTTCATTTGTCTTACACCTTCGTCTTTGTGTGTGGTTTGATAAAACACACAGGAGCTAATTCAGCTGAGTAAATTTCCAAAGTCCTCTCATGTTATCTTGCCAGAAAAGGTCACTATTAGTATATTAGTCATATAACCTTTGACTACTCACAGAAAACATTGTATCTGTGGTAAGAATTGCATGTAGTCTACATGAGAAGTTTACTAGCTATCCATGTCTATATTCATTCTATGCCCTAACTGATTTCAAAGGAAGATTTTCAGAACACCTAAAGGAAGCATATTGAAGACTATCAGGAAGGGAATCTAAAAGTGTGACAATAAGGATTAAAACATTAAAGACTTGAAATCTCCAGCCTTCAACACAGAATAAAGTATAGAATAAGTAGAAAGTGAATGAACATATAAACATTCCATTCTTCCTTTTAATGGATAGTTTTGAAAGTTTAAGTCTTAGATTCTGGGAATAATATCAATAAAATATAATTGACTTAGATAATAGGGAGTAAGTACATTTCCAAATATGGGATTACCAGATCCTTCCCTATTTCATTTTTTTCTAGTTGCTGGTGCAATGAAAACAGTCAAGAGAGAAGAATGTAGAAACCATTATGTAAAAAATTATTCTAGAAAAAATACTAGACAAATTTACTTCAGTAGCAATGAGAAAAATAAGAATTAATTAATTTTATGAATACTTATATGATGGCAGCTCTTAAAAATCATCTTGTTTTCCTTCCCTTCTGTGCAGGGGCTACCTATACTGGTACAAAAGGAGGATCACAGAATCAAAGTAGCTTATTCAATAGCTTGCTAGCATCATGTGCCACTGACTCTGGGACAGTATTTCCCTGGGAAATGTGTTCCCACTACATTTACTTGTTTGGAATATTCAACTCACAAGCTACAAACAATGTAACAATGGACAGAGCTCATCTCAGCATATACTAAGATTGTTTGTCATTTTGTAAATAACTTCAAATAATGGCCCCATATGAACATGGAATGGAGAAATTGCCTAAAGTTTTATTAGAAAATGTGTAGCAAAGATCACAGCAATAAAATGGACTTTTCCTACCATTATTTGATAAAGAAGATCTTACTAGTAGGTACTCTATTAAAATATGCTTTTGGGTAAGATAATATTTGTTTGGTTATGTCAGGTAAGAGTCTAGATGTAGATATAAATATATGCTCCAAAAGAATAAGACTATGATGATCTATCTCTACTTTGTTACGCCCTATGCTCTAGTGCCTTGAATAAAATTATATATTTGTGACTCAACAGATGACAGTATGAACTAAATATAAACTAAAATTGGTGCATACCCCTCATCTGAGCTAAAGCCACTCACGTTTTGCTAATCCCTTGTCTACTGACAGTGATAAAAATATATCATACCGAAGGACAGGGGATTGACCAACTGGATTTTCAAATAACTTGGATATAATCCTGTAAGGACCAATGTTGCATTTAAATTTTCTGTTTACTTTTCCCAAATGGGCACATACCTAAAATACATTAACGTGGATTAGATTAAATGTAATATAATTTGCTATTTTATTTAATGTTGTTCTCTTACTCAGTTACCATCATCAAAAATATGATAAAATAGTTTAAGCTGCTAAGATATTATGAGTACCAAAGCCAGGAGTTCTTTCCCTCAAAAGCCTGCAATAACTGAACTAAGATGTGCTAATTTATCTCCTTTTCATAAAAGCAGATGAAAAGCATTTGTAGCAGTTTAGTCTCCAGTGGCCTGTGACATGACCATCACTCCACAAAATTGACTGAAAATTCAAAATGCTTTCTCCCACTTGCTTGGTGCTCTAAGTCTCATTTTGATTTGTTAGCAATACTGTCTTGTGTTTCTTAGACCTACCACAGAGGCATCTTAGTTTCCTCTTTCATTAAAACTATAATTCTTCAGACAGAAAATCTTCCCTGGGTGATATGCTTATAAAGGACAGTGAAGAACCTATGACACTGAAATGAAATGTAAAAATTTTTCTGCATCATCTAAGCACATCAGCAAACACACACACACACACACACACACACACACACACACACACACACACACACACACACGTCTATCTCAGTCGAAGTGTCTGCTATTATATTTATCGGTCTCCTGAGAACAACTGAAAATGAATTGGCTGTTAGAAGACTCCCGAAATGGGACAACATGATATGAATTGTCATATTGCGTCTGACCTTTGGTGTCAGTCTCTTACTCAGTCTCCAACTTTTGATTTCTTTCTGTGGAGGTGCTCTGTTCTATCAAAATGATCTTTGTATTTTTCAGACATTGTACTTGGAAGGCTGACTTTTGAACCAACATTTAAATATATTTCATGTTGATGAAATGACTATTCCCAATATAAGAATGTGAACACCTATGGATTTATTCATTCTTGCTTGTTACATGAAGGCCTTTTTCCACAAAAAGCATTTTCTTTCAACCCTTGTTTGTATATTTGTGTTTTCTGTATATCTTTGAAGCAGTCTTCTACATTCAAACTTACTCTCTTTTTTCATCATTTTTTATTTAAATTAGAAACAAATTGTTTTACATGTCAATCCCAGTTCTCTCTATCTCCCCTCCTCCCCTGGCCCCAATAACTCCCTAACCTATCCCATAGCATTTCTGCTCCCCAGGGGGAGTGAGGCCTTCCATGGGGTTCTTCAAAATCTGTCATATAATTTGGGATGGGCCTAGGCCCTCCCCCATGTGTCTAGGCTGAGGGAGTATCCCTCAATGTGAAATGGGCTCCCAAAGTCCATTCCTATGTTAGGGATAAGTACTCATCTACTACAAGAGGCCCCATAGATTTCTGAGGCCTCCACACTGACACCCACATTCATGGGATCTAGATCAGTTCCATGATGATTTCCCAGTGATCAGTCTGGGGGACAAGAGTTCCTGTTGTTCAGGTCAGCTGTTTCTGTAGGTTTCACCAGCCAGCCTGGTCTTGACCCCTTTGCTCATCACTCCTCCTTCTCTGCAACTGGATGTCAGTTCAGTTCAGTGTTTAGCTGTGGGTGTCTGCTTCCATCAGCTGCTGGATGAAGGCTCTAGGATGGCATATAAGTTTGTCATCAATCTCATTATCAGGGGAGAGCATTTAAGGCAGCCTCTTAGATGGTTAGTTGGTAAAACTTATTCTCTTAATTCTTACATTTTTTCACTCATCAAGTATCTATTTCATGTCATGCACAATTCTTGACAAATCAGAAACCAGTTTACTAGGATCCCTGCTTTCACAAAGCTAGTTCAATGGGAATAAAATTATTGGCATTAAATTATAATATGATGGAAAAAGAGAAATGTCTCAGCAGTTAAGAATGTGTACTGTTCTTCCAGGAGACTCAAGTTCAGTTGCCAGCACCCACATCAGGAGGCTTGCAATTGACTTTTACCAGCTCCAGGGAGATCTGAGCCCTTCCTTGAGCCTCTGTAGATACCTATATTCATGTGCATAGAAACACATGTACACATGTATATACACATGTACACACACATGCACAAACAAGGACACAGACATAATTAAAACAATAAAATGAGTCTATAAAATTATGTGAACTGTAGAATTCTTCCTTTCTAGAACTACCAATAAAGTATGGTACAAAAAGTAACAAGAATTCTGTTGATGCATATGATCTGTATATGAAATGCTCTTACATGCTCATATTTTCAATGATTATTTCCAGAAGTTGGTGCTTTTTCAGGAAGTCTGAAATCTTTGGGAGGTATAACTTAGTTAGAGGAAGTGATTCACTAAGGATGCTTTAAATAAGCTGTCTTATCCTGAACTTTCCTCCTATCCTTTGCTTCCTATCCACCAAGACATGAACAACCTCCTCATCCACACACCCTAACACACTGCTAAGATTTTGTCTGCCTTGCCAAGGTCCCAGAAACATAGAACAAATTAACCTTCCACTAGAATCTCTGAAATTGAGTGTGAATAAACCTTTTCTCCCTTGGATTGTTTTTTTTAATGCATTTTGCCACAGTAATGAGAAGGGAATCTAGTAGATCATGGGTTCAAAATAAAAGTTCAGTATTTATTCTTCTATTAGTTTACAGAACTTTCCTTTATTTTATTTTCATTTTAGCAGAAATGCTATACATAGACAACATCTTGAACTTTCTTCTTTGATCATGATACTTCAGAAGTCATTATTTTTATAAGATTCTCTACAGATAACAAATTTATTATTTTGAGACATTCTGATATCATGTAGTAGCCAAAAATATTTCAAGAAAAAATACTTGATTTATATGTTTCCCTATGTAAAAGTGAAAAAGGGAAAGAAGTAAAATAGAATAATAATAATAGCAAATCATTCTTCTGAATCTGATTTTAATGTTTCTTTTGCATGAATTAGAGAAAATACATCATACATATACAAACTTTTGTTTTGAATCTATGTATTTTTTCTCATCTGAATATATCATAGATACATGTCACAGAGATATGTATTTCCAAATGTAATTTTAATGAGTTTCAATTATGGTCACAAATCAATGGATATATTTTAAAACCTATAATATCTTACAATTGTATTCTTGAAGGCATGACAAGCCTGGTGAATTTAAGTGAAGGAAAAGCTTTATTCCACTCTCCTGCTAAAACTAAAAAGAGATCAATGAAATAGATGCACCTTTGGTGGTTTGAACATAGTTCACCCCTTAATCATTGAATGTGTTCATCAATTCAAAAGGTAAATAGAAACACTAACATCTTATCAGATTGATTTTAAATAATAAGCCCATTGAATGGTAATTGAATTAGATACATATTTCTTTTTGTGTTGAAAAGGACTATTTTTATTCTTTAATTATAACTCATATTTACATATCCATCCCCCCATTCCCTTGCCCTCCCATCCACCCATGTTCCCCACCAATACCCCTAACCCACCCCCATCTCCTCCCCATGGATAGTGAGGGCCTCTTCAGGGGACCTTCAAAGTCCATCATAACATTTGGGGAGGGCCTATGCCCTCCTTGCTGTATCTGGGTTGCAAAAGTATCCCTCCATAGGGAATGGGCTCCCAAAGTCCATTTGTGCTCTAGGGATAAAGACTGGCTCCACTGTCAGAGGTCACATAGACTGTTTTGGCCTCCTGGCTGGCACCCACATTCAGAGGACTTGTTTCAGTCCAATGTTTCCCCAGCTTTATGACTAGTGTCTCCAAGCTCTCACTAGGTCAAGTCAACTGTTTCTGCTGGTTTCTGCAGCACCATCTTGGCTTCTTTGCTCTTCCCTCCTCCCTTTCCACAATTGGATTCCAGGGATATGGTTCAGCACTTAGCTGTGGGTGCCTATTTCTGGTTTGAACAGCTACTGGATGAAGGCTCTAGGAATGGTAACCAAGGTAGGCATCAATCTCATTTTAGGAGAAGGGCATCAATGGCATCCTCTCCACCACTGCCTGGCTTCTTAGTTGGCATCATCGCTGTGAATCCCCTAACATTTCCCTGTGCCTGACCTCTCTCCAAACCTGTACTGTCTCCCTCTATCAAGGTATCTCCTTTCTTGCCCTCCTCTATTCCTCCCCCTCTCAGTCCTCTTGTTCTCCTCCCCCCTCCCCTTCTTCCCTTCCCACCTCCCTGCTCTCCCTCGAGGGGCTCCCACTTTATTCATGGGTTCTTGTCCCCATCCCTTTCTTCGAGGGACTATGCAATTTTCTCTTGGGGTCTTCCTTGTTTCCTAGCTCCTCTGGCAGTGTGGATTGTAGACTGGTAATCCTTTGCTCTATGTCTAAAAATAAAAAAATGAGTAAGTACATATTTCTTTTTTTTCTTTTTTCCCTTCTCCCTCTCCCTCCCCTTCACTCACCCCTCCTACCCCACCCCGATGTACCTCCCACCCTATCCACCCTCCACTCCCATGGCAGGATAAGGCCCTCAATGGGGGCACCACAAAGTCCAGAACATCATCCTGGGCTGAGCCTAGGCCCTTCCCCATGTGTCCAGGGCAAGAGTGTATCCCTTCATGTGGGATGGGCTCTAAAAGTCCCTTCTTACACCAGGGAAAAATACTAATCCACCACCAGGTGTTACGATAAATCTTTCTGCCAAAAGCTGCCAAGCCCCACTGTCACATGTGCGCTTTATGCCAGCCACATGCCCGAGTTAGGGCCCAAATGAATACACAGAAACTTGTATTAGGCACAATGCTGCTTGGCCAATGAATAGGATTCTCATCTGTTAGCTCAGTCTTAACTATCATAAAACTATCATATTTTATAAGACTTATCTTATTGGACGCCTTATTGGCACCCCACCTTGCCGGTGGATCACATCCTGCTGCTGGAGCAGAAGCTAAGGGGAAAAGAGGCATGTTTCCTGTTTCTCCTTCTTTAAATATGAGTCTCCCTGCTATGTCACTTCCTGCCTGGATCACCACTTCTCTACTACATTTCCCAGAATCCACTTTGACTCCTAGTCCTGTCTAACTTGCTGTCTCATTGTCCAAACATTATTTTATTTAACAATCAATAAGATAAACATACACAGTACATTCCCCATCATCTCCTCTTTTCTGTCTAAATAAAAGGATTACTTATCTTTTATAATAACTGAAGAAAACTAAACCATAACTATCTGTCTTCAATTCTATCAAAGACCACAGAAGGATAATATATAAACTCAAGAATTGACAGAGAAATCTTGCTACCTGGACAGTCACCCAAAGTTCCTCTGTAACGTTGGGATATCCATCTTCAGCCTATAGGCCACAGTGTGTCTGGCACACTTCTCCATTTCAACAGGAACCCTTCAGTACTGTCTTGTTTTGTAAGTTCAACAGTCACTTTCTTGTGGGTCCTGCATGTCCAGTTTATATAGCAACAGTCGAGGCAAGAGCAGATTCTTGCCCAAATAGCTAATCTTGCCATGTTTAAAGCAAATTCCATAATGAGTTTCTTTGATGCCCATCCTCCTTTCTGAAGTAATTGGTGTGCTAGGAGCAGTTGTGTCTCACTGCCAAGAAAAACCCTAAACAATTTAAATGCCATATTTCTGTAGGTCTTTGAAAGGTTTGAAGAATACCTATCCATCTCAAATACATCTCTGTATATCTAGAAAACCTAACTAACCTAATTAAAAGTTCTGACTATTATAGGTAAAAGATCTGTATAAACACAATACAAGAGGAGACATATACATATCACAAAATTGACCTTAAAGTTGTATCAATAAATGAAAATCTATACCAATGCAAAATATTAATTCCTATATCCTATTCCCCTTTTCTTTCTTTAAAAAGAGATTGAATATGCTCTTTCATTTAAATTCCATTTAAATGAAAACAAACATTTATAAACAATATTTGGGGAGTTGGGCTTCGTTCCTTCTAAACTGCTTCCTGCTGATTGGGGGCGATGTTCATATACCATGGGGATCATGATAAAACATAGAAACCTGATCAACCCCTTGTTTTTGTAGTCTGTAAGGCTGTATCGTCTCAGCTTCAGGGGGTTTTGCTTGATCAAAACATATTAGTCTGGAAGGAATCCACAGCTTTTCATTTTCTGTGGAAATACAAGCAAAACTTTTATTTCTAAGTTGCCTTCCTTAAACTTAAATTTTGAATTTAGAGCATTTTTAAAATGTATAAGTTGGATTAATTTAGCAGCATTTATAATCAAATGTATTTTAGTAGCAGTAAGTCTTTCCTCAGTAATCAAAGAATTTAAAGACAATATGGCATATAGTATCCAGATTTTCTGTGTATTTTCTATCTTTATGTGGCTTTTTTATTACCTTATTTTTGCTTTCTTTTGTTTCTTTTTTCCCGAGACAGGGTTTCCCTGTGGAAATCTGCCTGCCTCTGCTTCCTTCAGCAAATCCTACCATTGTGTGCTACTACAACCGGCTACTCTATTTCCTCCTGTTATTTTTTCTCTCACAAGCCCACATATAGTTTTTAATGTAGTGTAAACATTTACAGGTTTTTCTTTATCTGGGTCTGTCTTTATCATCTTAGGAGTGCCGAGTCTAAACCCCAAAAGTGCCTGGATGGCGTGAGCATAGGGAAGCTGCTCCAATGCCTCTCAGCGGCCCAAAGGGCAGGCTGTAGCAGCAGGTTTACCTCTTTATCCAGGAACCTTGTGGGATGGGGTCATTCCGCTCACTGACACCATTCTGTTATGATAAATCTTTCTGCCAAAAGCTGCCAAGCCCCACTGCCAAATGTGCTCTTTATGCCAGCTGCCCTCCCGAGTTAGGACCCAAATGAATACACAGAAACTTGTATTAGGTACAATGCTGCTTGGCCAATGAATAGGATTCTCATCTGTTAGCTCAGTCTTAACTATCATAAACCTATACATTTTATAAGACTTATCTCATTGGACACCTTGTTGGCATCCCTCCTTGCTGGTAGATCACATTGTGCCCCTGGGGCAGGAGCTGAGGGAAAAAGAGGCATGCTTCCTGTTTCTTCTTCTTTAAATATGAGTCTCCTTGCTATGTCACTTCCAGCCTGGATCACCACTTCTCTACTACATTTTCCAGAATCCTCTTTGACTCCTAGTCCTGTCTAACTTGCTGTCTCATTGGCCAAACAGTATTTTATTTAACAATCAATAATATAAACATACAGTAGTAAATTACCCATCAACCAGGGGCCCCCTAGAGTGCAGAGGCCTCCTCATTGACATCCATGTTCAGGGGTCTGGATCAGTCCTGTATTGGCCTCTCAGACAGCAGTCTGGGGTCCATGTGCTCCCCTTGTACTGGCCAGTTGTTTCTGTGGGTTTCACCAGCCTGGTACCAACCTCTTCGATCTTCATTCCTCCCTCTCTCCAACTAAGTTCATGTTATTTAAACACACTAGATTTATGTCTCAATACTTCAAAAGTTGCCAAAGTCTGATATTCTGAAAGGTTAGACATACTGGAGTTCTCTGCCCACAATAATATACATTGCTATTTACTTGTCAACAAATTGTCAACTTCTGTCTTTTCATTTTTATTCTGAAATATTTTGTGTATAATTTGTTTTCTGTTTTTAGTGTGACTACACTGAACACTAATGGTTTTGATGCAGGTATTACTGACCACTCAAAGTCAGGTAAATGAATATTCTTTGAGTTCTATGAGACTTCCTTCATTGCTTCTGCCCCCTTTCCTGTTTTTATTCTTTCTTCCAATTCTAATTGAAATTTCCTTTATACCCACTATCCATACCTGTACCCCTCAACATTTTAAAATTTTCCCAAAGTTATGCTTTCTTGTATTTAAAAAATTTTCTTCTCCCTTCAGTGCTTTGTAAAGCAGGCTGCTGTTTTGGAAATCAGATTTCAATTAAAATGAACCAGTCTCCTGGGCAGTGGGAGCTTGTATTTTTTCTATGTGGTTTTGTTTTATGACCTTCAAATTATTGTGAATCAAGGACACCTACATTGAATCATTTTCTCTACATCCATTATGTACAATTAAACATTCTTTCTGCCTCTGTCTCTGTCTGTCTCTCTGTCTGTCTCTGTCTCTCTCTCTTCTCCTTTTCTTCCTTGCTGAGAAGAGGATAGATAAGGGAAGAGATAGGATGAACCATCTTTAGTAAATAGCTCTGGGAAAACTGTTAAAAATGTTCAACTCTGTGCTGGGTAGTTTTACATCCACTTAACTCGGACAAGAGTCATCAGAGAAGAGGGACCCTCATTTGAGAAAATGCTTCATAAGATCATGCTGTAGACAAGTCTATGGAGTATTTTAGAAATTAGTAATTAATGGGGGAAGGCCCTGCATACCGTAGGTGGTGATATCCCTGAGCTATGTAGGCAGATTTTTCTGGACCTCCTGCCCACTCCCAAATCACAATGAGGAGACTTAATATTAATTATAAATATCTAGCCAATAGTTCAGGCTTGTTATTAACTAACTCTTACATCTTAAATTAACACTTATTTCTTATCTACCCTCTGCAACATGGTGGTACCTTCTTTCAATACTGTACATTTATCTCCTGCTTCTCCTGTATCTCCTAACATGGCCTAGACTCTACCCTTCTCCTTCCCAGCATTCCTCTGCCCTGAAAATCCTGCTTAGCTATCAGTACATCAGATCTTTACTAACCATTGAGAGTAATGCATATTCTTATTGTACAAAAAGATTGCCCCACAGCAGGGCTCAGGGTACTGATTTCTATTAGAAAACTAGCTGAGCAAATCATGGAGTGCAAGCCAGTAAGCATTATTCCTCAATGATTTCTGCAACAATTCTTGCTTCCAGGTTCCTGCCCTGCTTGAGTTCCTGTCCTGACTTCCCTTGATTATGAACTGTGATATAGAAGAAAAATACAAATAAACCCTTACCTCCCAACGTTGCTTTGATCATAGTATTTCATCACAGCAATAGTAACCATCACTAAAGCAACATTCTTAATGATTAGGGAAATGCATACTAAAAGTTATTTGAAATTTAATCACGCCCCAGTAAGAATGGCCAAGATCAAGAAAGCAACTGAAAACAAATACTGCTGAGGATGTTGGAAAAGGAGAACACCCATTCACTGTTGGTGATATTGTAAACTGCTCCAACTACTCTGGAAAACACTGTGAAGAATTCTTGAAAAGTACATCTACCATATGATCCCACTACAGCACTCCTTGATATGTGCCCAAAGGACTCCTGTTCTACAGATACTTGTTCACCTACTTTCATTGCTGCACTATTTACAGAAACTAGGAAATAGAAACAACCTAAATGCCCCTCAAATAATGAAAGGACAAGGAAATTGTGGCACATGTGCAATATGGAATACTATTTAATTGTAAAGAAAAATGAAATCATGAAATTGTCAGGTACTTGGTTGGATCTGACAAGTATAATATTAAGCAATGTGACCCAAACTCCAAAAGAGCATACTATCTTTTATTTGTGGATCCGATTTCTAAGTCTTTATAGTTAAGTGTACAACCTATGTGACCATAGCAGCCAGGAAAGCAAAAAGAGACTATTGTAGAAAGAGGTGGAAACATTATAGTGATGGAGACAATATGACTATGACACCTGTGCTATGAAATAGAAAATGAGTAAAATCATGGATACTTTAACTGGGGAGGTGGTGTAGGGGGAATGCAGAGTCAGAAAGAGGGAGTACAGATAAGTAACCCTAAGGATATCTTGAAAAGTCATAGGAAATCTATCTTTTTTAGGATTTTCTTTTTTATTAGAAAGAAAATTATTTTACATGTCAAACCCAGGTCCCTCTCACTCCCCTCCTCCCCTGACCCCCACTAACACCCTACCTATCCCGTACCTTTTCTGCTCCCCAGGGAGGGTAAGTCTTTCCATAGGGGGTCTTCAGAGTCTGTCCTATCCTTTGGGATAGGGCCTAGGCCAACCCCCTTTTGTCTAGGCTCATGGAGGATCCCTCCATGTGGGATGGGTTCACAAAGTCCATTCCTATGCTAGGGATAAGTACTGATCTACTAAAAGGGACCCCCTAGATTTCCAAGGTCTCCTCACTGACACTCACACTCAGGGGGTCTAGATCAGGAAATCTATCTTTATAAACCTATTATGAAGTTAGTATACAGGAGGCTAGAGGGATGGCTCAGCAGTGAAGAGAATTGGCTGCTCTTCTAAATCACCAAGATTTGATTCCAAGCATCCACACCTCACAAATTACTGTAACTCCAGTCCCAAGGGCCCCAATGCCCTCTACTGGCCTCCTCTGGCACCAAGTACACACGTGGTACACAGACATACATACAAGCAAAATAATCCTGCAAATTGTGTGTGTGTGTGTGTGTGTGTGTGTGTGTGTGTGTGTGTGTGTGTGTGTATACAGAGTTATAATGGCCTCCACCCCCTAAAGAGGAAGACACAATCTAACAAACAGCCCAGTTTCTGGCTAGGAAATCTGTTTTCAAGGTTGTTGATTAGAGGAGGTTAACAGAAACATAAAACAAATTTGCATTATTTTCATTGCCCCCTATTGCTTCTCAGAACTAGTGCTAAAGATGTCACATACTTTGGACACAGCACTTGGAGGAATCCAGCTAGAACTTAACTGCAAGCTTCCTTCTGGGGGATTAGCTCTTATGGTATCTGAACATGCTGTGTGAGCTGAGTTGCCTAGTGGAAAAGGCAATCAACAGTCCTACCCCTCCCTAAGCGTGAAAGCTATAATAATGACTTGTTAGGAAAGATATCCTAAGTGATATAATAGTGGCACTTTTACATCGAAGGCAACTGACAACTGCCTAACTGTACATAAGATCTGTTTGATAGGAGAGAATTCACACCTAGTACTAGAAAATCTAGTTAACTATCTATAGCCAGTCATGTCACAGACCCTGGAGGAAAATATACTGCTAACACATTACTGAAACAATATAATTCCCAAGTGCTTGTAAGTAAATATCCTTGTTTCCACAAGGAAGTATAATTCTCACCATCAAATAAGCTGGGTTTTTTTCTAAAAGGCAGAGACCACCACAGAAATTCAAAATTAATCAAAATAAAGAGAACAAGTGACTGTAGTTTATCAAGACTAAGTTGAAACATCTACAACACAACTTTCAGATTCAAGGCTAGGGAACATCACACAAAGGGGGTCAGAAAGATTTTAAAAAGTAGAGAAACAGGATACCTGGTGTGAAAGGGTATCTTTTAAACATAACACGGATGATGCACACATATAATCACAATAATATGGTGGCCTAGTCAAGACCTGCACAATGGTATTGACAATAGTTACACTATTATATACTTTGATATCATGTCATAGAGATGGCTTTTCTGATGTAGGACTATGGAAGAGAGGGCAGAAGTTTCCATGTTATCACTTTACACAACCACTCCTTGATAGGATCCAGCATTCTAGCACAGGACAATCCAGCCTTAAATATAAAATTTCTTTCTGAATAAATTTCAGTAACTGTTGTTTGACAGACATTTTCTGGGGAAGATGTAACACACACACACACACACACACACACACACACACACACACACACACACACACACACCCTAATCACCCCAGGAATGAAACCCATGACCAACTTGGTGAACCAATGAGATTTATTGGGGTTTCTAAAAGAAATATGGCTGAGAGTTTACTTATAATAGTAAGGATGATTCAAAACTAGCTGCAACACTGAAAAACCCACTTTAGCACCAGAGGAGACTTGTGAAAGCTGCAAAACTAGAACTCTGTACACAAGTTGTAGGCAGCTTAACAGCTTGACTGAAGGTCAGAATCTCTTCTTCTAGTAGTTGTTAAAGCTCTTTCTATAATGCTGGGGATAGGCCTTCAAAAATCTTCCAAGTTTTCCCTTTCGGACACATGTGACATTTTGTTTACATCTTGACACATAGCTTGTACCTTCCAGGAGGAAGGTTGCAATTGGAGGAAACCACCATACAACATTAAGCAAGTATGATCCCTCATAGTATGACAGAGCAAGGCAGTGCAAGGGTTCTTCTATTTGTATTCTTGCTGAGGTCATTTATGATAACTAGAATTTGATCTTCTTAATGGAGAATCTCATGGAAAATTACCCAGCTCAGATATTCTAAGAGCCCAAAGGTCAAGATGCAACAACTATCTTAGCTCAGCTTTTGTTAATCTGCTTGCTTGTGTATCCATAACAAGATACGAGGATGTAGGTTTAACTTTAAAAGCCTCTTGCTCCAAATGTCTGGGGCTACACTTGGGTCCCCAAATACCTGAGTATTGTCCTAGATGACTGGAATACTTTTTGCTATATACTGTCTGAGTGGTAAACTCTGGGGGGTACCCCATAACCACAGCATAAGCAAATTTTAATATTATTTCGAAAAATAATACACAATTCATTTACAGAGTATATATCTTCTTAGATATATAAAATTCTGAAGTAAATCTGAACATTTGTAAGCATTTGGTGTTCAAATATCTGGTAAACATTTAGAAGCCTGAGAATTTTGCTGAAAGGGATTCTGGTTCAGTCATCCCTAGCATTTTTCCTTTTCTTTCTGTGAAAACTGCACATATTCCTCTAAAGATACGCTTTATTCCTCGCATGTGCCAGAGTCAATCTCTAGTTTAAAGGAATACTTAAGCACTAAATTTGTCTGACTGAGCTTCAGTCCCACTGCTCTACCCAATGTTAGATGACACAACAATGACATGAACTGAAATTTCCAAACACATCAAAACTTCCCTTTGCTGTGACTTACTGTCTCTGACATTTTGATGCTGATATGCTGTAGATGAAATCCATAAATTCAATTCTACATTTCAGACTTTTGGATTTGTCAGTTTAATTCAGGCATCACCTTAGTTAAAGCCCAACTTACTGTATTTGTGCAAAAAGGAATGGGGAGTACATGGGCAAAAGACAGTCTCATTCTGCCAAAAATATTATCATTGTTTTGCGGCATGTGAATTGGTGCATACAGAACAGTACATCTCTAAACAGTAAGCTGGAGGTGCAGTCTGGCAAAATAAGCCCTTCAAAGCTTATGAGCTTACTGCTCTTCACCTGGTGGATCTCTCCACAATGAAGCGGAGTGAGTCCATTAAGCTTATGTAACACAAGCTTAAATGTGAAACAGAAAGCTCTTAAAAAATAAACTATTTAAGTTTCTAAATCAAGACTGTGCATTATGTGCTGAAACTTAAATATGCCAGTAATGCCAACTGCATTTGTACAATAATCATGATCACATTCACATTTCAAAGGTAAACATTTAAATGTACATTTCCTTCCCCAGAACTGAACCCTCCACTCAAATCAGTATTCTGGCATTGCTCTGAGAGAAGTGAAGGGAGAGTAGCAGTCAGGGAGTGCTCTATGCTTCGCAAGTGCTGTCTTCAATTCTTATAAATCCTTAATCCAGCCCTTGATAGGCAGGTGGAGAAGAAATTGATTTTTTTCAAATGTTTTGGTCTAATAAAAATACAGAATATAAGAAATGTAAGCATCTTCACTTATTTTCAGAGATATGGGACCTTATTTAATTCAGTATCCAATTTAGGGCAAGGAAAACAGTTATAGAACATCCATCGAAAACAGTAAGGGGGTGTTAAAACATGTGTACTGACTACAACCTCAAACTCACTGACAACTGCTACTTTATGATCCAAGTCCTGTGAGATCTTAGTTTGTTTTCAGTGAGCAAGGTTACTGATGGACACTGAGATGTAAATTGAACCTGAGTCTACTAAATTCTGGATGCCTAGTGTCATGCCAAGCGCAAGAACGTTCAAGTCTGTGACCAAGGGTAGCTGAAGGAACCTTTCTTCCAAATGTTCTTGTAACATTGCCTAATTACAACCAAATGCGAGTGAGACAATTAAGAGTTGCCAGGTGAAAATCTCCTAAGAAGCATCTTTCCGAACAGACCTTTTCTCAGACTTCTTTTGATACACTGTTCTTTCTTGAAGGAAAAGGTATCCTGAGATTTTGTCTGTTAAAAGAGCTATTTCCTCTTTGACCTAGATCACCAGTTCTATCATTGTGTATAGGAAAATCAATCATTTGCTTCAGGGGAATGAATATGAATATTGACTCCCATGAAATGCACACTCATGACAAACAGCAGCAGTGATTTTGCCATGAGGTCTAGGAGCAGATGAAGCCATCAGACAGATCAATTCAGATGTGGATTTTGTTTTCCAACTGTGTTTTAATATTTCTGCTTCGGGTTTCTCTCTTACAAAATAGAAGATTACAATCTTGACTAAGGCTGTCTGTGGAGAACATTCCTTGTAGCAGATCCACACAAATATGAAAATGGATCTGCCCATTGAGACTGGCAGCCAGAAGAGTGACAAAAAAATCAGTGTGAGGGGACTTTGGCATCCAACGTAGTCCAGGAAATTACTCCAAACCTCACTTTTGTAATAGACTCTAAATTTTCAGCAACTGAAAACCACACTGCAGTAGCCAATTGGTAATAAATTTAAAATACCAGAAGATGATTTCAGAGAAAGAAATTGCAGCCATGGAACAACATATTTCTAAGATCAATGGGACATATCTGTCTTCCCGGAATAGGATACACTTCTGGAAAATAAAGTAATGATCTGAGAAGGCGGAGCAGAAACTCTTTTTAATATCTCCCTCCTCTTTCTTAGAGGAATGGGATGAGAGTTAAGTGTTGTAGATCTCTTGGAGGTTTTCAGATGGAAACTAAAATAAATGACATTTATAGTTCAAATCTGCCTGACTCTCAAATCTTTTGATTTATGAAAAATTTATAGGATTTATATCTACTTAATGTACTATATTTATAGCACACATTGGAGAAATTCTTCTTCCAATAGTTTGTGCATCTGTATGTATAATAGACAAGTTTTAAAACACACAAAGAAAAGACATCTCATTTGCCCAACGTGAGTAAAATTAACATTGCCAGATCTTGTCAAAGATCAATATAGCAATGATTTAGCAGAAAGGAAAGCAAAGTGAGATGAAAGTCAAGAAGCCTTTTGGGAAAACTATGGTTTTATGCTTTACTCTTAATGTTTCAATCACCTAAACTGAAAACTAAAGAATATTTTCATTTGTTCTGTCTTTTTCACAAAAAGAAATTTGAAAACCTAAAAGATTGCAAAGCTCTTTACAGATTAATTTAATATGTATATCTTTGCCAAAGTTTAAAAGTGGTTACATAGATTACCCAGTTTAAGCTAATTCTGTGCAATTGCAAACAAGTGGGCTATTAGTGCTAGCTATATCCATTAGAACAGTATGCCACGTATTCACTCTACAGACATTTAACTAGAGTTTAATTACAGCACAGGGCACTATGGTAGAGAAGAGTGACACAAGGTAGAGTAAGTCATGTCTCTCTCACTGTCTATTAGGAAGATGGAGACTACAGGCAACATTTGCTTCTGTGATTCATCCCAAACTGATGAAATTAGGCTTTTGAAGATCAGATTTGCCCCTGGAGAATATAAAGTAGAATTATGGATCAAAGACCACCTTTAGAAATTTGTTACTGAGTAAAATGTTCTCCACACTAGGTTTTGAAATTTGAAGAAAAACAGAACGAGCCCCATACAACTTGGACAAATTCTCTGAGCAAAGAGAAACCACTGCCAATACCGATCCACCTAATCCCAGGATTACAGGCAATCCCAAGAGAAAGGGGAGATTTGTTTTAAGTGGGATTTTGCTACATGAGAATGGCCTGCAGTCCTGTGGGTTTCCTTATAGAGCCCTTTTCTCTGTACAGAGGCATTTGCTATGCCTTTGCTCAAATAGATTTATTGCCTATTTGAACGTTCCAGGTGGTGATACCAGCTGCAAAGAATATAGAGATTTGACCACAGAATTTTTTAATGCAGTTTCACTTTTTTCAACCTGTTGTGAACTGAATGTAGTTACACATTTGGGAAAATAGAGCCACTGAATGAACTGCTGTAGTGCCTTTACAAAGTGCTTATCTGATAGAATTCAAAAAAAAAAAAAAGGAAACTCTGCTCAGCTCCATAAGATAAGGGCAATCTAACCTTGCCTGTGGTGCCACATATCTTATTTAGAAAATGTACAATGCCTGAATTGTAGAGAATTACCCCCCAAAATGTGAATTTCTGTTAAAAGGCTCTTACCATTCAAATTTCTACTTGTCAAAGCAATTTGGGTGCATGGGGAGTTGTATTATGATGTGTAAACCAGGTACATATCATTTAAAATGTAAAATGAAAGCTTAATATTCCTTTGAAGATTGCATGAGAGTTTAAAAAACACTATAAAGGTTAGAAAGATTGAAGTGGTGCCTGGCCTGGGGACGAAGAAAGATACTGTCAATTTAATAGCTTAAAGCTAACAAATTCACTTCGTCTAAAAAATAGAATGCAATTCATTTTAAGTAATTAAGCATAAATTACAACATAGGGATTATTATCTTCTGGTAATTTAATTCTATTATGGAAATGGTGGTTTATTTCCACTGCTGTTTCTTTATGATCTTTTCTTTTGATCCTTTCTTTTGCGTCTTTCTTATATGTTTCTATGTCCTGGGCTGGTATTCACCTAACAATTGCTTATAACATTAATATATTAACTTAGCTCTCCAGACACTGGTTTCAAATCTGCTTTCTGTATGTCTTAGTTACTTTTTATTGCTGTGAAGAGACACCATGACCAAGGTAACTTATAAAAGAGCTTATTTGTGGCTTACAATTTCAAAGAGCGGTCCATGTCCATCATGGTAGTGAGCATGGCAGCAGACAAGCAAGCATGGCAATGTAGTAGTAGTAGCTGAGAGATTATATGTTGAGACAACAACCACAAGGAAGAGAGAGAAAGAGGGAGGGAGAGAGAGGGAAAGACAGACAGAGAGAGAGAGAGAGAGAGAGAGAGAGAGAGAGAGAGAGAGAGAGATCTGGGAATAGTGGAATAGTGTAGGTTTTTGAACTCTCAAAGCACACCTCCAGTGGTACACATCCTCCAACAAGACCAGGCCACCTCCTCCAACAAGACCACACACCTTCTAAACCTTCCCAGACAGTTGCATTAACTGGGAACCAAGAATTCAAACATTTGAGCCTATGGCAGCCATTCTCATTAAAACTACCTTAGGGACCTGTAACAAAAGCATGTGGGACCCATCTGACTTAATCTTCAGTTGCTTTGTTCTGGCTCCAAGGTCCCACTGACTAAAACATGGAGGTCCTGTGCTCAGATATTTAGCAAACTATAGTAATAATTGCTGACGATGCCCAAATATGTCACTCTCAAGACTATTTGAGTTGTAATATATCTCACAGCAGCACAATATTTTAATAAGAAAAATAATAGTAACAATATTTTGTTTGCCCTTATTAAAGGTCAAACAATGTAATGGCTGTTTGTGTGTCTTAACTGGGACCCTTATAATACAATTCACTTATTAAAAAAGTTAGTCTCAGCAAATCTATAAAATGTGTCCTAAATGAGGAGGACAGTGAAAAACAAAGCTAGGATTCAAACTTAAGTCTATCTGTCTCCTAAAGTCATTCTCATACATCAACATGAGACCTAGTAACAGAATTTGGTGCTATATGGCAAAGTGGAATGAAAGGTGTTCTTAGTGATAGCAGAGGTAAAAACAGTAGTTCTATTGCTTGGGATGTGATGGACTCCATGTCCATATGAGGTCAACTTAAGATGATAGGAAAATTGAGGCTAGGGATATAGCTCTTTCAAAAGTGTTTCCTTTTCATTTTTTTTCCATTTCAAATAGACTTTGAAAGAGTATGTCACCAACCAAACTGTTACAAAAAATATACTGGATCCTGCATACCTTTTTCAAAAGCATTAAGTGTACTTCATTTTTATTTTTATGTCTTTATTAACTTAATTTATGGATATGGATCTTTTGTCTGCACGAACGTCTATGCATGACCAGCATGCCCAGTGCCCAAAGAAACCATAGAGGGTGTTGGATGTTCTAGAATTATAGTTGCTGACAGTTGTGAATTATCATGTAAATGATGAGAATTGAACCCCAGTCATCTGTAAAAATAACCAGTGACCTTAAGTGCTGAGCCATCTCTCCAGCCCCTGCATAAATTTTTTGTCAATGCATTGCCTTATCTGACATTCTTCTAATAGACTTGATCCCCCAGCACACTGAACTGGATGCCTAACAAAAATTATGATTTATTATATAAATATGCCTATTTTTTCTTTAGGTTTCCCTTATTATTCCTTTATCATGGTACATTTGTAAAAACAGGGGTTTATACTCATATGCACTAATTTAAAAATTGGGGTTTCATTCTATACATTGAATATGTATTATTCCAAAACAAATATAGTATTGTGCTGAAGGTTCCAATGATCACCTACTATCAAATACCTTAGTTTCAACCTTAGTTTGTCTTATTTAGGATGATGGTATAGTAGTATATTTAAGAAACAGCATAAAAGGTTTCCTATTCTCTCTTCTATTTGAACGGACTTGAAGTTCTGTGCTTGGGATTTATTCTGTTACAAAGATATCAAATGTTGTCAATATGTGTATATGTGTGAAAAAAGAATAACAACAATCACAGTACAGTAAGTATCTAGGCATCTGTAATGAAAAGTTGAAACTCATAAATAGTATGAAAAAGGGTTGTAAGTATGACACTAAAACTGAGGCAGAGACACTTCAAGAAACAGGATGATTTAACATCAAAGTCATTTTTAACACCGATGAGCACTTGCTAGATTCCAGGTATAATGCTGTTTTATGGAAGCTCACAAGCAAACGTTGTGGTTCCAGTTTAAAGGGAGTAGGAAAAGCAATAGAAAATAGAAGCAAGAAAAGAAAGGTGTAACAAATGTCAGAATAGAGCTGGGCAGAAAGTGCTTTCAGGAACACAAAGAAAAGTCAGTAAACCTGGAGCAGGCTTAGGTAAATGTGTGCATTGGGATGGGAAGAGACCATAGAGCATAGAACACCAGGGTGGAGAAGAATGCGGGAAAGAAAGGTCACCAACGAGCATGATGGCAGTTATACTGAAAGGGGCAGGTAAAAGAGAAAAGCCTGGTGAATCCAGGAACTTTAAGACTTCTGCATGCCCACACTCAAGAAAACAAACAGGGACAAGAGAGGATACGAAGATAGGTCAACGATCCAGGCTTCAGATCCTAAAAGTTCCTACAATTTTTTTAACCAAAGAGTGCCAAAGGATTTTTGTTTTGTTTTGTTTTTCGAGACAGGGTTTCTCTGTGGCTTTGGAGGCTTTCCTGGAACTAGCTGTTGTGGACCAGTCTGGTCTCAAACTCACAGAGATCTGCCTGCCTCTGCCTCCCAAGGGCTGGGATAAAAGGCATTAGGTGTGTTGCACGTGGTGTTTGCTCAGTGGCATACCTTGGTAGGGCCTGAAAAGTACCCACTTAGCCTTTCCTTTTTACCATTATATACTCAGCTTTTCAAAAGTCCCAAACACCATCATGAGAATTAAGGGTATTTATTTCCTTTCCTAGAGCTCACTGTCCACTAAAGGTAACTGACAATAGCCAGAATCAACCAAAATGTAGGCTCAAAAAAATAACAAGTTTTATTAAGGAAAGGTATACATATGCCATGGAACACACAATAAGGATGTGTAATGATTTGGTTGCTTACAAGGAACCAATATCTGTGAGTTTAGCAAGAGAAAACAGAAAGTATTGAAAGAATAAAGAAAATTCCCTGTAAACCAGAGGTCTGAGAAGTAAGAAGCAGAGGGGTTTTAGACATAAAGGAATCAGAAAAATCAGATATGCTTTTCAAAGTAATGGGCTCAATGTTCTGCTGCTGCAATGCTACTAACGGTACATATTACTGTGCTGGCGAGTTACTGTAGCTTATTGCAGATCACATTCCCATTATTTGGTTAGAGAAAAGGAAATAGCCTTTATTGACAGCCATATCAGCACTTCATGAGTGAAAAGAACTTCACTCCAAAGTAAATAAAATACTATGTTGTATTTCCAAGACGAATAATTTGGTGTTGGTAAACACACACACACACACACACACACACACACACACACACACACACACACACACACACACACCATACACACAAGATCAGAACTAACAAGAACTTCCATTCACCTTATGGAAGTTACTGCAATGAAGTATGAAGAATGGTGAGGAATTATCTGAGGAAAAATTGGGGGCAGATGCCTTCAAAGGATGGCTTCCTAAGCATAGAGCATACATAGTATATATTGTAATGAAAATCCAATTTAAGATGAACCTTCTTAAAAGTTTACCTTTGGTAAATCATGTTGGTTCACATCTGTTATCCCAGCACTTAGACAAGAGGATCAAGAGTTCCAACTACCCGTGTGTTATGAAAAGAGTTCAAGATATCTTGGGATCATCAGACCCTGCCATTAAAAAAAAGAAAAATAAGGTGGCCATTCGAGGGCATAGACTTACTGTTTGTTCACCAGTAATCATCACTGTTAACAGCACTATCATAATTTATTCAAGCTTTGGAATAAAGTACCTAGTTTATGAAATGAAAAGAGTCATGAACACCCTTCCTTTTCAGATTCTTGTGTATGGCCCAGAGGAAAAGTTACCTGAGGGACACTGCTCTGTAGAGTAATTGCAGACATCCCTCACCCTTGTCACCCCTTATTAGAGGGTTTCCTAGAATTGGGGATTTTTGTAAAACATGGGGCAGTAGGGAATTTGTGCTGTTTACCTGTTGTTACATGGAGGAATTAGATGTACAAAAGCATGGTGGCACATTAGAAATGGATTCCTTCACTTGTTCACGCTTTTGAACACCATAGGTAGTTATCATTTGCTATGCAAAAGTACCACCTTTCTGGGTACTGAACAAGCTTGTCTCGGTCATATACTGTGTAGTGTGTGCTGAACAAAGCAGTGTACATTTTCTCTCCTTAGGGTCCTTATGAAGATGATGGTAAACACAGATGCTGCAGAAGACCCACAAAAATTGTATCTTCATTTGATAGACAAGGGGGAAAGACTCAAAGAAGTAATGTCACTTGCTGAACATCACACACTTACTTGGAGAGAGAACTGGGCTTAGAACTCAAGTCTGTGCATCTTGGAGAACATAAATATTTGCAGCATGCCTATGCACTGAACAATATCCTTCTTAAAATTATTAAGAACAAAAATTGGGAGCTAGCAAGATGGTTCAGAAATTAAGAGTACTGGATCCTTTTCCAGAGGACATGGGTTCAAGTCCCATGGTGGCTCACTGTCATCCATAACTCCAGTCCCAGGGGATCTGAAGCCCTCTTTTGGTCTCTGTGGGCACCAAACTGCTTGTAAAGCACAGACATGCATGTAGGAAAAACACTCCTATGCATAAAACAAAATAAGTATTTTTTAAAATTAAAAATAAACATCACTGATATTCTGCTTTAAGTAATACAAAGAAAACATTGTATATTGAAAATAGAAACAAAGATTTTGACTCTTATAAATTGAATTAGGTAGGCTATTTTAACAAACATTTTATGTTTCTGAAATTAGTTTTTCTGGTTTGCCAAATGTGTATAAAAATGATTGCCTAACTCCTTTCAAGGTCACTGTAAAGATCAAAAGAAGAGAATATACATGAGGACACTTTTCATACCATAGATTGAAATGTAAATATGCAACATGTCTACTATAAACTGGATTTTGAAAAAAAATTAGAAATTGAACCTCTGAGATGATATATAACTAACTCAAGTTCATTGAGTCATCTTCTAAGGGGATCTATGATCTTCAGTTCCTTTTATCTTAAGTTTATACTCTGACTTTCTTTTCTCTGGAAACACTAGGTGTCATATGCTAATTTAAAAAAATTTAATTTTTAATTAAGCACTAACTAGGGTATTCTGATATGGTAAGAAATGTGTATTTCTTTATAATTAACTCCACTCCCAAATGACCACCCTTTTAAAACTGAACAAAAAAGTCATTATGTAAACTGTAATATTGTAAAAATAATTGAAAAAATCAATTCTGTTTTGATCTTTATTTGAAAGGGTGAGGAACATTTCTCAAGGTCATCAAACAACTTAGAAACATAAAAAATACGTTTTCCTATTGTGTCTACCATTAACAATACTGACCTTGGATGGATACCCTAATTGTTCTTTAAAGAAAGAGAATCAGATAACAAGTAAACAAATTTATTGCCTCAGCCAGAATCCCAGGTACTCAGATAGGATGCACTGGTTTCACCTCACCTTCCATGGTTATTTCTCCTTTACATCATGCAACTGTATTTATCATCGCTGTCAATCAATCATCATTACCATCATCTTCATCTTGATCACTATTAGTGATGGAATTCATTGAAAATTTATTATCCCCCTGATCTGATGTGTGCTCTATTATATACATCTTCTCAAACCTTACAATAGCCCCAAGAGGTAACTGTTGTGAGTTTTAAAAGCAACCAGTATGGGTATCATGAATCGTTTTATCTCCCTCAGTGCTTTAGATGAAAGTAGCAATATTAGGTCCCTCTAAATATTACTGAAAGGATTTTTTGAAATACTATGTTATAAAGCATATAGCACCAGTTCTGACCTATAATGCATCCTCAATAAATGACAGAATCCACTTATAATTCAAGTTTGTGAAAGCTTATACTGGATAGAAACTAACACAGTCTGGGAATAGACAGGAATTAAAAGTAATTTTAATGTGTTTCATCTCCCAATAATATAGAATTAAGTTTAATTTTAACTAGTTTCATCTCCAAGTAATAACCCTGGATGCATTTGACTCTCAGGAAATTTTACATAACAGGGCTTCAACATCTTTCTAGAGATTTCCTTTGAACTCAAGCTGAAATCTACATCCTTCATTCTCCATGCTAACTAATGCAATTCTCTGGAAGAAGTTCAATTTTGAAACAGTTATATATTGTAGAATTATCATTGATAATACTAAAACAACTCCCCAGAGAAATGCTGAAATGAAAATATGTAGTCTGTTTCCCTTTAAGTATTATGTATATATGCATTTACTTGTCCATTCATACATACACATATAAGTGTACATAGAAAAGAAGTCTGAAAAATACATATAGTCACATATATAGAATAGTTAAAATATATTAAAACACTAAGATCCGATTATAGATTAATTTTTCCATTGTCTTTTAAAGAAATATGTGAATATTTGACAGTGTGCCTGTATTGCCCATATCTATCTTCTATCGATTAATCTGTGTTTTTGGTGAGATTAGCAATAAAACCTAGTGCTTTGATCATGCTTGGGAAGTAAGGCACATACCTAATTCTGTTTTTTCAAGAACTTTCCCTGTTTCTTCAATCATAAGCAGGCCACATCTGAGCAAGTTCTGAACTTTCCTGGCACTTTCTTGTAAACTCCTGTTTTTAAAAATAACTAGTTTCCAAATGTAGCGTATGGGGAAACCTCATTTATACTCATGATTGAGAGAATAATCATGATAATAGTAGCTTAAAATGTATTGATGGTTTACACTGTGCCAGATATTTCTATTCTCTCTGTATCTATTTTTTAATTCATATAATAACTCTAAGAGTTAAATTTTCTTTGTTCAATAAATGTTAAGCATCTGTCCTATAACAGGTAGCATTCAAAATAAATTTAGGAAATGAGAAAAGAAACAAATATGCCATGTAAGCTTACATTGCAAATGCAGAAGACGAATACTATTTCTATTTTCCAAATACAGAAACAGGCACAGAGAGGTCAGGCAGCTCATTCCAAATCACAGCTGACTAGGGACTAGGATTTGAATGCAATATCCAATTTCTAATATTGGCACTCCTATTATACTGAAAGTGGTCACAAAAGTCCCAGTGGAAGGATTATCCAAAGGCAGTTGTAATGAGTAATTACTGAAGTGAACCCTGAACCTGTGTTCTATACATAAAGGAATCACTTTAAATCACTTCTTTTGAAAATGTTGTCTCTGAGATCAAATGTCACTTGGTAAATACTCCTACCATATGTAAATTATTTATAAACCAGAAATCCCAGTTAGAGATGTGATGGGTTGGAAGATGTACTTGACTTGATTTCCTGTTTAAGTGGACTGGAATGATATAAAAGGAGGTCAGAAGCAAGTTTACTGAAGCAGAGAAAGCCAAAGTCTCTTTCTCCCTTCCTTGGCCATGAACAGTTACTCCATAACATCTTATAACACTGTTGCTGCTGTCCACACTTCAAGAAACAAAGAGATGATGTTCTGCCTCCAGGACAACGTGTCTCCCAGAAATGTATAAGGAAGTGTCGAAATGTGTCATAATGCATAGACTACTGATCACAGCTCAGCTATTCAACCAGAGTTGAGTCTGGGCTGGACTCCAGGGCAGACTTTGGGACTATTCACAGAGAAAATTCCTCACGTTTTCTGGACACTAGAAAAAGTGTCTGAAAAGGTTAAAGTGAGTCACATTGCCTTTATGATTCTGCTAATTAGTATGTACACTTAACCTCTATGTTTAATTGAAAAGAGATAAAAATAATCCATGCAAAATGAGACAAAACAAAGACAATGCATTTCCAGCTGAGTTTTATTTTTTGAAAATACCCTACATTTTGAATGCTCACCCCCTTTCTGTATACTCAGCAGCAAAATTTTCTCCTCTTCTCATGTAAGTGCCCTTTAAACACATACAGAATATGCACTCCTGAAGCCTGCTTTTGTCCAGAGGATGTATATGAAGTCAAGTGATGAAGACAGGAGATGGAAATGGAACAGGAAGTTTAGGACTAGGGGCCTTCACTTGTGTCCTTGTGTGCCACATCTCAAAATGTCCTGCTCTAGCTTCAAATGTTGGAAGTGCTTCAGGACTTCTGCTCCCTGGTCTGGTTCCTAGAGGATTACTTCTCCAGGGAGAGGAATGCTGAGAACAGAAGGTAGAAACTGGCCAAGTAGGACAAGGACCCCAAAGCAGTAGTTCTGAGAATGTCTGTACTGAAGACCACAAATGCCAGAAAGAAATTATAGGTTACCATTTCTCTATCATCTCTTAAGTAAGCACCCCTACCTAAAGGCTATGCATCCCTATGGACTGAAACTGACATACCCAATACTACTGTATCAGAAGTTCTTACCAAGAAAGGCAACGTGTACCACTATCCCCAGCTGTGGACGCCAAGATTTAAAAAGGTTAGTTTCTCAAAACCCAGGATTCCCCAGAATTACACATGATTATATCCACTGCATGCTGTGCCGTTTCTGTTATATAGTAGTAATGGCTCAGCTCATGCTTTAAAATTCTCAACAATGAAGGGCTTTGTTTAGTTATTGCTTTAAGGTTAGCACACAAAGTATTGAGTTTTGATATGACATCATCATACATGTACATCACTATGTTTTTTTCTCATTCATTTCCCCCATTCCACCCTTGTGCTCGCTCTCTCTCTCTCTCTCTCTCTCTCTCTCTCTCTCTCTCTCTCTCTCTGCAGCTGTTGCATTTTCTTCCCCCAGTTATTTGCATCCTTCTCTTCTCCTACACATGGATTTTAGGATCTCTTCATTCCTGTTCAAGATCTGTGTTCTAGTTTTTTGAGCTAAATCTCTCTCTCTCTCTCTCTCTCTCTCTCTCTCTCTCTCTCTCTCTCTCTCTCTCCCTCCCTCCCTCTCTCTCCTGTGTGTGTGTGTATGTTGTTGTGTATACATACACTTAATTTTAAGATTATGTCTCACATATGAAAGAAAGCATTTTTTTATCAAGAGGACTTTTAAAAGAAACTTAGTGATGTTTCTAAAGAGCTGTTTATGTTATAGGAATGATAGTTTCATGGAAATAAAAGAAAAAGAAAAAATGTGCTTATTAAGTCTGTCAGATGTGCCAGTTGGATAAAATAACCTTTTCCTCTGAAGAGTTTTAGTTCAGTTCAAAACACAATGCAGAATAAGAAAACAGCAAAACCTCTGAAAGAAAATATAATATGGAGTCCAGGAAAAGAAACCAAAAGACAGCCCCCCCCACCATTTTACATGGTGTTGTGTCAGTTGTCTGGAAACAGTTCCTTCCTAAGATAAGAGCAACTTTCTCCATCTTCTCTTCTAGCAGAGGATTAGTAAAGTGTTGTGAGAGCTCATTGATAAGAAGCATGGGGCTCCAGGCACCTGCCCTTTATTCTTTATGCCAAGCATCCTGTCTTTCTAACCCTGACTGCGCTTTTGTACATTGCTAGCAGAACACGCAACAGAATAATTGGGTAGATTTGGAGTGTCTCAATAGTGGACTTTCTTCCTGCTTTCATTAAAATAATGAATGTCAGTCTTCAATCCAGTGTGACTGAAGGTTAATTGGTATGCTTTATTCTGGGTTGGGCTGGTAAATATGGGAGTCATCAGGCCCTGCTGTGCGCTGTTGATAGCTGTAGCCATGGAACATGGAGAAAGATCGGCAGAAGCAGCCTGAATAGCACTGTGATTGCTTTACATATGATATAATCAAGCCAAGGAACTATGTCTATGAGTGTTCATCCCCTTTCTGAATGAATAGGGAGAGAACACAACTAAAGAGGTGTGAGAAGTTTCATGTAATCAAACTCTAATGAGACAAGATGGGTCTGGTAGAACCTTAGTTCTACTGAGGTGCTGTATTCCTTTGAATCAGAAACACTAAGGGACAAATGAAGCCAGACCTCATAAGCAGTTTTCACCATAAGCTGGAGCAAACAGGTAAAAGGCTTGGTCTGGCCTGTAAAACAAATGGACAAGGTACACTCTAAACCAACTTTAAAAGCATAAAAGCCCATCCTTTCTTTAAGTCTTAGGGTGCCAGGCATTTCCCCTTCTCTCCTAAATGTGCTGAAGACATTGAACTATGAAAAATCAATTCTCCTGAAGAACCTTGCTTTTCGACTTTCTTCCACAGACACACTTCCTCCTGAGAGGAAAGGAGAAGGTTCAACAGTACATTTACTCTACCTCAGCTGTGAACATTCCATTTGGTAGAGCAGGTCTGCGATTCAGGATGCACACACTGACATTTCTTATCGATATATCCATGCAATGCAATGACAGAATCAAAGAACTCTAATGGCCTCTGTGTTGGTTTGAATGACAGTGGCCCCATAGGCTTTTGAATGTTTTATTTGCAGTTGGCAGACTGTTTAGGAAGGATTTGGAGGTGTGGCCCTTTTGAATGATGTGAATCACTGGGGGTGGGTTTTGAGGTTTCAGAAGCCCACTCCAGCCTCTCTCACCCCATACCTCTGTTTCTGTCTTCCCTTGTTCCCCAACTGCCTGCTGTGTGTTTGTGATTCAAATGTAAGCTATTGGCTAGTGCTCCATCATCTTGCCCATCTGCCTGCTGCCATGTTTTCTGCCATGGTGATCATGGACTAACCCTCTGAAATTGTAGGTAAACCCCAATGAAATACTTTCTACATTGCCTTGGCCATGTTGTCTTCTCATAGCAACAGGAGAACAACTAATACAGCCTCTAAGAGTTAATGTTTCTGATGCTCTAGTCATATAGAGATTCTTCTGCCACTTAGAAAAAGGTGTAACTTCATGTAATGATAACTGTATTACTAGAATAATAGAGGCCCTTTGGCCTGTGGACCTCTTTAAGCAGAGTGACCAGTTGTTACTCTTGCTGTCTTGTAATACTGCTGAGTAGAAATACCTTTTCTCCTTACAAATGGATGAATCTCCTACTACTGTGGCATTGTCAACCTCTCTTCTATCAAAGCAACTTACTTTTGACCAACGATGTGTTCTCCAGTCAACCTCATCATCTAGCGCCATCAAGTTATGGTTGTTTTTTTTCTATCATCCAAACTTAGGTGTGTGGGGGGGACACATCACTTTGCTTTTCATTTTGTCTTTATTGTACTAATATTTTCATAATACACTACTTTATTTTTGTCTGGGTTTCCAAAAAACAATTGCACTGAATGATATTTTTCTGAAATAAATTAGAGGCAGGGAAGCATTAGATTTGATCAAAATAGCAGCTATTTAAAATAACAATAACCCTTTTGGTCAATAACAGGAGACATTGATCAGTTTGGAAGTTTTCCTTTTAGATGATTTTTTCTCCAGTTTTTCAGTGTGCATATACTAATATTTTCTTCCCTAAAAGGTCACAGCATAGCATCTCTTGTAAAGGGAAAATGAAATTCAAACTTTGGTTTTTAAATCCCAGGTATTATGAACTCAATCAAACAATGTTTTGAAAAAGTTATAGGGGAGGGGGGAGGTAGGTAGGAAAAAGAGGGGAGAAAGGGAGGGGGAAGAGAACATGAGAGATCAGGAAGGTCTAGTTGGGGAAGAACAGAGAAGGAGAGCAAGGGAAGAGGTACCTTAATAGAGGGAGCCGTTATGGGCTTAACAAGAAACCTGGTACTAGGGAAATCTGAATGGATCCACAAGGATGACCCCAACTAAGAATATAATCAATAGTGGAGAGGTTACCTTAAATACCCTTCCCCAATAATGAGATTGATGGCTACCTTATATGCCATCCCAGAGCCTTCATCCAGTAGCTGATGGAAGCATAAGCAGAGATTCACCACTGAGCACTGAGCTGAACTCCTGGAATCCAGTTGTAGAGAGAGAGAGGAGTGATGAGCAAAGGGGTCAAGACCATGTTGGGGAAACCTTCAGAAACAGCTGACCTGAACAAGTGGGAGCTCAGAGTTCATACTGCCAGATGGGGAACCTGAATAAGACTGAACCAGGCCCCCTGAACATGGGTGTAATTTGGGGGGTTTATGGGCATCCAAATGATGTATTTCAAGGGCCTATAAAAGCAAGAATAAATCATACCCCAAATTAGCTGAAGGAAATAAATAACAAACATCAAAGCACAAATAAATTACTAGTTTAAGTAACAGAAAAGGTCAACAAAACAATTTATATTTTGAAAATATTATTAAAATCTATAAACCTTTAACTTGAGTAAGTGAAGAGAAGTGATCCAAATAAAATTAGGATGAAAAAGAAGATAAACAATAGCAAATAAAAAGATGACAAGTAAGCCAGACATGGTGGAGCATGCCTTTAATCCCAGAACTTGGGAGGCAGAGGCAGGTAGATTTCAGTGACTTCCAGGCTAGCCTGGTTTACAGAGCAAGTTCCTGGACAGTCAGGGCTGTTACACAAAAGTAACCTTGTTTGGAAAAACAAAACAAAATATAGCAAATAAAAGCTAGTAGCATACTAAAAAGATCATTTATCACAATCAAATTAGATCTATTGTATGATGCCACACACATATGTAACATTACTATAGACTATTAGAAAACCATCCCTGATTGCAATTTGGAAAATAGAGATGAGATTGATAAATTACTGAATACATTTAACTGAACAAAATTAAACTATAAAAACATATAAATTAAAAATTAAATTAAAAATAAATAAATAAAAGGTACTAAAATTACATTGGTAATACAATGTCATAAAACAAAGAACCAGAAACAGGTAAGCTTCACTGCCAGTCTCTACAAAATATATAAAGAAGATCTAATGCTAACTCTTTTCAAGTACTGAAAGGAATTAAAAGGCAAGAATTTTTCTAATTCTGCTCTTGAGGCTAGTATATCCTGATATCAAAACAAGGACACAACACTTCAAAAATCCATAGACTGATGTGAATGATGAACATAGCTATAAAAATTGTCAGATATCCTAGCAAATAAAATCTAATAGCACATCAAAAAGATTACTCATCATGATCAAATTAGATTTATTCTAGGAATTTAAGCATGATTCAACATATGTAAATCGATAAATTGTAATGCCTTACATCAACAGAATAAAGAATAAAAATCATATTAGCATCTCAATAGATACAGATGTAGTATTTGATTAAATTCAGCATAACTTCATGATATAAAACTTGAATAAATTGGTTCTAGAAGAAATGCATCTCGATTCAGACTATTTAAGACAAATCTACTACCACTGTCTCAGGAAGACACGATGTCTATTTTGTCTCTTATTCAACATAGCATTAGATGTTTAAACTAGAACAATTAGATAAGGGAAATAATAATTTTTAAAAATATACACACAGTAAAAGCATAAGACAGATTTCAGATGGTATAACTTTATACAATTATTTTTTATTTGTCTGTATGAATGTTTGCCTGTGTGTCTGTGTATGTACCAGGTGCATGCCAAGTACTAATAAAGGCCAGAGAGGGTGTAAGATACCCTGAAACTGGAGTTAACTAAAACAGAAAATTAATTTTCATATAGGTGATTGGGACCAAATAAGGGTCCTCTTCAAAACAACTGAGGTTCTGAACTGCTGAGTCATCTCTCTGGTCCCATATATGTTTTCTGTACATAGAAAGAACTAACCATTATTCTATAAAAGATTCTTAGAACTGATAAATGAAATCACTAAATTTAGAAATTCAGAAACAAAATACTCACACAAAAATCAATGGGTATACAATAAAGAGAGTTCTAAGAGAGTAATCAGGTCAGCAATCCTATTCACAGTGCCTACATAAAGTAAAATACACAGGAGTATGTTAAGCAAATAGAAAAGAGCACAATTAAAATTGCTGATACTAATGAAAGAAATTGGAAAGAATACAATAAAAATGGAAAGACATTCTATGGTCCCAAATTATAAGAATTAATATTGCTAAAATATCTACAGTACTTAAATTGATTTACAGATTCAGTACAATCCTGACAAAAATACCAATGCAACTCTTCAATGAAAAACAAAAACCCCAAGTATATAGGGAAGCATAAGGAAGCCTGCCAAAGGAATAGTGACACAAATGTCAAACCTGCAGGAATAAGGAAGTCTTATTTGAAGACAGAGCTGAAGCAATGAAACACATTATGGTGGCTTGAAAACAGACAGATAGGTCAGTGGAACAGAATAAAGAACTCAGAAATAAACTTTTATAGTTATAGCCAAATAAACATATACATCTGTACCCAACCAACACTTACCAAAAGCACTAAAGATGAAAGTGGAGAAGGAATAGCCTCTTCGACAAGTGGTTCAGTGGAAAATGGACCTTTCTCCACCTTCCTCTGTGCAAAGACACCTCAAATGGAAAAAAAAAAACAGAAGAATTAAAACATTTGAACTCCTTGAGGTAAACACTTCAAGATCTCAGCATAGTCAATGACAGTCTGCAGATGACTTCAGTAGCTCAGGAAATAGAAACAAAGGGCATAAGTAGCAGAGCAAAGACACAACCTACAGAACAGTAGAAAATGATTGCCAAAAACTCAATAGAACCTCTTGAATAATCAAGTTTAAAAGGACCCCCAAACAGACTTTTATCAAATATAACAAATATAAAAATGCTCATAATCCTTCCTTGAGGGAATATGATGCTTTGCCAAATAAAATATGAGTGGAAAGGACACATATTCTGTTGTGTATTAAGCCTTCATAGTCAGTGAACATTTTGTTGCTTTCTAACTCTTGTGTCCTCAGGAATGTGGAAGTGGTTGTTTAGAGAGCTTCTGGCAACTCAGATTTCTGAGCTACTCAAATGAGCTTGACCCCATGCTACTTTCAGCTTAGATTGTAAGGGTTTTTTGTTACTGTCATCGAATATAAGACAAATTGATGAATATAAGAATAGAAGATTAACAAAATAAAGCCCTTGGGCTACTATGAAACTTAAACTTTCCAGAAGTTAGATTTTTCTTTTTTATGTTTTCTGTTCAAGTTATAACACTGAGGGTGTGAGGGTGAGGCTGCAGTTTTCCTATTAGATCCATAGTAGATAAAAGTAGTTTCACCCCTTCTTTTATCCAGGACCTTCTGCCATGTTTTATTAATTCCATAAATGTATACAATGCTTCTTGTTAATGTCCATCCTCACTCCCTCCCTTCAGTGCCTCCACCACACCAGCATCTCTCTCTCCAAAATTCATGTCATTTTTATTTTCAATCCACCCAATTCAATTACTTCTCCCCATATGGGAGCTATGGGATTATCCACTATGGCATAGGCAAACTAGAAGTGCCCACGTTGCAAAGAAAGTTTAGTCTACTACCTTATATTCAAGGTCTTCTACTGTGACCCTGGGTTTTAGGGCATAAGCTCATTTGGAATTAGCAATAATGAAACAAAAGGACACTTAGGAACAACTACATGTTTAAGTAGGATTTCTTTCTTCTTCCTTTCTTATTGCCACAAGAACATGTCTTAAGTAATGATGAGAGATGTAAAGTAAGGAAAGATATGTTGCCCAGGTCACCCTGCATGAATCAATAGCATCTGAGGGAGCCCCAACAAATCAAGAAAATAATAAGAATGGAAAATCATTCAAGACATGTCAACAATAAACATATACTGTATGTCAGTGGGATTTTGTGTCTTCCCATTACTGGAAATCATTGTACCATTAGATAACCAATAAACCTTAAAATACCTCTAATCACAATCCCCACACTCTACAAGCTATTCTCTAAAATAATTCCCTAGTATAATTGTGTGCTTGTTGTGCCTTCATTCTTATATCTTCTAACAGTTTCATTGAAGTCACTTCTTTCTGTCTAAACACTGAAAACAGGAAATAAAGTCTTCTATTCAAATTGTGTTGTATGTGTGTGTGTGTGGGGGGTGCGTACGCACGCGTACTGGCAGTGTTAAAGAATTATGTGTTTTGGGAGATTCCTTCCAAGTACAAAGTGTTACAAAGCCATTATACACCTATTAATCAAGTCTTCTCTTCTCTTCTAATCCACATAACTGGCTCAGTGGAAGAATTAATCCTGTTTATGTTATACTTCACTTAACATGAAGTGGCTCTTTTTATTTTCCCTTGCCCAATAACAGAAGGTAGGCTGGAAGGCAGAACACTGCCATAAGGCCAAAGGGATTTGAAACACTAGTTATTTATTTCTGATTTGTTTACAGTTTGTTTTCTCTTCTTTGAATTTCATTGGAGCTATATTTCATTCATTGAGCTCATCTGGACTATATGTAAAAAGGAATTCTGAGATAATCAGACACCAATTTTTTTAAAAAAAAAATGGGTATTATATAATAAAAATTTGGCAGATTTTAAAAGACTCAATCCATGCTTCTGACAACAGTCTAACTTGCATTAAATGACACGTATAAAAATGTCCCAATAAATATTCTTGGGGCTATCTTACAGGAAAGCAATATTACTGTTGTCCAGCAGATTTCAAAAACCTGCTGTAACAGATGTTGTAGACAGGTTCATATTATAGTGAGTCAACCTTGTTTCCAACAGCCTGAGGCTGCCTTCACGTTATTTTAACATTGTTTTGAAAGTCTTAAACTCCAGGGGCTTGGTATTATTGTTTTAAAACTTTTAACCAGGAAGTAAACTCAAAGATAGTTGGTATTTCAGGAAAAGAAGTGGGGTACATGTTCAGGGACAAGCAAATAGGAAGCAAATGGAGACCCTTCTTGCTCCTGACACCAAATGCTGTATAATCCTTTTGCAATTTGCTTTCACCATGAAAATGCTGTTTCTTTCATCACTTTATTGTCTTTCCAATATTAGAGAGTACTGAGCCCTCATTTTGTGTGTGTGTGTGTGTGTGTGTGTGTGTGTGTGTGTGTGTGTGTGTGTGTGTGTGAGTGTGTGTGTGTGTGTGTGTGTGTGTGTGGTGTGTGTGTGTGTGTGTGTGTGTGGTGTGTGTGTGTGTGTGTGTGTGTGTGTGTGTGTGTGATATGCTACTGGCTACCACAGTAGTATTTCAACTTTTTTCTTTTATCATATATGAAAAATAAAAAAGGTCTCCGGTGAATACTTTTAAGGCAGGGTACAAAACCCCACTCTTAAAGTCAGACATGAAATCTCTCTTGAGACAAACAAGGAAGGTATAGGTTTGTTTGGTTTTTCTTTCCTTTTTTTTTCTTCTTGTTTCCTATGAGAGAACAAACAATTCTTTTCACTGCATGTAACTTCACTTCCATGCGATTTTAATAAAGATAGTGAGGGTTTGGACTAATTTATAAAGTGGGATGTTTTACATGACAATAAACAGTTGTTGACTCATTGTAAACACACCAATTCTATCAAAAGCCAATCATGATTTTGGAGGGCTGTTAAACACTCTGCATATTTTCATAGCAAATCAGTGCTTGGTTATTTAACACAGGTGTTTCTGTAATTGCTCTACTTTTGGAAAATTCAATGCTCAATGGCCCTCAAGCGCTTCCACCTGTCAAGTGTGTTGGTCCATTATTAGTATTCCAAATGAAATTGTAAAACATGACCCATTCTTAGCTGATTAAAGATCTCATCTTGCTTATGTGGAGTCTGCTTGCATTTTTCCCTTTATCACCTCATTTTTGTTAAATGCATTTTTGCACATCACTCCCATCCAAAATTGAACATTGCTAAAGATCTGCTTAGCAAAAGGTACAGATGTTATACCCAAGGACGATCTTGAATTTGAAAAACACTTTTCAACACTACAAACCTGCTTTTTAAGAGAAAAAAAAAAAACATGACTAGCCAGCCAACCTTTGTGGCAGCATTATTCCACGGTCTGACATTTTAAACGGTCCTGGAATAAGAGCACATTGTGAAACATTAAAATGGTTAATAGATTTTATAACCCATACAAAAAGTCAGTTTGGAGCCCAAACAACACAGAGATGGGAGCCATATGGTGTTTCGGCTGGTTCTACATGAAAATAAAAGGTATATAAGTAAAATAAAGCCATGTCTTTTCCATCCTAAAGTCCTTACCAACTAGTTTGTCATGAAAACTTCTATGAGAAACAGTTCGAAAACAAACAGCTGTGAAGTCTTCACAATTTCCCAGGTAGCTTCAGGAAATTAAAACAACAAAATTCCCCAAACTTTTTTCAAGGAAATGCAACTGGCAGTTACCAAGTATAGAGATGGGGAAACTATAGAGTTAGACATAGAAAAAATAATATGCCATTTCTATTGAAGTTAAAACTTTTGATTGTGGTATCTCAAAATCATTTTCATTTACTTTCAAGCAGTTTAGAATTTCCATTATAATTCTCACTTATTTCATGAGTAATTTAGAAATGGGATTTTAATTTGTGAAAGCATCAACATCATTTTCCTTTTTTTCTAATTGATACCCAACTCAATTGCTTTATTGACAGAATTTCATCCATATAATATTACTATGAAATTTTTGACAATTTATGTAGAGTGTATTCATTTTTATGAATGTCCTCTGTGTTCTGTCTTTATAAAGAACAACTAGCTCATTTATTTCTTTTGTTGTTGTTGTTTTGAGTCAGGGTCTTTCTACATACTCTGGCTGTTCTGGAAATCATTATGTGGAACAGGATATCTTTGAACTCACAAAGATCTGCCTGTCTCTGCTTTCAGAGTTCTGGGATTAAAGGAGTGTGCCAAAACCTTCAGCAACTAGTTCTTTGTTTTAATTGTTTATTTTATTAGTGTGTGTGTGTGTGTGTGTGTGTGTGTGTGTGTGTGTGTGTGTGTGTGTGTGTGCATTCCCACACATGCAAACATGTGTGAGAGTGACTGGAGAAGGTGCCAGATTTCCTAGAGCTGGAAATACAAGTGGTTGTGAATTACCCAACAAGGGTGCTAGGAACTGAATTTGGTTCCTCTGGAAGAGCAGTATATGCTCTTAAATGCTAATCCTTTCTCCACTTCTACTCCAGTCATGAGTACCCTTAAACCTATCTATATTTCTTTTATGTATCCATTCATATTATTTAATGGCCATATGTGATGAATTTGTTACCCAAATCTTCTCTTACTACTTAAGTAGGAAGTTGGCCCTAGTAGCCCACACATGTAATACTAGAACTCAAGAGATGAAGGCAGGATTGCCATGTTTCAGGTCATCCTAGACTACAGAATGAGAACTATCTCAAAAAATTAAATAAGGCAAAAACATATTTAAAAAGAAAGATAAGACAAGAAAAGATAAGCCAATAATGTCATAAAATTAGTCTTGAGAATATTTTTAAGAAAAGAAACAACTTGTGAAATGGAACAAGATATTTCCAAGTCATACATCAAATAAGGGGTTTAATCTCCAAAATATGCAGGAAGCCCATACAGCTCAATAGCAAAATCAGAATACCTTAACTAAGAATGGTTTTAGGACATGCATAGATATTTTTTCCAAGGAAGACATACAAGTGGTCCTCAGGTATACAAAAGGATCACCATTGTTCATCCTGGAAAATATGTATCATAACTACATTGGATATCACATCTTTCTTGATGTATTTTCCTGTTACTTTTATAAAGTAGCCTAATGAAAGCAACTTCAGGGGGGAAGGTAATATCAACATTCAAGGGTACAACCCATTATGGTGAGGGATTCAATGTGGACAGGAGCTTGAAAGAGCTGGTTGAAACATAACCACAATCAGGAACCAGAGAATTATGAATACATGCTGCTGCTCAGCTCCCTTTGTCCATCTATACAGTCCAGTATTCTATCTAGTAAAAGATGCCACCCACAATGAGGAGGTGTTCCCACATCACTTAAGGTAATCAAGATGATTCTCCAAAGTCAGGTACAAAGGACTGTCTCCCAGAGGTCATCCTGGATTCTCTCATATTGAAAATTTACATTAACTATCACAACCACAGACACCTCAACATGGTTATCATTTTAAAAACCTGAAATATATTGTGGCCAAGTATGTGGTGGAAGAAGACCTTTTGGACACTGCTGGTTAGAATTGAGAATGTTGCAGATGCTATGGAAAACAGGTAATAAAGCCTTGGTAATTAAACATGTAACTGTTAAATAGTCCAACTATCACACATCTAGGTACTTAAAAAATAATTCAGTACAGGATCTCAAAGTGGACTTCAGTGTTCTCTGTAGCATTATTCACAATAGACAAGAATTTGGAAACAACTGAAGTATTTATAGGAGGCAGTTATAAAGTGTTGCTGACCAAAATGTATACATCTTAAATTATGGGAAATGAATAAATCTGAGTGATCTGTAAGCAAATTAACCTATAGTTAATGCTACCATGTTTTACATGTAAAATTTTGTAAAAAATCACAATAAATATTCTTGCTAGAGAAAATAAAATTCTAAAAATTATAAATAAAATAAAGCCAAGCAAGCAGAGAATATTATGGAAGATGCTATATAAAAACAAAAAGTAAATATTGTGACTCTATAATGTATATATTATATCAATGAATGCAAATAATAAGATGTAAATAATTTGAGTAAATGTGTGTTTGAGTTTGTGTGTATGCGTGTGTAGTGTATTTTTGTGCCCACATGTGTGGGGTTGCACATGCATATGTGTACTCATGTGTGAAGACCAGAGGTCAATACTGAGTATCTACTTCCATCATGCCCCACCTTAATTTGTAGACAGGGTCTTTCACTAAACATAGTTGGTCAAGGAACTCCAGGGATCTTGATGTCTCTGTCACCTCCCCTACTCTGAGGTTACAGAGTGTGTGTTGTCATGACCAGGATTTAATACTGATGATGCAATTTAGGTCCTCATGTTGGTGGGGCATATACTTTATCAACTAAGATATCTTCCAAGCTGCTATAAGAAATAGATTTTTTTAAAGTGAGTAATACAGACTCCAAGTGAAAGGATGGGAAACGTAACCGAGAAATAAGAGATTGATCAATTTTTAAAGAGGTAGGATTGTGATGTTATTGGTAGAAAAAATGGTTTTTGGTTTAGTTGAGACATAAAGAAGTAATCTAGATTAGGGATACTAAAAAGAAATGCGTTGATAGGTGAACAGTAAAGATTCTAAGTTATAACAATACACTTCAGGTATTTAGACAGATATAGAATTTTAATATGTAAATATTACTGTACTATTTGGAAAGAGTGACTTAAATTTTCTTTTCTTTCTGCCTGCCTTCAATTCTTCACTTTTCCCTTCCTTCATTTTCCAAATATTTACCAAGTTCCAACTGTATGCCAGGCACTGTTTCAGCTACTTGAAAGTCAGCAGGGAGCAAAATAGATGAAAAACATGCCTTTTACTAACCTGCATTCTATCAGGGAAATATTTCCAATAAGCATTGGAATGTTTTCCAAAAGTATATATAAATAGCAAGGAGGGAAGGGGATTTCAGTTTAAGTAGGAGAGGCAGCCAGTAGAGGGTTATAATAGGAGCAGTGACATAATTTGACATAAACTGTTTTGTGATAGCTGGGGAAGGAAACGGGGGAAATTAAATTTGCAAGGTTCCTATGCTGTGACGTTTTTAATGTTGAAGTTCATTTTTTCTTTACAATGGTAAGCAATTGTAAAGTCTTTAGTATAACATAATACAAAATTCACAAACTGCTTACTCCTAGTGAGTTGCACATTTGACTTCTTACATTAAATATACCACTCACCAATGACTTGCAAACCATAGTGTGCATCAGAATCACCTAGAGAACTTGTTAAAACAGATTGCTGGAGGCCACTCAGAGTTTCTGATTGCATCCATCTCAAGAAGAACCTGAATTTTCCATTTCTAACAACCTCCTTGCTGGATAAGGGCCTGAGCTTTCAGACCCACTGATCAAAGCCCTGTAGCATCGGTGTGAGTCTTACTGGTATGTGTAGATGTCCTACTGACCATGAACTTCATGTTTTGTCTTCTAGTATTCAGAACGTCTGACTCATCAATAGTGACATTTTTACTTTCCATGTTTATTCATCTATCACAGATTAATTGAAATTACATAAGAAATGTATGTCTAGTCCCATATCCCCTCCCCTTTACCACCACATGCCCCCAGTTTACAGAGGAGATCTCATCTATTTCCCCTTCCCAGGGCTATCCATCTCTCCCTCATAGATCCTCCTTGTTAGTCAGTCTCTCTGGAGCTGTGAATTGTAGTAAGGTTATTCTTTGCTTTAAATCTTGTGTCCACTTATGAGTGAGTATATAATATATTTGTCTTTCTGAGTCTGGGTTACCTCACTTAGAATGAGCATGCATGGGACCAAACTAAGCCCTCTGCATGTGTGCAACAGTTGTGTAGCCTGGTCTGTTTGTGGAAAACCCTGGCTGTGATACCAGGATCTATCCCTGGTGCACGAGCTGGCTTTTTGGAGCCAATTTCATATGGTGGGATACCTTGCACAGCTTCAATGCATGGGGGAGGGGCTTGGTACTGTCTCAACTGAATGTGCCAGACTTTGTCGACTTTCCATGGGAGGCCTTACCCTTTCTGATGAGTGAGTGGATGGGAGATGAGTTGGGAGGGGCATGAGGGTGACCAGGAAGAGAAGAGGGAGGGGGAACTGTGGTTGGAATGTAAAATGAATAAAAAAATTAAAAAGAAATTACTGAAAATAATAATGTGCCAAATATTGATTATATGTCGTTAAATGTTATGAGCAAACATGTTAGAGGTATAATTATTGGCTGGAGAAGTCATAGATACCTTGATTCACAGCTATTGTGAATATAATGTGTTGTCTATTGAATGTTAGCATTTTGCTTCTTTATTTCCAAATTGTGAAGTTTAGCCAAACAGTATTACTTATTGAATTCACAAGTTGAGGTGAATATATGGAAACTTGTATATTTACCCATTATTAATTCTAACTGACATATCAATAAAATGAATTTTATGTTTTTATTAAATTAAGCATTTCATTAAAAAAATAAATTTATGTCTAGACTACCTACTTGACCACTTTAAAATGCTGGGAGTAGAGGTTGAAGAGATGGCTCACAGTTATGAGAACTGGCTCTTCTTGCAGAGGACCTCGATTCCATCCCCAGCACGTTTTGCATGATGGCACACCATAGTGGGTATTCGTTCACCCATGAACTTGGGCTATCTGACCCAGTAGAGGTGCTTCTTGTCTACCTAAATGGCATCTCATAAGGAAGGAGAAATCCATGTGCATCTGTTTAAGGGGTATCAGGTATTTATTAAGATATGAAAGGGGGAAATACACAAATGAATATATATGCTAATTGAAACTCAAATATGTGATGAATCCAAGGTGTTTCAGTGAGTGCTCAACTGTGCATGCAAATTTGATTTCATCTTTAGTAAGTAGTAAAGTTATATGCTTGCCAAAAAAAAAAATAAGTGACACACTGGAAGACAAATGTCACACAATTTCAATTTTATGTATAACCTAGAAATGATGAACTTTCCCCAATGTAGCACATACACTGGTTTCCATTCTGAGGTCAATACACCTTTGAAGTACAGAGACTGATTTAATTCAGTACTTTTTCTATTGGCCAATGTCTTTCTGCAGCTGTTGTTCCTTTCTCATTAGCATTAAGTAAATTCAAGATTAATAAGGCATTATGAAATCTATCTTTGGTGATTTTAGTTCCCACTTTCTGTTTATTAATCATTTCTTTTAAGGTGCAGTAAGATCTTTTAACAACCACTGACCCTGTAAGACCGTGTGGTATACCTGTAATATGCTTCAAATTATACTATGCAGAAAACTGTTTCATTTTACTGGAGACATATGCTGGAGCATTGTCCATCTTGATTTGTGCAGGTATACCCATAATGGCTATGATTTCTAATAGGTGTGTAATTACAGAATTTTCAAAACTCAAAGCATTTGACCATTGAAATCCTGAATATGTATCTATGATATGGTGTATATATTTTAATTTCCTAATATCTGCAAAATGAAACACATCTACTCTCCAAATTTCATTTCTTTGCATAACTTTAGAGTTACTTAATGCAGGTAACAGAATTTGGCTATAGAAGGAACAAATAAGTCATTTTTTAAAAGATGATTTCCTCGGCTTGTTGCCAAGTGATGAAAAAATCCTTTTTCAAACCTTTGCTGTTAACATGATATTTTTTATGAAATTCTGAGGCCTCCAGCACACTTCCTATTAATTATCAATCAATTTCATCATTACCTGGTGCTAGATGACCTGGCAAACCCATATGGGATGGTTCTTAATCCTGATTATTTCCTGTAATTGTGTAAATAACGAAGTTAATTTTGTTTTATCAGGAATAAATTCGGCAGTTTCAGTGTGTAAAGCAACTCTTTCTGCATATTGAGAATCAGTAACTATATTGAGAGACTCTGTAAAATCCATTAATGCCAGAAGAATGTCATATAATTCTGACTTTTGAACAGAATTATAAGGGCTTTGAACAACTTTGCTTAAGTTTCCTGATTTATATATTGTCTTTCCTGATTTATTTGCATCAGTAGAGAACATAGGGACTTCAGAGATTGGTATTCTCCATATAATATACGTAATCGACCCAACTGGTTCTTTTTAGGAATTTAATTCTGGGATAACTGCTGTTAATCTCTCCCAAAAATACTGCAAGCTATTTGCCAATATTCATTATCGTTCCATAAATAGGAAATTTCCTCATTAGTTAAAGGTACAAAAACTTCTGCTGGGTCCATTCCTGTCAGTTGATGAAGTCTTAGTTTTCCCTTTAAAATCAAATCAGAAATCTATTCCACAGCACACAACAGTTGGTAACTACAGTTCTAGGAGATTTGACGTTGCATTCTGGCCGCTAAGAGCACCAAGGATCCCTGTGGTACACATGTATACAAGAAAAACCGTCATACACATAAAATTAACATAAATGACCTTAAATACATGATAGTGTTAATGTTGCATCTTTTGACGAGGTAGAAAAATTTGTGACTAAGCTAAATGCATTTATGATACAAAATGCTTAAATCAGATAATTCCCATTATTATTAACCCTCAGTTTTTCATTGCTACACTGAATCATCTCAAATCATTTAGAGAGTTCCATCTTATCATTATTACAATGCATTCTAAAGAGGAGACAAATAAGGAAATACTTGGAACATTCTGACATAATGACACAGTAGGGGTTCAATTTACTTCTTACATTTTTAGAATAGAATGTATATGAGCTAAAAAAATTTTCTGCGATATTAGAACAGTGCATTTAGAAAATACTGTTGCTGGAATGCTAAATGTATGGAATGAAATTGACATATATGCTAAAGGCTTCATGAAGTGTAAGAAAACATATATATATATATATATATATATATATATATATATATCAAGGTTAATGGAACAATTATTAGATATTTCTTGTATTTCTAATTATTATCAACCACAGACAATTCTTCAGATTTGCAGATTTACAGATTTTCAGTCAAACACAGTCTTGTTGTGTTAATTTGATATAGAGTGAGGAAAAGAGGAGGAAACTATTTATAAGATAGTCTTACACATACAGGTAGCATTATATGATCTAAGCCAATTGTGTATATAACAACAATTCAAGAAAAAGAAGCCATTAATTTCAGAGAGACTAGGAGGGTTCAAGGGAGAGTTTGTGGGAATAATGGGGAAATTATGTAATTATATAGTAATTTCAAAAAAATATTATTTTAAAAAGATAAACATAGACATTTTTATCTCATCAATTTATTCCTGTAAGAAATATTGAAATTGACCTGTTATGCCTCCCAAAATGAAAGGTTAGTGTATATATAATTACATTTCATTCATATTTCAAATCCCAAACAAAACACAAGACAAAATAGGTCGTGTATACTCGGAATATGTGATCTGTTAAAGCTATCATATTAGTTAAAGATGATTTCAGGACATTAATGTCTTTCTAAGCTTTATGTAATAGAAATATTAGAGCAATTTGGCTTGGATAATAGAAAACTGCATTTTTTGAAAATTAGACTTTGGGGAAGTGTTTTCATATTTGATTCATATCTGTGGAATATCCATGAATAAATTGTACAAGGGAGTATGCTGTTTTTATTTTTAGTTAAGTCTCTCCATGTGCAATTTTACCTTTGCATTTCTGGAGCCATATTGATTAATGAAATATATAGTTTTCTCTATATTAACAGAGACAATTTTAAGCACAAGAGATTGTTTATATTGTCCACATTTGCTTGTTCCACAGTTAAATAATTGCAGTATATACAAATTTTAAATGTCACCATTTGCTGATGAGAAAGTTTTGTGTCTTACAAATGAAAATAATTTAGGGATTACTACCAATTCAAGGCTTATATGTTTATTGGGAAAATTTGTAATGTTCATGAATATAAGCCTTGATACTAAAGTCTGAAATGTTTCCAGGTATCCATCAGAAACTACTAAAACTAAAACTAACCATTTTTGTTATATAAATTTTGTCTATGTCTTACACATAGCAAGTACCAGTAACATTTTGTTGAGTGAATATTGTTATACAGTTATTGGCTAAAAAAATAGACTTTACTAATTCAAAATTATTTAATTAAAATTTTTATTTTATGTGTATGTGTGTTTTGCATGGATGAATGTATGTTCACCACATGCATACCTTGTGCCCAAGCAGGCCAAAGGACTGCATAAGATCCCATATAGCTGGAGTTATAGATGAATGTGCGCTGCCATCTGAGAACTTCTGCAAGAACAGCTAGTTCTCTTAACCACTGAGCCATCTCTCCAGGCCCATACAAATGAATAATGGCCCTCATTATACAAACTGTTTTTTTTTACATTTACATCTCTAATGGATTACAGAATGGCACAATTTTCTGTTCTTCTTTGAATTTATTGTCTTGAGAGTCTTCTAAGTATAGAGAAGCAAGGCTACCTAAAGTCAAAGAAGCAAAGCAATGTAAAAATACCCCAGCTGCTGATACTGCAGCACCCACTCTCCAATGTATTCACATCTGATCTCCTATATCTAATTGACTTCACTTCTGTGTGTCAACTGAAATCTACTCAACAAGCAAATTCTCAGTAAGGCAAATTGGATAGGCTTATCTTGGATCACATACCCATCCTGCAGAGAAAGAAACTGAATTCTGCAAGTGAGGGCTCTAGCATAATTGTATAGTGTGTGAAATGGGCTACTTACTGATGTCATATATTAGGTTCAGATAAAAAAATGGATAATAACTAAGTGAAAACAGGAAATATTTATTCTATTTTTGGGGTAGAGGACCTTGTGTCTTCAGTGTTGGTTTCCACATGTCTATGTACTGGAGGTTGATGTTGAAGTCCTAAAATTTCTGATTGTAACTACAGAATGTTAAGATTGCAAGTGGTATACCATCAAGCCTGGTTTATGTGTTGCTGGGGATCAAACCCAGGCCTTTATTCTTGCTACGCAAGCACTGTAACAATTTGTCTCCATCATCAGTACAATATTCATTTTTCTAAGCACTAAATACATCTGCACATTGTGAAACCAAAGCTTAAACCCCACTAGGGAAACCTTAGGGATGATTGGTGACAAATTAGAAAAGAGACCAACACTTGATCAACTGCCTTCCATAAAGATCATGTTCATTAAGTTCATGGTGTTTGATAGGGAGCTCTAAATTTAAGCTTTGAATGGGCAGAGAGGAGTGAAAGAAAGCTTTTCATCTTATAAAAAGTATAATTATTTGAGTTTGGGACAGGATTATTTTAGTGCTGCAGATTTTAGTCAGGTGGCTTCTACTTACTTATAGGCACTGAGTTCTGGCACCAGTCAGTTCTCCTGAAACTCAGTTTGTGCCAAAGTAATAATGTCAAAGTGGGAGCTATATCATAGAACTAAATGATACATGTAGGAATCATTCCCTAGGAAACAGACTTCAAAAAAGGAAAGGGATTATTCATATGCGAGTGCCTTTTATGAACCATACATTGGGCTACAAACCTTATGTATCTGATCTTATTTTCCCATAGTAAGTCTATAAAGTAATATCTATCCATATTTTAAAGTTGAAAGCCCAGTTCAAAGAAGCTAAATCTGTTACTCAAAATCACATACTGACTAATGGTCGGGTTTAAGTTCAAAGTCAAGCTAAGCATATTGGGAGTTAACAAAGCAAGTCGGGTTGAAGCTAGAGTTCTAAGTTTGGAACTAAGACAGTTTATAGTCATTTCTTCCATAAAGGCATGGAAGGATTAAAGAAATAGTGGGTCCTGAAACTTCATTCAAGTCATAAAACATACAAATAGAATAGGAAGAATCTATTCATTCATATTAAGAGTTCTCTTCCTTTTTTTGATCCAACTGGATTCCAGTAGGAGAAATTATTCTTAACAGAATTGAATCACTATAAATAACCACAAACCATCTCAAATACAAGATACTAAAAAGATCTCAATGTTCTGGACAGGAGAGTTTATGAACTCAAATATTTGAAGAATGGGACACATCCAGATATACAGATAGTCATAACTAGAAGTTCAATAAGACAGTACAATATATTGTACACTATAGTTGTGTGATAAATTTCACAAGACCTTAATGCCAAAATTGTACCATTATTTAACAGATTATCATATTATGAGCATATATCCTGTTGGTCTAGAAGCTAGAAAAGCCTCAACTAGGTCATTTGTGCTCAAGATCTTTTATGAAGTTGCAGACCATTGGGTCTGAAATTCTCTAAATGACTGACTGGGCCTTACATAATCAATTTCTAAAGCAATTGGTTTCCACACATAAGTTAATGGTGGTTAACCAGTACCCTCGATTCCTTAACATCATCATGAAACTGGTGTAGTCTCCTTGTGACTTGACAACCATTTCTCTCTAAGGTGAATAAATTACGAGAAACTATCATGTCTTTTATAAGTATCTTCACAAATAATACAATGTTATTTTCCCAAAATATTATAGATTAAACTGGTCCACTCCATTCAGTTATTTAAAGACTACAAATAGAAGTGAAAATCAGGAGAGGAGAATTAATGAAAATGGTTTTGGAGTTTGGCTATCACAGAAAGCTATAGATCACAGTTTATTCTTTATTTTTAAATGGAGCAAAGCACTCACATAGCCATGTATCTTCTCAGGAAAAATCTCACATTATAATAAGTATGAAAGTGAAAATTCCCTTCTTGTATTTAATTAAAATAGTATCAGTATTTTATGCAATCTAACCCACCATGAAAGAGCAGAAAAGTTGCTACTTTTGCCCTTATAGAAAGGAAAAAACCTGAATGAACTAAAATTCAGTAATATATCTTAACACATCAGAGAATAATATAACTCACAGCACAAACACTGCCCCTCAAACTGACATAGATACAAAGATGAAATTATATTCTATCAAAGGTGAAAACTGACATAACAAATCTAATTGACCAATTGCCAGCCTATCAATGTGGGCTAGTTAAAACAAATCCCAGTGATACACTGATTTAATTTTTCTGGGATTTGTTTTATTATACATATGAGAGTTTGCCTACATGTATGTATGTCTACTACATGCATCCCTGGTGTTCACAGAGGTCAGAAGAAGGGGTCATATTTCCTGGAATTGGAGTTATGAATAGTTGTAAGCCACTATGTGGGTGCTACAGACAGAACCCAACTATGCTGTTCAATGAAGGTAACTATTTAATTGGAGCCTGACCAACTTTAGTTTAATTATATCATGTTTAGAGAGAAGGGAAAGCCATGACTCTAGCCTGCTCTAGTCATTGATGTGCAAAAAGAAAAACAGAACACCAGACACCCCTCCCTTGACTTTCTATGCCACTGAAACATATGCAGGAAAACTGGGGGAATGGGAAAAAGACATAGCTCAAGTCAAAGGCTTATTAAAATGAATATCTAGCCAAAATTTTGTAGAATGATTTCCATATACTACTACTTTCAGTGTCAATGGAACTCTTGTATACTATGGGAAGATCACAGAAAACCTAAACAGTATCTCTCAGACCTTACATATTAAGAACCCTTTAAGAAAACACAAAGATAACAAAAGAAAAAAAAGTAACTCAGAAGAAACTTTAGCCACTGCAGTGGCTTCAATGAAAAATGTGCTGGAGGAAGTACAACATTGAGGAAGGGCTTTAAGAGTCTCTCACCCTACTTTCAGTTTACTTTCTGCTTTATGTTTTTGGTTGAAGTTGTGATATCTCAGCTTCTTGCTTCTTCTTCATGCTGCCATGCTTCCCATCCAGTTATAGAGTTTTCCTCTGAAATAATATGCCTTAATATACCTTTTCATCCATAAGTTGGTTTTGGTCTTGGTACTTTATCAGCAACAGAAAAGCAACTTAAAAATCTCTGAACTGTAAAGCCTAAAATATGGTCAGATAAATTCAATATTTTATATTAAAAACCTACTTAAGATTCCAGCCCCCACAGAGTGCAAAGAGTGCAGAGGCGAGCTGATTTGGCCCCTACCTTGCACCCAACTTATGCCTGCCCACCCTGGCAAAACCTGCCCTGGGATCTGCAGGCAGACAGAATCGGTCCCTGAGGAGCCTGGGATCCTGACTCTGCTGAGATCGCTGGGCTATTCCAGCCCCCACAGAGTGTAGAGAGTGCAGAGGTAAGCTTATTTGGCCCATACCTTGGGACCAACTTCTGCCTGCCCACCCTGGCAAATCCTGCCCCAGGATCTTCTACAGGATGACTCGACCCCTGAGGACCAAGCAACCCAGAGTCTGCTAACATCTCTGGGCCAGTGCTGCTCTCATCCACCTGGAGAGCGAGTGCCTCAGACCTACCTGCACCCAACTTGAAACCCATCAGAGTATCAAAGTCAATTGCACACACCTGAAGAGAACACCGGACCCATACATACAAGGAAAGGAAGTGACACCAACTATACTCACTGGAACAAGAGATGGGAAGACGACAATATAAGAACACATCCAACAACAGGAAAACCAATATGACACCACCAGAGTCTAGGGACTCTACACCAGCAAGGTATGACAATCCCAACACAGAAGAAGCAGAAGAGAGCAACCTTAAAACAACTTCATGCAGATGATAGAGGACCTAAGAGAGGAAATCAGAAAATCCATCAGAGAAATGGAAGAAAAGACAAACCAAAAGATGCAAGAAATCAAGGAAAGCCAAAAAAAGGCAAGAAAATACAATTAAACAGCTGAAGGAAACAGTTCAGGACCTGAAAACTGAATTAGAGACAATAAAGTAAACACAAACTGAGGGAATGCTGGAAGTGGAAAAGCTGAGTAAACAATCAGGAACCACAGATGCAAGCATAACCAATAGAATATAAGAGATGGAAGACAGAATCTCAGACGCTGAAGACAAACTAGAGGAAATAAACTCTTTCAAACAAAGAAAATCTGAAGTCTAACAAATTCATAACACAAAACATCCAGGAAATATGGGACACCGTGAAAAGACCAAACCTAAAGATGAGAGAACATAGATGCCAGCCCAGACTACTATACCCAGCAAAGCTTTCAATCACTATAAAGGAGAAAACAAGATATTCCACGACAAAACCAGATTTAAACAATATGTAACCACGAATCCAGCCCTACAGAAAATACTGGAAGGAAAACGCCAACCTAAGGAAATTAACTACACTCACATAAATATGGCAATAGATAATCCCACTCTACAAAAACACAAAATAAAAGGCAGGGTAAATCCACATATAATACCAGTACCAAAAACAAACAAGAATGAACACTCAATGGACCTTAATTTCCCTCAATATTAATGATCTTGACTTGCCTATAAAAATACACAGGCTAACCAGATTGTATATGAAGACAGAATCCATCCTTCTGCTGCATACAAGAAACACACCTTAAATTCAAAGATAGACATTACCTCAGAATAAAGGGTTGGGATAAGACACTCCAATCAAATGGACCCAAGAAACGAGCTGGGGTAGTTATCCTAGTATCGAACAAGATAGACTTCAAACTAAAATCAATCAAAAGAGATGAAGAAGGGCATTTCATATTCATCACAGGAAAAATCCATCTAAAAGAAGTCTCAATTCTAAACATCTATGCCCCAAATACAAAGGCACCAACATTTGTAAAAGAAACATTAAAACTCAAATCACAAATAAGGCCTCACACAGTTATAGTGGGAGACTTCAACACCCCACTCTCACCACTGGACAGGACCACAAGACAGAAACTTAACAAAGAGACAAAGGAAATAACAGAAGTTATGACCCAATTGGGATTAACACATATTTATAGAACTTTCTATCCAAACACAGAAGAATATACCTTCTTTTCAGCATCACATGGAACCTTCTCAAAAATCGACCACATTCTCAGCAACACAGCAAACCTCAATAGGTACAAAAAATTGGAATAATCCCCTGTGTCTTATGAGACCAACATGCTTTAAAGTTAGAAATCAAAAACAAATCAAGGTGCAAAAAACCTACCAACTCATGGAAATTGAACAACACACAATTGGAACATTCCTGGGTCACAGAAGAAATAAAGAAAGAAATTAAAAGCTTTCTAGAATTCAATGAAAATGTTGATGAAAGACCCCCGAAGAGGTACTTTCGTAGAGGGAGACCCACACCCAGGAATCAGCGAGGCCACGAACTTGGATGCAAAAACAAGAGGCTTTATTGGAGACGCGGGTACCCGGGACGACTTAGCTTCTGTGTGGCTAAGCGCCCCAAGCCAAGGGAAAGGGGTCCTTATATAGGGAAAAAGGCGCAAGCTAGGAGCAGGGATTCTATTGGATAATTCTAATGAGGCATTGTACAGAGCTATTCCCATTGGTCAATGTAAATGAGGCGCTATACAGGGTTATTCAAATGAGGCAAAGTACAGAGTTATTCAAATGAGGTGAAACACAGAGTCTTTCAAATGAGGCGAAATACAGAATCATTTCCATTGGATGGTTCAAATGAGACACAGAGCCATTCCAGATCAGCATATTCTCAAGGTCTGGTGTCTGGTACAACAGACTCAATTCCCCCTCCCTCCGCGTCCAGATGGCTGACCTTGGGGGCGGAGACCTTGGGACGGAGTGTTTCTCATTGGGCGGGGCTCAGGGGCCGGGCTCCAGGCCGGCTCACTTGGTGTTCGTTCTCGTGCCGGCCCACCTGGTGCTCGTTGCTCGGCCCCAGCCCCGAGGCGAGGTGCCAGGCGGGGCGGGCCGGGGGCGCGAGCCCTGCCGGGGTGTAGGCTTGGGAGGCCCCGGCAGCTTCGGGGCAGGGGGCTCAGGGGCATTCCCGAGCGGGTCTTTCATTGACACAACATACCCAAATTTCTGGGACACTTTGAAAGCAGTACTAAGAGGAAAATTCATAGCTCTAAGTGCTCACATGAAGAAACTAGAGAACACCCACACAAGAGATTTGACATCACAGGTAAAAGCTCTAGAAAAAGTGGAAACAAATTCACCCCAGAGGAGCAGACACCAGGAAATAATCAAACTGAGGGCAGAAATTAATAAAGTCTGAAACAAAGAAAACAATTCAAAGAATCAATATAACAAAGAGTTGGTTCCTCGAGAAAATCAACAAGATAGACAAACAGTTATCCAAACTAACCAAAAGGCAGAGAGAGATCATGCAAATTAACAAAATCAGATATGAAAAGGGGGGCATAACAATGGACATTGATGAAATACAGAGAATCTTCAGGTCATGCTTTGAAAATCTGTACTCCACAAAATTTGAAAATTTAAAGGAAATGGACAATTTTCTGGACAGCTATCACTTACCAAAATTGAATCAAGAACAGATAAAGCACCTTAAACAGACCTATAACATCTAAGGAAATAGAAGCAGTCATCAAAAGTCTCCCAACCAAAAAAAGCCCGGGGCCAGATGGATTCACTGCAGAATTCTACCAGATATTCAAAGAAGTGCTAATACCAATACTCCTCAAATTGTTCCACAAAATAGAAGCAGAAGGGACATTGCCAAACTCTTTTTATGAGGCTACAATAACCTTGATACCCAAGTCACACAAAGACACAACTAAGAAAGAGAACTACAGACCAATATACCTCATGAACATTGATGCAAAAATTCTCAATAAAACCCTGGCACATGGAATACAAGGTCATATCAGAGAAATCATCCACCATGATCAAGTAGGCTTCATCCCAGGGATTCAAGGAAGGTTCAACATATGAAAATCCATTAATGTAATCCACCATATAAACCAGACTGAGGAAAAAAACACATGATCATATCATTAGATGCCAAAAAAGCCTTTGACAAAATCCAACACCCATTCATGATAAAGGTATTGGAGAAATCAGGGATAACAAGAGCATACCTCAACATAATAAAAGCAATATGCAGCAAGCCAACAGCCACCATCAAATTAAATGGAGAGAAACTCAATCCAATTACTCTAAAATCGGGGACAAGACAAGGCTGTCCACTCTCTCCATACTTCTTCAATATTGTCCTTGAAGTCCTAGCTAGAGCAATAAGACAACAAAAGGAGATCAAGGGAATACAAATTGGAAACGAAGAAATCAAACACTCACTATTTGCAGATGATGATAGTCTACATTAGTGACCTGAAAAACTACCAGGGAACTCCTACAGATGATAAACACCTTCAGCAAAGTGGCAGGATACAAGATTAAATAAAAAAATCCATAGCCCTACTATATACCGATGACACATTGGTAGAGAAAGAAATCAGAGAAACATCACCCTTCTCAATTGCCACAATCAACATAAAATACCTTAGGGAAACAACCAAAACAGGGAAAGACCTGTACAGTAAGAAATTTGAGTCTCTAAAAAAAGAAATTAAAGAAGATACCAGAAAATGGAAAGATCTCCCATGTTCTTGGATAGGTAGGATCAACATAGTAAAAATGGCAATCTTGACAAAAGCACTCTACAGATTCAATGCAATCACCATCAAAATCCCAACACAATTCTTCACAGACCTTCAAAGAACAATTATCAACTTTATATGGAGAAACAAAAGACCCAGGACAGCCAAAACATCCCTGTACAATAAAGGAACTTCTGCAGGCATCACCATCCCTGACTTCAAGCTCTATTACAGAGCTATAGTCCTGAAAACAGCTTGGTATTAGCACAAAAATAGACAGATAGACCAATGGAATAGAATTGAAAACCCTGATATTAACTCACATCCCTATGAACACCTGATTTTTGACAAACAATCCAAATTTATACGATGGAACAAAGAGAACATCTTCAACAAGTGGTGCTGGCATAACTTGTTGCAGAAATTTAGAAGACTGCAGTTAGACCCAAGCCTATTGCCTTGCACAAAATTTAAGTCAAAATGGATCAAAGATATCAACATAAATCCAGCTACACTGAACCTATTAGAAGACAAAGTGGAAAATACCCTTGAATTAATTGGTACAGGGGACTGCTTCCTGAACATTACACCGTTAGCATAGACACTGAGGTTAACAATTGATAAATGAGACCTCCTGAAACTGAGAAGATTCTGTAAAGCAAAGGAGACAGTAAGACAAAATGGGAGCCAACAGACTGGGAAAAGATATTCACCAACCCCACATCTGACAGAGGGCTGATCTGCAAAATATACAAAGAACTCAAGAAGCTAGTCTCCAAAACACCAAACAACACAACTAAAAAGTGGGGTACAGAACTAAATAGACAATTCTCAATAGAGGAATCTAAAATGACTGAAAGACAAATAAGAAAGTGTTCAACATCCTTGGCCATCAGAGAAATGCAAAACAAAACAACTCTGAGATACCATCTTACTGCTGTCAGAATGGTCAAAATCAAAAACACCAATGACAGTTTATGCTGGAGAGGATGTGGAGAAAGGGGAACAATTCTCCACAGTTGGTGGAAGTACCAACTTGTACAGCCACTTTGGAAATCAGTATGGCGACTCCTCAAAAAAATAGGAATCAGTCTACCACAAGATCCAGCAATTCCACTCTTAGGCATATACCCAAAAGAAGCACATTCATACAACAAGAACATATGTTCAACGATGTTCATAGCAGCACTGTTTGTAATAGCCAGAAACTGGAAGCAGACTAGATGCCCCTCAACCAAAGAATGGATAGAGAAAATGTGGTACATTTACACAATGGAGTACTACTCAGAAGAAAAAAAAAAACAATGGAATCTTGAAACCTGCAGGGAAATGGATGGATCTAGAAGAAACCATTCTGAGCGCGGTAAAACAATCACAAAAAGACAAACATGATATGTACTCACTCATATGCGGAATTTAGACATAGAGTAAGGATTACCAGCCTACAATCCACACTGCCAAAGAAGCTAATAAACAAGGAGGTCCCTAAGGGAGACATACATGGTCCCTTGGAAAAGGGGAGAGGTTCAAGATCTGCTGAGCAAATTAGGAGCATGGGAAGAGGGCTGAGGGAGCTAGGAGAATGAGAAGGGGAGAAGAAGAGGGATGCCGAGGACATGAGGGAGCAGAAAGTATGAGTCAGGGGAAGAATACACGATTATAAGAATGGAGATGTCATAATAGAGGAAGACATTTTTGGTTAACAGAGAAATCAGGCACTAGGGAAATGTCTGGAGATCTACAAAGGTGACACCAGCTAACTATCTCAGCAACAGAGGAGAGGATACCCTAAATGTCCTCCCCTGATTATGAGATTGATGACTGACTTGTATGCCATCCTATAGCCTTCATCTAGCAGCTGGTGGAAGTAGAAGCAGACACCCATAACTAATCACTGAACTGAACTAGAACCCAGATGCAGAGTAGGACCAGTGAAGAGCACAGAGGTCCAGTCCAGGCTGGTGAAACCCACAGAAACAGCTGACCTGAACATCCAGGAACTCTTGCTCCCCAATCTGATAGCTGGAATACCAGCATGGGACTGATCCAGACCCCAGGAACATGGGTTTCTGTGAGGAAACCTCATAAATATATGGGACTGCCTGTAGAAGCCCAGTATTTATCCCTAGCATAGGGGTGGACTTTGGGAGCCCATTCCATATAGATGAACACTACCTGAGCCAAGACACAAGGGGGTGGGCCTAGGCCCTATCCCAAAGTATACAATAGACACTGATGACACCCTATGGAAGGCCTCACCATCCAGGGAGAGCAGAAATGTTATGTGACAGGTAAGGTTTTATTTGGGGGGGTAGGGGAGGATGGGTGGGAGAAGGGAACTGGGATTGTCATGTAAAACAATCCTGTTTCTAATTGAAATAAAAAAGTTGAAAAAAACCTACTTAATATTTGTATTTGTAGTAATATTTACAATATTCAGAATTTAGCAGAAAAGTAAAAGGCTGTTAAAACACAGAGAATAAAGTTTAAGGAAAGAGAACAATGACTGGAATAAACTCAGATATGACAGCAGTTTTATTCCTAAGACAAGAGATTCAAAACAATTATGAGTAGTATGGTACTGGCTCCAGGAAGAAAATGGGGCACCATGGAAGAAAAGGAGTACTGAGTTCACACAAATGGAAGTACTACATATCAACACTAAATGCTAGAAATCAAAGCTACTATAACTGAAATGAAGAATGCAGATACTGGGCTCATTTATGGACTGGAAACAACACATAAAAGAATAACAGAAATTCTCAAGATAAAAATTAATGAGAGGGGGAAGGGACTTACATGTGAAACAAGCCTGTTACCTAACTTGAACTAATAAATAAAAAAATAACATGAAATAAATTGGAACATGCATAAGAAAATACACCTATTACTAAAACATGTGTGAATAGCAAAACTTCAATATAATCTACTTACTTGAGAGCATGAAATAAATTATTATAAAGAAATTTTATACATACATCTCTTAATTTGTCATTCTTACTACTGTCAGATCTCTTTTCTTGTGTTTTCATGACTTGCAGGAGGATTTGAAGGAGTAAAGTTTTCATTGTTGTTGTTTCACTTTTGTTTTGAGCATTAAAAACAGTTTTTTGAGTTAAATTTTGAATTATTTAGTTTTATATTGTGATTTTTTCATAAAGAATTAATATCTACATCCAGCTTTTCCATTTCTTATGCATTTCTACTATTTGTAAGAGCTACCTACATTTTTGTTTGATATTCTGATTTTCCTAATCCTATTTTAAATAGGTACATTATAATGATGATTCCTTTCAAATAGATAATGTTTCATTTGTTAAATTATTATCAATATCTGGATTTATTATATCATTGTAAAGAATAATTGTGTAATTTTAATTTTGATGTGGGAGGTTTTTAGTTTCTTTGTAATTTGATAGAAATTAATAAATTACAATCTTCACAGGAAGTTTAAATATTAAACACAAGAATGATAATAATATATTATAATACATTCCATTTAGAGTAATCTGTGAGTTCATAATGATACTCAAAAAGGACATAAACAATTCTTTTCTTTGCAGATGAATTGCAGCTAATGATACACCCACCAAGGTTAGAGTTGAATTAAATTGTTAAAATTATTTTTCTGCAAATGGTATTTCATTATTGTAATCTCAGCACTTCGAGAAGTTGATATTTAGATGTTAAGATTTCATGGCCACCTTTGATTACATTGTAGAGCAATTGTGGTGGTTTGAAAGAAAATGTCCCCCAAAGGGACTGGCCCTATTAGGAGATGTGGCCTTGTTGGAGTAGGGGTATCAGAGTAGGTGTCACTGTGGAGGCAGGCTTTGAGGCCTTTTATATGCTTAAGCCATTCCCAGTGTGACAGACCACTTACTGTTCCCTGTCCTAGATGTAACTCTCACATAACTCTCCAGAACCATGTCTGGCTGAATTTCACCATGTCCCACCATGATTATAATAGAATCTCTGAACTGTAAGCCAACCAATTAAATGTTTTCTTTTATAAGAGTTGCTGTGGTCATGATGTCTCTTCACAGCATAACAGTAACAAAGACAGCAATGTATAAAAAACTTAGTATTAAAGCTTATGAACTCTACCTAAGAATTCAGAAGGAGTATACTATTTAAATCATGAGATAAGAACATAAGGAATTTATTTTTCTTGATAAATGAACAGGATTTTAGTTAAAGCATAAGCTACTTGGTGAAAAGGGACTGATTTGCTCCAGGGTATACTGTGACTACCTGGCACAGTGCTTAGCACATAAAATTGCTGCCAGCCGATTATGGTGGTCCATGACTTTAATTCCAACACTTGAGAAATTGAATCAGAAGACAGGAGAATTTGAGGCCAGCTGGGTATACATAAGATCTGTTCTCAAAAGCAAAACCAAACAAAATTTATTTGGGATGGTTGAACAGAATGATTATCAAATTTTATGTAATGTTTATTTTTGTATATGCTGTCTCTTAGTTTATGAAAATAAAACAACATAAATATCAAAAAGTAAATTTAGTGCTCTGTCCTCTGTCCTACAGCAGGCGCCTGAGCCTCCTGAGTCCAGTCACACCCCACCCTTGTTCACCCACCATCCTCTGCCATGCAGCTGCTGCCAGAGGATGAGCCCTCCACTTGCCAGCAGGGAGAGGGAGAGACCCCACCTGCACTCGCTGGAAGAAGGGATGGGAAGAAGACAGAGTAAGAGCACAACAACAGAAAGGGACTCCATACCAGCAAGATCTGAAAAGACCAACACAGAGGATGAAGAAGAAAATTATCTTAGGATGATGATAGAGACCTTTAAAGAGGAAACAAGAAAATCTCTTACAAAAAAAAAAAACAAGCAAAAAATTACATGAAATGGAGGAAAAGACAAACCAAATAATTCAAGAAGTATACAAATTTCTTAAAAAATCTAAAGAAACCCAAGAAAAAACAACCAAACAAGTGAAGGAAGCACTTGAAACAGTTCAAGGCATGAAAGCAGAAATAGACACAATAAAAAAAAAAAACAGAATGAGGGGATGCTGGAAATAGAAAGGCTGGATAAATGATCAGGAACTACATATATGAGTATTACCAATAGAATTCAAGAGATGGAAGAGAGAATCTCAATTGTTGAAGACTCGCTAGAGGATATACAGTCATAGGCCAAAGAAAATCTCAAGTCCAACAAATCCCTTACCCAAAATATCCAGGAAATATGGGACCCCGTGAAAAGTCCGAACCTAAGAATAATAGGTCTAGAAGAAGGTGAAGAAATACGGCTCAAAGATACAGAAAACATATTCAACAAAATCATAGACAAAAACTTCCCCAACCTACAGAAGGACATGCCTATGAAAGTACAAGAAGCTTACAGAACACCAGACAGACTGGACCACAAAAAGAAGTCCACTAGAAACATAATATTCAAAACACAAAACAGAATTAATTTCTTAATTATTTATTAATTATCATTTATTATATAAATTATTATATTAAATAAATTATTATAATAATTTATTAATTATTTATTCTACAGAATAAAGAGAAAAAATTAAGAGCAGCAAAGGAAAATGGCCAAGTAACATATAAAGGCAGACCTATCAGAATCACACCGGACTTCTCAATGGAAAATTTGAAAGCCAGAAAGAAGGTCCTGGATTGATATCCTACAATGCCCCAAGGTTCCCAGAGAAAGAGGTAAACCTGCCGCCACAGCCTGCCCTATCGGGAGGCTGAGAGGCATGGGAGCAGCTTCCATATGCTTGCGCCGCCCCGGGCCTTCTGGAATTTAGATTCGGCATTTCTCAGATGAAAAAAGACAGATCCAGAAAAAGAAAAACCTCTAAAGATTTCCATTGCATTTAAAAATATATGTGGGCTTGTGTGAGAAAAAATAACAGGAGGAAATAGAATAGCCCGTTGTGGTGACCAAACATTTGCTAAAGGAAGCAGAGGCAGGCGAATTTCCACAGAGAAACCCTATCTCAGGAAAAAAGAAACAAAAGAAAGTAAAAATAAAATAATAAAAAAGCCACAGAAAGATGAAAAATACACAGAGAATCTGGATACTATATGCCATATAGTTGTCTTTAAATTATTTGATTGCTGAGGAATGACTTACTGCTACTAAAATACATTTGATTATAAATGCTGCTAAATTAATCCAACTTATACATTTTAATAATGCTCTAACTTCAGGATTTGAGATTAAGGACAGGCTACTTAGAAATAAAGGTTTTGCTTGTATTTCCACAGAAAATCAAAAGCTGTGGATTCCTTCCAGACTAATATGGTTTGATGAAGCAAGACCCCCTGAAGCTGAGACGATACAGCCTTACAGACTACAAAAACAAGGACTTGGTCAGGTTTCTATGTTTTATCATGATCCCTATGGTATATGAACATCGTCCCCAATCAGCAGGAAGCAGTTTAGAAAGAACGACGCCCATATTCCAAAATATTGTTTATAAATATTTGTTTTCGTTTAAATGGGGTTAGTTATAAATGATAATGAGCAGAGTCAATCTCCTTTAAAAGAAAGAAGGTATATAGGATATAGGAATGAATACTTTGCATTGGTATAGATTTCATTTATTGATACAACTTTAAGGTCAATTTTGTGATATGAATAAGCCTCTTCTTGTTTAGGTATTGTGTTTATACAGATCTTTTACCTATAATAGTCAGAATTTATAATTAGGTTAGCTAGGTTTTCTAGATATAGAGATGTATTTAAGATAGATAGGTATTCTTCAAACCTTTCAAAGACTTACAGAAATATGGCATTTAAATGGTTTAGGGTTTTTCTTGGCAGTAGGACACAACTGCTCCTAGCACACCAATTACTTCAGAAAGGAGGATGGGCATCGAAGAAACTCATTATGGAGTTTGCTTTCAACATGACAAGATTAGCCATTTGGGCAAGAAACTGCTCTTGCCTGGACTGTTTGTTGCTGTATAAACTGGACCTGAAGGACCCACAAGAAAATGACTGCTAAACTTACAAAACAAGACAGTACTGAAGGGTTCCTGTTAAAATGGAGAAGTGTGCCAGACACACTGTGGCCTATGGGCTGAAGATGGATGCTCCAACGGTACAGAGGAACTTTGGGTGACTGTCCAGGTAGCAAGATGTCCTGTCAATTCTAGAGTGTATATATTATCCTTCTGTGGTCTTTGATTGAGTTGAAGACAGATAGTTATGGTTATAGTTTTCTTCAGTTATTATAAAAGATAAGTTACCCTTCTTTTTATTTAGACAGAAAAGAGGAGATGACGGGGGAAATACTTCTATGTATGTTTATCTTATTGATTGTTAAATAAAATACTGTTTGGCCAATGAGACAGCAAGTAGACAGGACTAGGAGTCAAAGAGGATTCTTGGAAATGTAGTAGAGAAATGGTGTTCCAGGCAGGAAGTGACATAGCAAGGAGACTCGTATTTAAGAAGAGGAAAAAGGAAGTGTCTCTCTCTTTTCCCGTTCCTGCTCCAGTGGCATGATGTGATTCACCAGCAAGGAGGGACGCCAATAAGGCGCCCGATAAGACAAGTCTCATAAAATATATAGATGTATGGTAATTGAGACTGAGCTAACAGATGAGAATCCTATCATTGGCCAAGCAGTTTTGTAACTAATACAAGTCTCTCTACATATTCATTTGGGCCTAACTCGGGCGGGTGGCTGGCGTAAAGCTCGCACGTGGCGGTGGGGCTCAGGCAGCTTTTGGCGGAAAGATTTATCGTAACAGGAGCATGGATGCCAACCAGTATACTGTACACAGCAAAACTTTCAATCACTATAGATGGAGAAAACAAGATATTACTTGATAAAACCAGACTTAAACAATACAAATCCAAAATGCCAGCACTACAGAAAGTTCTGGAAGGAAAACTCCAACCCAACGAAGATAACTACACTCACAAAAAATAAAAACATAGGCAAAAGATAATCCAATTTTACCAAACACAAAACAAAACAGGAGGGCGAAATACACACACAATGACACCAACAATAAATTCAAAACAAACAAGAACCAACAATCAATGGACATTAATATCCCTCAATGTCAATGCCCATAAACAGATACAGGTAAAAGAATGGATATGGAGACAGAATCCATCCTTCTGCTGTATACAACACACCTCAACTTCAAAGACAAGTGTTAGCTCAGAATGAAGGGTTGGGAAAAGATTTTCAAATCAAATGGGCCCAAGAAACAAGCTGGTTTAGCAATCCTAATATCTAAGAAATTAGGATTCAAACTAAAATCAATCAAAAGAGATGAAGAATAGCATTTCATACTCATCACAGGAAAAGTCCATGAAGATGAAGTCTCAATCCTGAACATCTGTGCCCCAAATGCGAAGGCACCGACATTTGTAAAAGAATCATTACTAAAGCTCAAACCACACATAAAACCACACACACACACACATATAGTAGGAGACTTCAACACCCTGCTTTCACCACTAGACAGGACCACCAGACAGAAACTTAACAAAGAAACAAAGGATATAACAGAATTTATGAACCAACTGGGTTTAACAGATATCTATAGAACATTCCATCCAAACAAAAAACAATATACCTTCTTCTCTGCACCACATGGAACCTTCTCTAAAACTGACCACATAGTTGGCAACAATGCAATCCTCCACAGATAGAAAAGAATTTAAATAACTACCTGTAACTTATCTGATCACCATGCTTTAAAGCTAGAATTCAACAGCAATACAAATTGCAGAAAACATACAAACTCGTGGAAATTGAATTACACCCAATTGCACCATTCCTGGGTTGAGGAAGAAATAAAAATAAAAATTAAAGACTGCCTAAAATTTAATGAGAATGTAGACACAACATACCCAAACTTATGGGACACTCTGAAAGCAGTGCTAAGAGGAAAGTTCATAGCACTAAGTGCCCACATGAAGAAACTGGCGAAAAGTCACACTAGAGAATTGACAGAACAACTGAAAACTTTAGAGCAAAAAGAAGCAAACTCACCACAGAGGAGTAGACTCCAGGAAATAATCAAACTGAGGACTGAAATCAATAAAGTAGAAACTAGGAAAACATTACAAAGAACCAATGAAACAAAGAGTTGGTTCTTTGAGAAGATCAATAAGATAGACAAACCTCTATCCAATCTAACCAAATGGCAGAGATGAGAGCATGCTAATTATCAAAATCAGATATGAAAGGGGGATATAACAATGGATACTGAGGAAATCCAGAGACTCTTCAAGTCAAAATTTGAAAACCTGTACTCCAGAAAATTTGAAAATCTAAAGGAAACGGACAATTTTCTGGATGGATATAACTTACCAAAATTAAGCCAAGACCAGATAAGCAGTTTAAATCGACCTATAACCCCTAATGAAATAGAAGCAGTCATCAAAACTCTCCCAACCATAAAAAGCCCAGGGCCAGATGGCTTCACTGCAGAATTCTACCAGAAATTCAAACAAGAGCTAATACTAGTACTCCTCAAATTGTTCCGCACAATAGAAGCAGAAGGGACATGACCAAACCCTTTTTATGAGACTACATCACTTTGATACCCAAGCCACACAAAAATACAACTAAAAAAGAGAACTACAGACCAATATCCCTCATGAACATCGATGCAAAAATACTCAACAAAATATTGGCGAATCAAATCCAAGAACACATCAGAAAAATCATCCACTATGATCAAGTATGCTTCATCCCAGGGATGCAAGGATGGTTCAACATATGAAAATCCATCAATGTAATCCACCATATAAACAAACTGAAAAAGAAAAACCACATGATCATCTCACTAGATGCTGAAAAAGCCTTTGACAAAATCCAACATCCCTTCATGATAAAGATCTTGGAGAACACAGGAATAACAGGAACATATCTAAACATGATAAAAGCAATAAACACCAAACCAACAGCCAATATCAAACTAAATGGAGAGAAACTCAAAGCAATTCCTCTAAAATCAGGAACAAGACAAGGCTGTCCACTCTCTCCATATCTCTTCAATATTGTACTTGCAGGTCTAGCTAGAGCAGTAAGACAAGAAAAGATGATCAAAAGGATACAAATTGGAAAGGAAGAAGTCAAACTGGCACTATTTGCAGATGATATGATAGTCTACATAAGTGACCCAAAAAACTCTACCAGGGAACTCCTACTGCTGATAAAAACCTTCAGCAAAGTAGCTGGATACAATATTAACTCCAAAAATCAGTAGCCCTACTGTATACAGATGATAAATGCAATGAGAAAGAAATCAGAGAAACATCCCCCTTCACAATATCCACAAGCAACATAAAATATCTTGGGGTAATACTAACCAAAAAAGTGAAAGATGTGTACCATAAGAATTTTGAGTCTATAAAGAAGGAAATTAAATAAGATACAAGAAAATGGAAAAATTTCCCATGCTCTTGGATAGTAGAATCAACATAGTAAAAATGGCAATCTTGCCAAAAGCAATCTATAGATTCCATGCAATCCCCATCAAAATCCCAACACAGTTCTTCACAGACCTTGAAAGAAAAATACTCAAATTTATATGGAAAAACAAAAAACCCAGGATAGCCAAAACAACTCTGTACAATAATGGATCTTCTGGAGGCATCACCATCCCTGACTTCAAGCTCTATTATAGAGCCATAGTTCTGAAAACACATTGGTATTGGCACAAAAATAGACAGACCAATGGAATTGAATTGAAAAACCTGATATGAACACCTTATTTTTGACAAAGATGCTGAATCTATACAATGGAAGAAAGATAGCATCTTCACCAAATGGTGCTGTCACAACTGGATTTGGGCATGCAGAAGATTGCAGGTAGATCCATATCTGTCACCATGCACAAAACTTAAATACAAATGGATCAAAGATCTCAACATAAATCCAGTCACAGTGAATCTTCTAGAAGAGAAAGTAGGAGATACCTTTGAATGTATTGGCACAGGAGACTGCTTCCTGAACATTACACCATTAGCACAGACATTGAGATCTGCAATTAATAAATGAGACCTCCTAAAACTGAGAAGCTTCTGTAAGGCAAAGGTCACAGTCAGTAAGACAAAACGACTGCCAACAGAATGGGAAGAGATATTCACCAACCCCACATCTGACAGAGGGCTGATTTCCAAAATATACAATGAACTCAAGTAGCTAGCCACCAAAACACCAATCAATGAAATTAAAAAGTGCGAAGCAGTACAAAATAGAGAATTCTCAACAGAGGAATCTGAAATGGCTAAAAACACTTAAGAAAATGTTCAAAATCCTTGGCCATGAGAAAAATGCAACTCAAAACAACTCTGAGATACCACCTCACACTTGTCAGAATAGCTAAAATCAAAAACACCAATGACAATCAATGCTGGAAAGGATGTGGAGAAAATGGAACACTCCTCCATTGCTGGTGGGAGTGCAAACTTGTAAGACCACTTTGGAAATCTGTATGGTGGTTGCTCAGAAAAAATGGGAATCAGTCTACCTCAAGATCCAGTAATTCCTCTCTAGTATGGCACATCCATACAACAAGGACATATGTTCAACCATGTTCATAGCAGCATTGTTTGTAATATCCAGAACCTGTAAGCAACCTAAATGCCCCTCAACTGAAGAATTGATAGAGAATATGTGGTACATTTATACAATGGAGTACTACTCAGCAGAAAAAAAAGCAATGGAATCTTGAAATTCGCAGGCAAATGGATGGAACTAGAAGAAACCATCCTGAGTGAGGTAGCCCAGTCACAAAAAGACAAACATGGTATGTACTCACTCATATATGAATTTTAGTCATAGAGCAAAGAATTACCAGCCTACAATGGTCTTCACCAAAGAAACTAGGAAACAAGGACTCTAAGGGAAAACTGCATGAACCCCAGGAATGGGAAGTGTCTTGAACTCCTGAGCTAATTAGGAGCATGAGGGTAGAGGAGAGGGAGCTGCCAGAATGAGAGGAGAGGAGGAAATGGAGGAGCAGAAATATTGAGTTGCGGGAAGAATAGGGGAGAGCAGGATGAGAGATACCATATTAGAGGGAGCCATTATAGATCCGAGGAGAGACCTGGCACTAGGGAGATTTCCAGAGACCTACAAGGATGACACGATCTGACAATCTAGTCAATGGTGGAAAGGACAACCTAAATTCCCTTCCCCTATAATGAGACTGATGACTTCTTTTTATGCCATCCTAGAGTCCTCATCCAGTGGCTGATGGAAGCAGAGGCAAACACCCACAGATATACACTGAACTGAACTCTGGAACTTAGTTGCAGAGAGGGAGGAATGAAGATCAAAGGGGTCGTTACCAGGCTGGTGAAACCCACAGAAACAGCTGGCCAGTACAAGGGGGAGCACATGGACCTCAGACTGCTGTATGGGAGGCCAATACAGGACTGATCCAGACCCCTGAACATGGATGTCAATTAGGAGACCTCTGCATTCTTGGGAGACCCTGGTAGTGGATTAGTATTTTTTCCTGGTGTAAGAAGGGATTTTGAGAGCCCAGCCCATGTGAAGGGATGCACTCTCAGCCTGGACACATGGTGGAGGGCCTAGTCCCGGCCCAGGATGTGGTGGACTTTGGGGAGCCCCAATCAAGGGCCCTATCCTGCCTTGGGAGTGGAGAGTGGATGGGGTGGGGTGAAGGTCAGGGGTAGGAAGGGAGAAGTGGGGAGGAGGAGAGGGAGAGGAAGAAGGGATTGAAATTTTACTTTATAATCAAAATCTGCTTAAATTTTGTGAAGTTGTCTGTTTTTAATCATTTATATTTACTTATAAGATGTGTTATTGTAGGGAACAGAGGAACATTAAGGCCAGTATATATTTAGACAACATGGCAGTGATATGGATATCTGGCATGTGCCAAGATGCTAACTCTGCACTCCTGAGGGATTGTGAGTCATCACCCTCAACTGGCTGACACAGGATATCCAGGCACCCCAAAAGTAAACACTGATGTTATTTGTTACATAATTACTCCTGGTAGAATGTCATTTTGTGTTGGTTTGGTGTAAATATGGCCTTGAGGTCAGAGGTGAGGGCCTTTGATAGGTTTCCTATGTGTTTGTTTGCTTGTCTGTAGATCTGTGGTTTTATTTCTGTGTGCATGTCTGAATGTGTGACAGTGTTGACTTGTATGCCACTCATACATACAGGTATATGCCTAGGTGACGGGAAGTGTTTGCTTGCCTACAGGACCACATGATTGCAAATAACATATGCATTATCTGTCTACATTCCCCCAATTCATGTCAACTTCTTGTCTCTTGTGCTCTTTCTCTGTTTCTGGTTTCAGAGCTTGTATCTTAGATTCATATATAGATATAATAAACTGTATGTAATGAATGTATACAGTTTTAATATGACAAAGTGAACATCTACTGATACATCATAATGTTTGGTAATTATATGTTAATGATGTCTTCTAAAATTGCCTGTGCGTTCTCTGCATCACAACATATATCTTAAGTTTTGTGTATTGTCTCTTGTATTTCATCTAGAATATGAAATCACAAATATGATTCTTAAATATTATTTCCTTTAGAGGGTTATTTGTAAAAATGAGACATTTCTTTATCAGTTGACTCAATCTTAGACTGAGATTACACAGGATACCTTCATAGCTTTCCTTTTCCAAATATTTAATTTATACATAAGTGTTAAAATCCCAATTTGAACCCTAATATTGTACATATTCAAGTTACATTTCCTCTTTGAAATCAGTGGTTAATCTTCAGAGTAATATCTTTATATCAACTTATGTTTTTGAACAAATTTTAATAATCTTTACCTGTTATACAAAAGTAGGAAGTTCGATTCACCATATAGACAGAAGCAAGGACTTTCTGAAAAATTCTATGGTAGCTCAGGAAATAAGATGAACACAATGACAAGGAGGGTATCATGAAACTAAAAGCTTCTATACAGTAAAGGAAAGTATCAATCAAATGAAGAGGTTATGCACATAATGGAAGAAAATCTTTGCCAGACATATCTGACAGAGGATTAGTTTCTAAAATACACAAAGAACTCAGAAAAAATAAGCACCAAGTAAGCAAACATCGAGACAAAAAATGGGGCTTGGAAGTAGTTCTCCAAAGACAAACTATAAATGACCAATACACTGCCACTGTTACTCTGTCATACTGACATCATTCCAAACATGGCCCATAAGAGCTTTTCTTTGACTTGACTTTGTAACATCTTCATATATTTCTTTAATGACTTTCTTCTCATATGATACTCTACTTTTTTATAATGCATCTATAATAGTCTATAAACAATCATAATCATAATCATAATCATAATAATCCATCTTGTGTATTCTTCAAGCCTAAAAGTTTCCAAGGAGCTAAATTTCCTTTTAAAGGTATTGGTATGCAGAAATATAGACCTGGGTACTTAGGCACATGCTTTTGTTTACCACTATTCTACTAAACACTATAAGGAAATGGATTTTTAAAGAAATCATGAACTCACATGAAATTGTTGTTCCTTTAGTCTCATTCCACACTTGAATCTCTCTATGGGAAAGAAAACAATGTAATTCAGTATTTGTGCTGTTATTAAAAGTGACTGGGGATTTTGTTTTTGACACCATAAATGTTTCCAATATGGTCTCTTAAACAAAAGTCAGATCTGAGAGACACATGATGGTACAGATTTATAATTCCTAAACTGAGTAGGCGGAGGCAGAAAGATTACATACTGAAGGCCAATCTGGGTGAAATACTGAGGGACTGTTGATTGAGACAGGACAATCAAACTGCTTCTGACCATAGCCAATAAACACGGTTTCCTAATTTATTGGTAGTGCAATGTTCACTATGCCTATATCATTTCTTCAATATATTCCTAGAACCTAACACAGTTTTGCCATTTCATAATGGGAGCAGGGGTGGTGTCTTCTTACTCTTTCCCCCTCTCTCAGGGACCTTTGCCTCCTACTGGTTTGCCTCATCCATGATGTCAGAGTTTGTGCCTACTCTTACTGTAATTTGTTATACCATGTTCAGGTCATATCACTGTGAGGCCTATTCTTTTCTGAAGGGAAACAGAGGAATAGGGGATCCAGAGGAGAGGGAAACAGGGAGGACTTGAAGGAATGGAGGGAGGGAAACTGCAGTCAGGATGTAATGTATGACAGAAAAATTTAAGAAAGGTCAAGGGAAAGAAAAGTATAGTTGCAAGATTCCTGGGGCTCCTGTGTATTCAAAATTCTTTACTTTATATATAAATATATGTTGAGTTTTAAGAAGAAATTCTTCTTCATTTTAAAATAAAGTCCAATTGTTATAATGACTAAGAAAATTAAAGCAGCTAAAAGGAATATTAAGTTATTTTATATCACAGTGTAAAAGAAAGGAAAAAGGCAAATGAAATTGCATTTTAAAATGAGGGTTCTTATCTGACCAGTAAAATTAAAATGGACTCAGCTACTGGTCATGAGAATTGTGGCAGTTATATGAAATATGTTTGCATGAAACAAAAGGAATTGGGAACTACATTATCAAAAGTATAACAGTGATTAAATGGAAGCCTTTATTGAGTCCTTTCTTTTTCTGTACTTAAATAGAAAACAACAGTCAAGTTTGTTTACAGTGCGGGCATGTTTTCACAGAAGATTGCTGATTGTTTTAGCAATCTTTTCATTACTTTATTATACATAACAACTTGTTTGATTGTGACAGGGGACAATCAAAAGAAAGGAATTGAGTAGAGTCCATTTTTTTTCTGTCACTGTATGAAGTAAATTGAATTATTAGCTGGATCCTTCATGATTAACAGCTCCTCAAATTGCTAGTTTGTAATCACAGATAGACAGAAGATAAATGTAAAATGCTCTAATCATCATTGTACAGTCAAGGGCTAGTAAAGCATCCTGCTGGGGGAAGCACCATTAATGGCTTCACTCATCACCTTATCCTTGAATCTCTTCTTGTGGTAAGCATTATAGTATCCATTCAAATTGGAAAGCTAAAGTATAACATTCAAGAAAACAGAAATTAACAAAAACCAGGTAGAATGATTTTGAAGCTGGCAAAGTTTGAAAAAAAATAGATCCTGATATCCCTAGTTATACTTATATCATATATTCATATAGGCAATTTAGCCAATGTATGCTAACTGATTGCTTACATTTTTAAAATTAATCTGTTCCTCTTTTCTCCTTTAACCCAAATTCCATATGAAGTAATAAACAAAATATCTTGGGAGGTACATTAACATTTTGCTAATAGATATATTAAGGAAAATATTTTTTCTAACAGCTTAATTATATCTGCAGAGAAAATATATGTGCTAGGTAGATTTACATGAGCTGTCCTCTAGATTATGTATCACCCTACATACACATATGAATCCCTTTGCTCAGTGAATTGGGAGTATTTCTGTTTTGAAGTTAACATAATAATTCTGCATGGATGATCAGCACAGTGCTGTGCAATTATATCTGGTAAGACAGGGAATTGATTGCATTCTTCAAAGAAGATAATTGTGGAAAGAAAAACACAAAGAAAACAAAAAAAATCTAATAAATAGAAATACTCAAGAATTCTTAAGGATATTTGGTCCAGTATTTTGTCCCTTTTGTAGGTCATATTGAGTGACCACTGGCAAGATTATATTTGTCAATGTTTGTGATAGTAATAGAATTCTCCTGTATTTCCATGTATTATTTCTTTTTTTAATTTACAAACAATCTTATTTTACATATCAATCATCCCCCCATTTCCTGTCCCTCCCATTCTCCCAGAACCTGAAATCAATAATGTAGAAACAAAGAAAACAATACAAAGAATCAATGAAACAGTTGTTTCTTTGAGAAAATCAACAAGATAGACAAACTTTTATCCAAACTAACCAAAAGGCAAAAAGAGAGCATGCTAACTAAACAAATCAGAAATGAAAGGGGGGACATAACATCTTACACTGAGGAAATCCAGAGATTCATCGGGTCATACTTTGAAAACCTGTACTCCACAAAATTCAAAAATTTAAAGGTAGTGGACAATTTCCTGGATAGATATCACTTACCAAAATTAAATCAAGAACAGATAAGTAATTTCAATATACCTAAACCCCTAATGAAATAGAAACAATCATCAAAAGGCTCCCAACCATAAAAAGCCCAAGGACAGATGGTTTTACTGTAGAATTCTACCAGAAATTCAATGAAGAGCTAATACCAATACTCCTCAAAGTGTTACTCACAATAGAAGCAGAAAGATCATTGCCAAACTCTTTTTACGAGGCTACAATTACCCTGGCAACCAAGCCACACAAAGACACAACTAAGAAAGAGAACTATAGACCAGTCTCCCTCATGAACATTGATGCAAAAATACTCAATGAAATACTAGCAAATCAAATCCAAGAACACATCAGAATAATCTCCACTATGGTCAAGTAAGGCTTCATCCCAGGGATGCAGGGATGGTTAAATACAGGAAAATCAATCAATGTAATCCATGTATTATTTCATGATAAATTAGCTTTGTTGGAATTTATTATAGCGAGATGTAAATGAAAATAGGTTAGCTTGTAACAGTAAGCTATAGTCTTGGACTATTCACAGACATGTAAACACATAAGCATGCATGCTCCCTGTGGTGGTTTGAAAGAAAATGTCCCACAAAGGGGGTGGCAATATCAGGAGGTGTGGCTTTTTGGAGTAGGTGTGGTCTTGTTAGTTGACCTTGAAGTCTCCTATGCTCAAGCTTATGCTCAGTGTGGCACAGAATTCACTTCCTATTGCCTGCCAATCAAGCTGTAGAACCCTCAGCTCCTCCAGCACTGTGTCTACCTGCACAAAGTCATGATAACAATGGACTAAACCTCTAAAACTCTAAGGGAGACACTCCAATTAAATGTTTTCCTTACAAGAGTCACCATGGTGTCTCTTCACACTAATAGAAACTCTAACTAAGACACTCCCTTAGTGAACAGGGAATTATTAGGCCAGAGAAATGACTCAGCATGTAAAGATGCTTGTCTCCAAGCCTGGCTACCTGAGTCAGGTCTCTAGTATCTACAACATAGAAATAAAGAACAGACTACTATAAGTTGTCCTCTGATCTCCAAAAACCAAAACACAATAAGTACATAAATGCATGCATTCATGTATAGATATATAAACAAATAAATGTAATTTTTAAAAGGTTTTTTACTAAAACAAAGGGAGCTAAAAGCTTTTGTCTGGGACAGTCATGGAACATAAAATAAGTTGACTGACAAAAAGTAGATAGCAGAGTGGAACAATCAGACAACAAGCAATTTATTACAGGGAAAGTAAAACATCTGACTGTGTAGGTCAGATTCAAAACATGGTCAAATTACCTTTCTTTGTAATAGTTTCAGTTAGTGTTATTTAAATATTTTTTCATATGAACAATAGTAATTTTCTCTAATTCTATTTTAAAAATATAAACTTTTGTACTCTGACTGGGACAACATTGTGTTTATGAGTTTTCTTGAGAAGAAATAATTTATATATAAATAATATATTGCAAAATACTGGATCTTACTACATGGATACATGAATGGCATATCCATGTGTTCTTGTATTCTTGCTAGTGTTTTTAAAAGCTTTATTTTTCTCTGGGCGTTGGTGGTGCACGCCTTTAATCCCAGCACTTGGAAGCAGAGGCAGGTGGATCTCTGTGAGTTCGAAGCCAGCCTGGTCTCCAGAGCAAGTGCCAGGATAGGCTCCAAAGCTAAACAGAGAAACCCTGTCAGGAAAAAAAGCTTTATTTATTTGTTCAGTACAAAACATCTTAATCAGGGTTTCTATTACTGTGATAAAACACCATTACCAAAAGCAGTTTGGTGAGGAAATGTTTTCTTTTGTTTTTTCAGTTTAGAAATCTCAGGTCACACCCTGTCACTGACGAAAGTCAGGGCAGGAACTCAATCCCAGAACCTACAGAAAGGAATTGAAGCAGAGGCTGTGATAGAGTGACTGGCTTGACTCGCATAGTTTGTTCCTCATGGATCAATCAGGCTGCTGTCTTATAGCAGCATGACCATGGGCCTGGGGGTGGCACCACCCACAGTAATCTGAGCCCTCCCATATCAGTCATCAATGAAGAAAATATACACACATGCTTGCACACAGACCAATCTGGCAGGGTCATTTTCTGAATCAAGTTTCCCTCTCCCTAAATTACTCTAGTCTGTATCAAAGTGACATAAAACTATACAACACAAAGTTGTGATTAACAAACAAGAAAATACACTTGTGCTTTCCAGGTGAGAAGCAAAGAAGACCATCTAGACAAGCATTTGCTATCATAGTAAATGGACTTGTCAACTTTTGTTTGGTTTTCATTAAAAGTTTTCTTCAACAATACAGAAAGGAAGCATCTGGAGATACATGTCAGTGGCTAAGAGCAGTGTCTTCTCTTACAGAGGACCAAAGTTCAGTTCCCAGACTCACATGGCAGCTCACCACAATTGAACTCTAATTATGAGAGATGCAATACTCTTTTCCTGGACTCCATAGACACCGAGTGCACAAAAATTGTACACAGACATTCACAAAAGTGGGACACAGTCATACATGCAAGTTAATCACCCACATGCATAAAATAAAAAATAAATTTAAAAGCAATACTGAAATTTATGAATAAAATGGTTCAATAATAAATTACATATTACATGTATTTTGTATAATTAAAGGTAAAACATGTAAAATTTATTTAGACATGGTATTGAAAATGGGGAAATGTCCTTTTTGGGGTGAATAAACTAGATGACCCACTAAGTTTCTTTTTCATACATTTTACATCAATTCCTAGTTATATACCTTTGTGTTACCATTGTAAATGAAGTGATACAATATTAATACCATTTCCACTCCCTTACTGAACTCTTGCTTTCTGATGGTTTTCTCACTTCATTCTCTTGTATTTTCCATTAACACAATTCTACCATCTGCAATAAATAATTTCCTTTCCTCCTTCAAAATTTTATTTGTGGATATTCTTTATCTTATCAAATTGTATTCTTTTATTGAGTAAAATGTTAAATAATAGTGGAGCTAAGTTTTAGAGAAATGATTGCTGTATCTCCCGATGATATTGAATTTGAGGCTGAAGTAAATATAGTTAATCATGTTAAAGAACTATTGATTTATTCTTATTGAGTTGTTGAAATAGAGACTTGTCATTGAATTTTGTCAAGTGCCTTTTCAGCATATATGGAGATGAACATATAATTTTCTTCTTTGATCAATTAATATCATTGATTATTTAAATAGATCTCAAAACAATTAAGCAGTCTTGGTTCTTCCAAAAATCCTGATTGGTTTGCATGTATATTTTATAAAATATACTATGGGATGATTTTCACCAATATTTCATTTGGCATTCTTTATTCAGTAGCTTTCTATTTGTTAGTTTTGAGACAGTTTCACTAGCCTCAAACTCCTCAGAATCATTATGGAACCCAGTCTGTCCTCAAACTTTTGATCTTTCTTCGTCAGCATTCAAAGTGCTAAGATTAGAGGTGGGTAGCACCATTCATGATACTGAGCTGAGACTGCATGATATTGTTGTTGTGTATTTTATCCAAGATATTACTCACATGCTACAAAATCTGAATTTTAAAGTATACAGTATAGTGATTTTTTAATTAAAAGTACAGGATATATAAAAAACAACTACTAATTCTAGAATATTTCTCATCATGCCAATCCCCTATCTATAGATTCTGACACCTATCATGTTCCTTTCTTTCTGCATGAATATGCCTGTCCTGGATAATTCATATACATGGAGTCATAATAAAGGGGACTTTTGTGTTTGACTTCCTTCTTTTATAAATGGCAATGAAAACCCTTTTTATTTATACAGAACAGAGGAGATGATGGGGGGCATTCTTCTGCATATGTTTATCTTATTGGTTGATGAATAAAGCACTGTTCGGCCAATAGGGAATCAAGTTAGGCAGAACTAGGAGTCAAGGAAGATTCTGGGAAATGTAGTAAAGAGATTCAGGCAAGAAGTGTCATAGCAGGCAGACTCAGATTATAAGCAGGGACAAGAAGGAAATCATCCTCTTCCTCTTCCTCTTCCTCTTTCTCCTGCTCTCTTCTCTGGAGCCATCATGTGATCCCGGCAAGACAGGATGCATTCTGCCGGTGTCCTCCATTAGGTAAATCTTATGATTATTGTTGATAATTAAGACTGAGCTAGCAGATAATAAATCCTAGTCATTGGCAAACAGCATTGTAAATAATATAAGACTCTGTGTGTTATTTTGGGTGCCAAAACATCCATGTTTCAGCATGTGTTGTTATTTCATTCATTGGTCAATAATTTTCCATTGTGAGGATGTATCACACTGATTTATGCATTCCCTCATTGATGGAAATTTGCCTTGTCACAGTGTGGCAGCATGAAAAAATGGTGCTTTACCTTTCACTTAGAAGTTATTGTAAGGACACAATTTTCTATTTACTTGAATGTTTACATAGAAGTAAAATTCCTGCATTTTGTGTTAGTTGTATTATTATTGTTTTTGCAGAATTGCCAAATTGCTTTCCAAAATGTCCATATGATTTTAAAGGCCTAATAGCTATATTTAGTAATTTCAATTTCTCTATACAATAGATAGCATTTGTAATTGTCTTGCCTTTTGAAATTAGCCATCCAAGTGGGTTCACAAAATACAGATTTTATAACTCTTGGTTATAAATGTGTTTTCATGTGTTTATTCATTTTCAATGTTTTTGAAGAAATAAATTTCTTTGCTATTATTAATGAAGAGGCTTCTTTCCCTGTTCTGGTGTAAAATTGGAGTCTTTATTTGTTCTAGATGCAGGTATAAGATTTTACAAGTACTTTCTCCCCTTCTATGTTTTGTGCTTTCACTTTTATTTTCAATTCAATTGAATACAATTTAACCACTCTCTTATTGTGTGTTATAGGTGCAATATATGTCTAATTCAAGACCAGAAAGTCTGCTATATTTACTTTCAATAATTTTATAGTTTACTTCTTGCATTTATGCCTTTATTATATTTTGCATATTGTGTGTAATGCCAATTAGGAATGTAATTCACTTTTTGAAAGTCATGATCCTATTGTTTGAGTATTATTCAATATAAAGATCATTCCTTCTGCTGAATTACTTATGAAATCCTATAACTATTTCTTTTAGTGTAACCCCAAAGTTTCAGTTTGTTGAAATTTTATTTTCATTCTTCACCTACTATTTTTATTTCTTTTTTTCTTTTTCTTTTCTATTTTTTGTGTGAGTGTGTGCGTGTGTATGTGTGTGTGTGCTCGTACACACATGCACAAGCACACATGAGCATGCTTTGGTTGTTTTGTTTACTATTTTGTTTGTTTTAGTTTTCAAGTATCCTCCTGTTATCATTTTCAAATTATTTCCATGTTGGTTAAAAACGTGGAATGCTTTAGATTATGTCATACATTTTAAGTTTAGCCATAATTGTTTTAAAAGCCGATATGTGTACTTGTGAAGTACATATTTTGTGATTGGTTGATAATCTATGAATTGCTATTAAGTATAATTACTTATTATTATTTTACTTCATGTGTGATTATACTTGTGTGATATTGATCTTCAGTTATTTTTGAACCATTTTTATCAATTCTAAAAATATTTAGGATTTCATTTTTAGGTTGTATGCACTTATAATTGTTAGGCCCTCTTAATGGATTGATCCAGTTGTCATCACAAAATGTCTCCCTGTGTTTTAGTAAGAATTTTTGCCTGGTATTAGGCAGTCACTCCAGCACTGCTTTGCATCATGTCCTAACAGTATATCATTTTTCTATTTACCTTGAAATTGTTTGATGTTTATGAATGTAAAATTTGTATTTTATAGACATCACATAATTCAGTCATTTGAAAAATTTCATTCTGTCAATGTCAGTCTTTGAATTGGAGAATTTAATCTATTATATTTCAAGCTAGCACTAATAAGGCGGTCCTTACATCTGCCATTGGTTTTCTATATGTCATGCCATTTTGATTCCTTATTCTCCCATGACAAGTCATTTCTTGTAAACTGACATTTTAGTGTACCATTTTTAGTTGTCTTGTCTTTTCATTTTGAGTGTTGGGTTATATTCGTAGTGGTGTACTGAAATTTCCCTTGGCATCTAAACCTATTTCATGTTATTTTTCTGGAGATACACATGCACAAAACACAGATGACGTCATTTTCATCACTTCTGAACCTTCTTGACTATGAGTTATGCAAATAGCTGTCAAGTTCCAAGTCTCTGGCAACTTTAGGAACTCTGGTATTCTTTTATCACTATATTTATTTCTGATCAACATCCTGAATCAGATTTACATTTTTCTGCAATATTGTATTCTCTACATCACTGGAACACCTCAACTTCATTTTTGTTTTAGATTAATAGTAACTAAATTACAAAAATATTTAAAACTTTGTTTATATATTCTTCATTTCTTCTCTTCTCTCTTAGACTGTGATATTCATAAAAATTGCATCCATATACACTTGTATATCAAGGAAGTTAGTTCATTGTAGTTAAATATAAAGTCATGAATTACTGTGAATTTTGCTTCTATTACCAGTGTAAGTACTTTTATTAGTTCTCTATTAATTCAAACGTTATGAGTCAACTTGACTTTAGTATGGAGTGGCCAGGTTAAATATTATATGTGGGTGTATCTTTCCTATTGTTTCCAGCTGAGATTAGCATTTGAATCTGTGGAATTAGTGAAAAAGATTGCTTTCCCAATGTTGGTAAGTATATACACTGAGACCTAAAGGAGATAAAAGGAATAGGAAATTTCCTTTCTTTGCCTGTCTGCATAACAGAAGACATTCACCTTCTCCTGCCCTCCACTAAAACTTTAATGATTGGTTCTTTAATTCTCACCAGTACATCACTTATCCTCCATGATAAATCATAGGCTGTTTCAGTTTTTGTAAATGAGTGAATCAACTCATTCCTTAGACTTTGTATGTATTATGTAAACATTCTTTGATTCTTTTGGTGGATAATAATGAGGGATATGTGAGTGTTCCCTTTAGTATTTCTTATAAATCAGTTCTCCTAGCCATTAATGTCTTTTTCCTTTTTTAAAGTTTTTCTAGGAATACCTTACATTTTATCATCTGTTTTTGTTTGTTTTGTTTTAATTAGCTTACAAAGTAACAGGTTTCCTCATGGCTCTTCACGCATACTTCATGGTAGTTGAATCAAAACTGCTCCACCCATTTCCTGTCCCCAACTCTCTGCTTTGAATTTGCCTGGAAATATTCTTATTTTCCCCATCTGTTATCATAGGTGGTTTTGTTAGATGTAACAATTTTGGTTGACAAGTATTTGCTTTTGTCTCAGTGACAACAAAACCACTATTATTCTGATAGTTCTGCCTGTTAGTTGTCATTTTCCTTCATAGCTGTGGTTCTCAACCTGTGGGTCATGACACCTTTGGCAAAACTCTGTCTCCAAAAATATTCACATTATGATTCATAACAGTATCAAAACCATTGTTATGAAGTAGCAATGAAAATAATTTTATGTTTGGGGGTCTCCATAACATGAGGAACTATATTAAAGGGTCACAGCATTAGGAAGGTTAAGAACCACTGCCTTATATATTTTAGTATTGTCTCTTTAACCCTTACAATGCCATTATATTTCATATTTGCTCCTTTTATTCCATGGATTCATAGATTTGGTGTCAAGGGTATATACCAGACTCCCTGGAAATTTTGGTCATGTTTATCAATTTATATATGTCTCTATGTATTATTATCTCCACTTTGTCCTCCATGTATTAGATTTATGTTTTTACCTGGTCTTATCTGTTTGTGATGTGTTTTTTTTTGTTTTCTTTTTTGTTTGTTTGTTTGGTTAGTTGGTTTTTGAGACAGTGTTTCTCTGTGTAGCCTTAGCTGTCCTGGAACTCAATCTGTAGACAAGGATGGCCTCAAACTCACAGAGATCCACCATCTTTTGCTTCCCAAGTGCTGGGATTAAAGGTGTGCACTATCACCACTTGGCTTATGACATGTTCTATATGTTATTTATGTGACTGAATGATCCTTTCATTTCCAAAATTTCTGTTTGGTTCCTTTTCAATGTCTCAATTTCCTTGCTGATTTTTCCTCAATAGTTTACAAGATTTTTCTCTAAGTTATTGATCTTTTCATCTACTTCGCTAACTTTCATATCTATGTCTTGTATTGATTTTCTAAGTTTCTTTTCCCAGTCTTAAGTTAAATTTTTTGTTTATGTAAATCCTCTATTTGGTCTTTAGAATTTTTAAAATAGATTTACTGAAACCTCTTACTGGCATTTTAACTATCTTACCATCTTTTAGATACTAAGAAATTTTAATTTATGAGAGTTGTCTCATATTTTGTATTTATTATGTTTATGTAACCATTGGATTATACACATCTCATTTCCTGTTTTTTGCTCTATCCTACTGATTTTATTTATATGTTTTATTTCATGTGAGCCCATCTGGTGAATGTACATTTCTGTTCAGGTGGAACGTCTACTATAGCAAAAATTGTGATGGTTTAAAAGAAGTTTTAATGTGAACTCTGGGAGAAGATATTTTGTACTTAACTCGAGTCTACATACATGAGTATTCCTGAGCCCTGGTTATGGAAAATATATTTAAGTAGTGACATGAAAGTGGGTGGGGTTTGAGGTAAGGGGGATAGAATAGAATAAGATAGAATATATTACTGACTAACATACTTAGGAGCTTGAATGTTTCCCCACTATTTTAGCTGTTAACCTCACTTACTGGTATGGGGGTTTTCATTGTACTTACGTCAAATAAATGGATATCTTAATTCTACTTTTTTTCCTGTGTCTTTTAAGATTTATAGAGATTTGTTTATAACTTATCTGCAGAAAACATTTTATGATTTAAAATGATGCTTTATAATTTCTAGGTTACCTGTAATGAAAATTCTTTTGTATTATATAAAAGTTGGTGAATACTGTAGAATCTAGTGAAAGACTTCTCATTCTCTGTTTTATGCTTAACATTAAATATATACATCATTTATCTAAAATAATAAATTACATTTCAGCTTTTTCCATATATGTATTATTATATTTTTGTAGTTTTATTTTGTATAATAATCATTCTACCAGTTTGTTTTTCTACATCTTCTCTTTCTCATGATATTTGATATTGAGTACTATTGCTATGTCTCTTTGCCCTAGATACATAATTATATTGTGTCTCACATGTAAACCGATATTTTATTATGTCAAAGAGTGCACTTCTCTATCATTTTAAATGTTTGTAGCATTAATTCCACATTTCTTTATGTGAAGAAGGCAACCATTTTTTTTTTTTTTTTTTTTTGCTGGCACTTGCCAGGTACCTATTTTTACTTACCACCCTTGCAAATCAATCTGATTCACATGTCTTTTGGACAGCACAAATTTGAATTTTGTTTTATGATATAATCTTATTGATTGAAAATTGATGTTTTCATTCAATTACTGATGTAAGTCTATATACCTTCCCTAACAGTAAAAATGTATCTGTGTTCATTTTGCAATAAAAATTGAAAAGATAAAATATTCTTTCTTAGTATTTGTGTGTGTGATCAAGCATGTAGAGATTAGCTTCTTTGACTATTATGGTGTTATTATATTTTGATGATTTTTTAAGTCCCATCTACTAGAGGTAGAGTAATTAGAGCATTTCATTTACTTAGAGATTCCTTTCTATACTCTATACTCCTATCTCTTGGTATTAATCATGACATGTGTAATTTTAAAGAATATGACATTTAAGTTCTGTTCTGTCACAACGTTCAACTTTTGTTTAATCTCAGTTAAACACTGAAATGTACTCTTCATTCATTGCTAATTTTTGGATTTCATTTCCTTTTTTTGGCTGAAATTGGTCCCCTTGTAATTTCCTCAAAAAACATCACAAAAAATTGCTTTCAAATCCTTCTAATTAGAAAACATATGCCTGTAGTCTTCGCTTGAGAAACACAGTTTGACGAGATATGAATTATCGGCTCCCTTTTCCCCTTTAATATCTTGTAGCAGCTACTTCGATGTCCTTTGGTATAGAATTTCTCAGTGGGAACATCTAAAGCTAGGTTAATTCTTTTCCCTTTATATGTGACTTTGTCTTTTCTATCTGGTTGCTCAAAGGATCCTTTTCTCCATTTTAACAACTTGTAACTTTACTAAGACATTTTTCAGCATTGTCTCTACTGCTTCAGTTTTCTCTTACAGGCATAGTATCCTTTAAATAATTCTGGATGGATATTTGCTTTCATTATTACTTTTCATTAAAATCTTCTACACATTTAATTATTTTTTTTCTGTCCTACTGCTTTAGGTTTCTTTCCTAGGCCCTCGAATTACAAATACATTTACTCTTCTTCACCTACATTCTAGATACAACAGTTTCTTTCCTATTTACTTTAAAATATTCATTGTATTATACTCACCATCATCATTTCCTTTCATTTATAGCCTCAATGTTTCTATTTCTATCTGAAAAAAAATTCACCACAGTCTCGTATTCAATACAGTATGACATATGTCTGAAACCAGTGGAACTTTCTCCACAACAATGATCAGTTCTAACATACGAAGAAAGGATCTGATGAATCAATCCAATATGACAGTATTTACCTGGAAATATCACCAAATCCCACAGGATGAAAGCTTAGTCTCACAGTCCTGTGTCTTTCTTCAGATGCCAATATTACATTAGTAGGTAGACACCTCTTCTTGTGAATGACCAGGTATGGCACCTGGATTCCCCAAATCCCCTTACCTTCTATTAACTTGCTACTCAGTCTTGCAGAACTTTTTCTACATGTATCTATTTATTATAAAAGATAATACACAAAGTAAAGATGAATGGCCACATGTATCACCCTAACACATGTAAGTTGAGATATAAAGGAAGAGGGTAGAAGTTTCTATGCCTTTTCCATGTCCATTAACCATTAGTTACCACATCTTCAACTAGGTAAAAGTTCTCTGTTGTTGCTGTTTTTTGTTAATTAATTTAATGAAGTACTGGCTATGGGTGATAACTCAACTTCAACTCCTCTGTTCTCCATGGAGTCTATGGAAGTGGAGGAGTAAGACTGATAATTCCAACCTTCTAATTACATGCTCAGTTTTACTAGAAACCAGCTTTGTATTCAAAGGCTATCCAGAATTGCCTTCGAGAATCACCTCACTCAAAGATAGATTCCACTAACCCTTAGGAAATTCCAAGAGATTTATAATTTTTGTATTGAATATTCTTGTCACCTGGGAATCCAAAAGATAGTGTGTGTGTGTGTGTGTGTGTGTGTGTGTGTGTGTGTGTGTGTGTGTGTGTAAATGTATATGATTATAATTATCACATTTGTCAAATTTATGAGGTTCAGAATGAACTGGGAAACAATACTCTTGGCATACCTTCAGTGGATTATCTTTCTTAGATTAATTGAGGTAGGAAAATTTGTCCACTATGGGTAGCATCATTCCCTCAGGTGGGATTTATATGAAAAGTAAAATGTTAGCTGTGCATGAGCAATCATCAATCCCTGCTTCTTGAATTTGGATGACATGTGACCAGCTGTCTCCTCAATCTCATGTCACCAAGAATTCCCCAACATGGTGGAATTTACCCTTGAACTGTGGAACAAGAGAAACACTTTCTCCATTAAATTGACTTTTCAGGGTATTTTATCACTGCAACATATAAGTAAGAATATATACTCATGTAAGAATGTCTATATTCTGTTATTTCTATCATCACGTCTAATTTTGCATAGTATCTCTTTTCTTTTGTAGTTATATTGCTTCATTTTCTGTATGGATATATTTTTCTTTGTTTCATACTATTATTTCTTCAGTGACTCATAGTCTTTCTTCATTATCAATGTGTTTCATCATTTCTTTTCAGATATATATTTCTGATTTGCAATCATGCTTTATATATGTGATTCATTACATTGTATTATTATATTTGGCAAATATTCATCTATTTCTAAATGTGGTTATTTCCTAGTCTTTTATTCTTATGACATTTTTATAACATTGGCATGTCATTTTTCCTATGTTATTCATCACTTAATGTGCTGTGGGATTTTTGGACAAGTTTATTATAGTTTGGACTAGGAGCCACTGTAAAGATAAGACACTTTCCCCAAAGAATTTTTACTTCTCTACTATCAAAGGGGCATTTGAATTCTTCTAAGCATGCACATGTGGTCTTTCATACAAGTCTGTTGCATTCACTGAAATCAAATGAGCCTAATCATACTAGCACATTTATCACAGCTTGCTTTCAGTAAAAATAAACATTTTGTACTTCATGATACTCATTTATCCTTTAGACAGTTGTTTGAACTTGTATCTTTTTTAAACAACTGTAACTTCTGTACTTATTTGCTACTCTTTATATTTCTTGCCTTTGTTGCCCTCCATTGTAACAGATTGCTCACTGAATTAGATCTGTTCCATGGTCATAAAAAAACTATTGTTTTAAGTCATTTGGATGTGTTGTCATTTTGTGTATGGGAATATGCATGTGCCATATCAGGCATATGTAAGTCAGAGGGCAACCTCAGATATGAATCATTACCCTTTACCCTTGTGTTGAGATAACGTCTCTTTGTTGCTTTTCTAAATCTTATGCTAGGCTAATTGGCCCCAAGGCTTCTAGGGCTTCTCTTGTCTCTGCTTCCCATCTTCACTTAGCAATACTGGCATTCTAAATGTTCACACTACTGCAAAGACCTTTTGTGTGAGTTAAGGGGTTTTAACTGAGGTCCTCACACTTGCTTGTCATTTTTTTTAAATGATTGAACCCCCTCCAGCCCTGAGAGTCACACACTAATTGGGATTTCCTCTGCTTAATGTATTATAATAGGAAATTTCAAAATTGGGAAATCATTATTCTTTTCTTATTTGATAGTGATGCAGTAACTCACATCTAATGGCTTCTTTCTTGATGAGGTATGAGACACAAGGAAGTGACAAAGAGCCTGAATACTGAGGAAAAATAGACAGAGTGGAAAAAAGTGACTGTGAAGAGTGAGAAAGTAAAATTAGAGAAAAATTTGAGAAAGAAAAATTATGTATGTATCATATCATTTTGCCATCAAAATTCACATACTCTAATTTTTTACTCTGTAATCATGTAAGGCTTAATATTAAAAGTTAAGTTGCTGGGACAATTGTTGTTGAATATTAGTTTAAGATGTGTTACATTTGTTTATGCTGTGAAATGCTTGTGATGCAAAGATGTGTTGCATTCTTTTATGTTGCATTTGCTTAAGACTGTAAAGCTGTATTATTTTGCCTAAATAGCTGACTGGTCTAATAAAAAGCTGAACTGTCAATAGCTAGGGAGGAGAGAGAAATAGGCAGGGCTGACAGTAAGAAAAATAAATAGGAGAAGTCTAGGAGATGGGAGTGCAAGGAGCAAGAAAAGGAGAAGGAGAGGAGGACCCCAGGGGCCAGCCACCCAGCCACACAGCCAACCATGGAGTAAGAAGGAAAGGAAGTTATATAGAATAAAGGAAGGTAAAAAGCCCAGAGGCAAAATGTAATTAAAGAGAAACAGGATAATTTAAATTGGAAAACCTGGCTAGAAACAAGCCACGCTAAGACACCAGGCATTCATAAGTCTCTACTTACTTATTTGGGAGCTAGGTGGTGTGCCCCCAAAGAGCAAAAAACAAAAGAAAATAAAAACTATAAACCATTATTACTGTTTATTATTTTTATTCTTCAATCATTTCATAAATGTGTGCAATTACCATTTCTCATTCCCTTTGCACTGTAGCTGAACCCCCTCTTCTTCCCCATAAGTCCCACTCTTTCTAGTGAAATGTGGTCCACTAGGTCTATTTATTGTTACTCACAGGAGCATAATTTACAGATAATTTACTGGAGCATTGGCAACATACCAGTGGGTACATCAAAAAGAAAGGAATCCATTTCCCTTAACAAACCATTAACTGCCAATAGCTCCTCAGTGAGGGGTGGGGTCATATCCCCTACTCCATACTAAAATTCTGCCTAGCTCAATCTTGTACAGGTCTTGTGCAAGTAACCAAAGCTTCTGTGGATTCATTGGTGCAAAAGCCATGTCATGACTATATGACTATGTAGAGCATTCTTCTCCATAATTATACTCTTATAATCTGTAGTACTTCTTCCTAGACATTCCTTGAGCCTTGAAGAGAGGAATATAGAGGCACTGAGTGTATGCTAGTTTCATAAACTTGATACAAACCTAAGCATATCTGGGAAGAGGCAATCTCAGCTGAGGAATTTCCTGTCAATAGGATGACCTGTGGGCATGACTGTGGGGGCATTTTCTTGATTAAGGATTGTGATAGGAAGGTCAAACCTATTGAGTGTGGTGCCACCCCTGATCCTCAGTTCAATAAGGAAACTAAACAGGCAATGGAAGGCAAGGCAGTCAGCAGCTTTGTTCTGTGGTCCTTCATTCTATTCCTGTTCAAATTTCTTCTCTGATTTCCCTCAAAAATGGACTGTAACCTTTAAGCCAAATAAATGCTTTCAAGCACAAGTTGTTTTTGGTCACTGTTTAAACACAGCATAGAAACAAACTAGAACACCCTATTTAGTGCTATAGTTGCTTTTGCTCAGCACTGTGACAATTATGAGTCCTTCCTTTAACCATTCTCCATTAAAAATGGAAGCTTCTCTTACCAAGCCTGAGAATATCTCTAATTTATGGACATAAGGATAAATATTTAGAAGATAGTTTGGCAGAATGTCAATTTATTTAGATAAAAAATAGTAGGTCCCCTGTCTAAAATCTATGACCTTCAAAGCCATGTGCTTTTTGACCAGGTTTATAGTACCTGGCATGAATTTGTTGCTGTAAAGGGAGCTTTGAGATCATCCAGAATACAGTTGGCTACCCCCTTCCCAAGATACTTGGGGCACTACATTTGCAGTGGGCACATCTTGCCTAGCAGGTTGGTATTCCAGGTAGCTTGGTTAGCAATTTTGAAGATAGTTGAGTATTGAGCAAAGAGCTTTCTCACTATGTTACAATTCATCATAGAGATAATTTAATTATTTCATTTCTTCTTTGTGTGCTTTTCATTTGACTATTATCATAGTGGGAACAGAGATGACCAAACTCACTCCATATTGAATTGACAGGGTGCAGGCAATTACGTATATTGCCTTGCTAAACCAATCCAATGTCAAACTGTGACAACAGCTGGCAGGGGTGGAAGATACCCTGGGAATATTTCTAGGGGCACAAATGAAAAGTCTTTCCTTCAATGTAATAGATGGTGTTTATGCATCCCTTGAGGAAAAAGTGTCTCTCTCAATATGACCTAATTATTTAATATCAGTACAACTCTGTCTGGACCAAACAAGTCCCAACTCTTTATTCGTTTTATCTGCAGTTGAACAAAGAGTTTCCATTTGATCAGCATTTAAACAATGAATCACTGTTTGTCTGCATGCAGGACTGTCTCTTTCCATTATCTGTGGATAATATATTGTACAATTATGTAACATAATCGTGCACAGTATATTTAGTCTCCTCAGATAGAAAGGTGTTGCATTATGCCAAATGAATCATGTAAAACACGCACAGATTCTTTGTTAATTGGCCAATTGTCAGGTACTAAAAGTCAGAGGAATGAAAGGGCATAATAGTTTGATATTTGCAAGATCCCTATTTCCTATGAGTTCATAACCTTCTAAAATAAATATATTCACTAACCAAATTCAGACCACAGCTGTGCCAACTGTTAGAGTGAGTACTTTCTGAATTCCCATTTCTCCTCTATTTCCATAGAGTGCTGTGTAGTTGTTGTAGGCAGTGGTCCACTTGGTTTCAAAGGAGAATTATAGTCTATTATTCATGAGTAACTAGAAACACACTGGCTGGTGATGGGGGTATGGACAAAGGAGAGAGGAAATTTCGAGCAAATCACACAATAGTAACATGTTTGTTGGGAGTGACTGTTTGATTAAAGTCACCTGGCCTCTATATTAGAAAAGGTGACGAGAAAATTGTATCAGACAAAAGAATGATGAGAAATATACTACTAGATTTCTAAGGCACATAGACTTTTGATTTTCTTTTAAAAAAATACCATACACAAATCCAATAAGCTCAGATCAGAATGGATTTGCTTTCCATTATTCTGAATTAACAATTCTGAATACCTGATGCTAAATCAGAGAATTGTCCTGCTGATGATTAGCAGCTAAACAAACTCTCCAAATTAGGTTTTTTTTTTCCTCTTCACTACCCATTCTATTTAATAGCATCATTGCATTAGCTGGATGTAGAGTGATATTCTTGTTGAAATCCTAGCACCTCTAACATAACTAACTGCTTGCTAGTATCTCACAATGCTCCCCAGTTATCATACTTCAAGAAAAGAAATATTACTTTGGAGTCTATGTTTGAAAAATGAAAAGAAGCTGCAAGGCAGAACCAATACCACATTGGGGAAATATTTAGCATTCCTTCCTGTTATCATATGCAAAGTTTTATTTGGTTCCTCAAATTCTATGCAAGTGAATGTCCACTGAGTATGGCTAAATCAGATAGAGAGGTAATACAAACACGAAGTTTTCCTGTTAAGCAATTGATAGAGCTAAGCTGGAAATAACTTTGGCTCTGTATGAGTACTGAATTCTCATCTGTTATATATTTCCCTTTCATCACCTCTAACATGAAAATAATCTGACAGTTCTACTTTTAAGTTTTCCACAGAGATCACCATTAGTAAAGAACTTAAAAATGTATGGTAAAACCTTTTTAGTTCAAGTATTACCTTGCTAAGGGCAACAGCTGTGGTGTTTTTCTTTGCTGAAGCAACGCATTCCCAAGACAGTGGAGCACTAGAACACTCATTAAAATACACAAGAAACTCTAGGTTGCAAAGGAAGCTGACCCTAACTGATTCCTGGTACAACATTGATAGCTTCTAATCTCTCGGTTTCCAGGAACTGGCTTCCTAGTTTCTGTTATTAGAACAATACTTAAAAGAAGAATGGAAAGCTACATTTTGATGTCTATTTCCCTTAGATTCACCTAAGTAAGTAAAACTCCAGAAAGAAGACATAAAGAGAAAAATTAAATATGTGGGGAAAAGGAAAATTGCCAGCTGGTCCTCATGACATTCTTCTCCGGCCTGGTTTAGTGAGGGGCATTTTGTGTTGCTTTCTTCAGCTTGTCTGACATATACAGGGCTGGGAAAGAAGCATGCATTTCTACTCCACTGCTCTGGTTGATTTTAATTTCAACTTGTCACAAATTAGAATCACCTGAGTAGGGAGCCTTTCCTGAAGAATTTCCTTGATTGCCTTGATAGAGGTGGGTAGGCCCACCCCAGTTGGGGGCAGCACCTTCAGGTAGGAATACAGTTAAAAAGGGGGAGACAGATGGAGGGTGGTCATGGTGAGGGAATGGTTGGGAGAAGTGGAGGGAGGGGAAGCTGTGGTTGGAATATATTGTATGAGAGAAGAATAAGTTAAAGATAATTAAAGGAGTTTCAGAAAGAAGTTGATTCTCACCTCTGATCCACTGACGTTCCCTTTGGAACCTGGCTGATTTGCCCTGTTGTTGCTCCTGCTGCTCTTGCTGCTCTTGCTGCTGCTGCTGCTGCTGCTGCTGCTGCTGCTGCTGCTGCTGCTGCTGTTGCTGCTGCTGGTGGTGGTGGTGGTTTTGCTGATAGCAGAATCAGCTTTTCCAAGCCCTAATTTTTGAATAGGGATCCTCAGCTTTCTGGAACTATCCAGTGCCAGACTGAAACTAATGAGTCACACTCCTTTATGGACTGAGTAACTAAGGGCCATTGCCTATTCTCCACCCCCTCCCATTTCTGGAATTACTCTCAGGTTGAGGCACTCAGCCATCAGGACTGAGTACCAGGCACTCAGTGTCTTGGGGGGATATGATTTGTGTCTCTTTACCATTTTAAAACTCAATAAATTGGCTCTCTATGAACTCGCCTAAAACATCCACCCATCCCAAAGTCACTAAGTTGTAAATTGAGGGCCAGGCATTATGTTTATGGGAATTGCTTGGATGCTAGCTAATCTGTAGCTATATCCAAGAACTACTCAAAGAAATTCTCTCAGAATAGAGGTCAGAAAGCTTTCTGAAGATTGTAATGAAGAAAATAGATGACCCATTTCAAAGTATAATTTTTACTACTATTAAGATATAGGAAAAAACACAACAGTCAAAACAAAAGTGTCACAAAACTTTGGGTTCTACATTATGTTTGATTCTTGAAGTGCATGGGTTAAGAATTTTGAAAGTATACTATATTTGAATATGTGACTAAATATATTGGAGATGATGTGGGTAATGTAATCTGGTTTTCACAGGTCAGAAAAAGAAATTACAAATAAGCAAAGCACTAAGTGAACCCTGTGGTGTTGATTTAGACTAAGAGATGTCATTATGAACTCATGAAGTTTTTCTACATCAGTTGACAAATCTACAAATATATCTTGTGACATGGAAATAGATTAGAGAAATTAAACTTCATTTACAAAGCATCTACCTAGTTGCCAGATATTGGTTTGTAAATATTCTTCTCTTCTTTGTTTTCTCTTGATTTTATATGTCTTTCACATTTTACCCAGTGATAGTCTCCAATTAAAGGAACTATTTTAGTTACTTTTGTGTTGCTCTGATCATAAAACCTGACAGAACCTAAGTTCCTGAGGGATTAAGTCCGTGGTGTCAGAAAAAGGCATGTGCAACATCTCAGTAGAGGATGATGCAAACCTGTGATATAACCACCTTCATCTTATGTTCTCTTTTATTACCTTATCATAGTAAATGGACATATGAGGAGGAATATAAAATGGAAGAGGATACAAGAGTATGTGATAACTCATGGGCACTAATCCTATCACATCTCATCAGGGTTCCATTCTCCTGAATTCATTTGAACTTCATTTCTTCCTTTGAGGTTGTATCTACAAATAACACATTAAGGGCCAGAACTTCAATATATATAGTTAAGGAAAACACATCTCTGTACTACATTTCTAATTCCTTTCTAAATCTTAAGGTTAGCATGAGAAATGGAATGATAATAAAAGATTATAACTTCAGCAGAGGCATTAAGATATTTTTCTTAATCACTGGATGGTAATCTTGTTTGCTGCTATTTATAATATCCAAATAATCTACTTCAAATTTGGTTGTGAGCACTTGTGCTTTCATAAACACTAATCCACCCATAAGTATTTTTATGTGTGGCAATATAGCAGAAACATGGCTTTAGCTGTGAAACATCATGTAAGTTGCTAATAAAAAAACCAAGAACTGACATTTTTATTAACGCATTATAAAATGTTATATGTATAACAATAAATAGGCATCAATAAGGCAATGGATTGCAAAATTTTGACAGCAGTCCAGCTCTCCAAGGTCATTGAGTAATGAGAAAAATTGCTAACCATTTAGGGGAGAAATTTTCTGAAGAAGTATGTTTCTGATCCCTTTTCATCTGCTATAAAAAACCCACATGCATACAAGTAAAAATGCAAACTAATTTCAGTGGTTTGTTAATAACTGGTCTGTAGTGAATTAAACTTGAATTCATTCTGTTATATGTTTTTGGCAGCTTGAAACTCTATATATTTTACTTTTGCTCTATTCCCTAAATGCAGATTGCTTGATGGTGTGTAAGAGAGCTAATTAGATATAAATACCAACCAGCACCCAAATAACAAGGATCATAATGATCATACAGTGAACAGCTGTGCCATTCGATAAATTGGTTTCTTTTCTAATACTGCCCCAATTCAAACATTTTCTAGCTCCAAAAATGTTTTCCCTTCATAGGCCAGATTCAATTTTCAAAAAATCTTGCTAATGCAGGACTTCAGAAAGGCAGAAAATTTGAGGGTTTGTGAACTTTTGTTGCAAAAGCTAGACAGGAATCTTATTGGATTTCTCTTGTTTCTTAACTGATAGTACACAATTTAATAGTACTACTTATAGAATGCAAGCAAGAGAAAAACACTAGAATATAATTAATAATTAGTAAATAGTCATCTATACATGTGAAATGTATTGCTTCTTGTTTTTTAAAAGAATATTTATGTCTATGTTAGCTTTGAGTGTTTTGACTACATTATGCATATCCACCACATGTGTTCAATGCCTGCACGGGCCAGAAGAAGACATTAGATCTCACGGAATTGAATTTCAGGTGGTTGTGAGCTGCCATGTGGGTACTGGGAATCAAATCCTGATACTCTGCAAGAGCAGAAAATACTCATAACTACTGACCCATCTCTCTAGTCTCTATGTGGTTTGCGTTTTACCTTTGTTGTTGGTGTTGTTGTTTTTTCGAGACAGGGTTTCTCTGGATTTGGAGGCTGTCCTGGAACTAGCTCTTGTAGTCCAGGCTGGTCTCGAACTCACAGAGATCCACCCTCCCGAGTCCTGGGATTAAAGGCGTGTGCCACCACTGCCAAGCTCAGTGTTTACCATTTTATGTTTTGATCTATAATGAAAAAATGGAAGGAGTATTTCAGAATTACATTCCGGTCATAGCTCTAGATTTTATTTACTTCAGTACATATTTATTTATTGCACATAATGTACCTAGTACTATTTAAGTGACAATATACAAGAGACAAATTATTCCTCCATCCTTCAGTGAGTTAAACAGTCTATTATGGTTCGGGGCCAAATTTTCTTCATATCATTTAATTAATTACAAATTGTGATTTTCTTTGGAAGAGCAAAACATTGTAGAAAATGCTGGAGAACTAGGTTGTTACCTGAGAAAAATACATCTGGAAGAGTTCTCTGAAGAAGTAATATGTAAACTGAGACCAAAGTTAAGCTAATGAAAATGAGAAACTCCATGTTTCTATACAGAAAGAGTCAGATATCCATGGGGTATACTTTGTGACCATATATCTCATGCCGGTTTTGATAGAATAAAATGATTTTCAACTTGTAGATTGAAACAGGGCTTCATTGGCTTACAACCTTTGCAAAAGTCCATCAGTGGTAGCAGAAAGATTAAAGATAAAGGAGGGACATAATAAGATAGCAAGAATAGGAAACTGACATAACAGAAAACAAACTGTTCCAATCTGGACACCAGGTGGATTACTGGAAACTAACATGGTTCTCTACCTGTGGGTCATGATCCCATTGTGAATGATTCACAGAAGGTGCATATCAAATATCCTTCATACTTAGATTATAATTCATAACAGTAGAAAAATTACATTTATTAAGTACCAACAAAAAGAATTTTATGGCTGGAGGACAACCACAACATGAGGAACTACATTAAACAGTCCCTGTTGTATAATATTTTGATCTTGTTCTGACAAATAAAGCTTGCTTGGAGTCAGAGGGCAGAGTTAGCCACTAGCCAAAGAAAAGCAGTCACATAGGTTTTGGAAGACTGAGCATAAATGTGACAGGAAGTACTAAGGTGTGGCGGAAAGGAATCTGGCTCTTTGTTTGGAGGGAGGAACAGAGCAGGTAGAGAAGACTGGTGGCTACTCTGCTTCTCTGACCATTGAGACTCTTACCCCAATATCTGACTCCTGGATTTTTATTGATAAAGAAAAAATAGAGTAATGCTTCAGGTCATAGCATTAGGAAGGTTAAAAACCACTATTCTAAGCCTAGAAGTTATAGATGCCAAGAAGCCACCAGATTTTCCTCTGTGAGGGTACTACCAGGAATGCCTGGAAGGTAAATGAGAGGCTAAAAGCATGAAAATGAAATTTTAAAGTTCCCTTAAATTTAGCTGGAGTTAGACTCCAAATCTTTGTTTACCACATTTAAATGGCAAACTGCCCTTTCCATATCAGTGGGAAAATAATGGAAGTTAATTGTCTAGAGAAGACAGAATTAAGGATCTCTAAAATAGGAGATATTAAGAATAACCACAGATGGAGCTACTGTATTAAAAGAAGGATTATATGAAAGTTCACATGTTGAATATTAACAACCTCATAATTCTTTTCCTACTAAGATTTCAGTATGCTGGTAGCCAGGCTTATTCTTTAAAGGCGATTAGAAAATTCAAGTGTCCCCCCAAGGAAAGAACTTACCCAGATTACATTTCTAGGAAGCAATGGTCAACAAAATTCATCCAGCATGCAGAGCTTCCAATATGCTCTTTAGAGGATTAAGAATGAAGTGGCAGTCAAGGACAACAAAACAACTGATAAACATCTCCAACATAAAAGATGAGTATCAAAACAAATAGATATCACCAGGCAACATGTAAGAAAGAGATACTAAATTTTATACAGTTTATCAACCCCATTCTATAGAAATAACTTAGGTTGTGAACCCATGAAACAAAACACTTAGCTAAAATAAATAAAGAAGGATCATTCAAAGAAGAATAAAGAGCCCTTGAAACTTAAAAGTAATCACTTAGATATGGAATACCTAAATAATTGGAGTTAGAAGATTAAATTTGAGACAGATTCCAAAAGCAGGATAATTAAATTAAGAAAGAGAAGTAGGACAGTAAGATACTATAAACAGAAAAACTAATCCAAGAGACACAAAACTTAAGTAATTAGAGTTGCAGAAAGATAGACTATAGCCACACCCCAATTGTACACTAACAGAAGTAATAACAAAGCAAAAATTTCCAGGTTCAAAGAGCCTGTCAAATGCCTAGCACAGAATATGAGAACCAACTTTCACTGAACAAACCAAAGTAAATTTTTAGGTGACTAGAGAAGTTTTATGAAGATAAGAAGATAGTTCAAATAATGGATCATATCCCAGCAACAGCTGAAAGACAGTTGCTGAGTGACTTAAGAATCCTCACACAAAATACTTGTCAACTTAGAGTGCTAGATTTTAAAATATCAGTTAAATATCAGTTAAGTCTCAGGTACAATAAAAACATTACAAATAAACTGCATCTCAAATCTGTGCCATACATCTATCATAGGACACTAACAATGTACCCCTAAAACCAAGGTAAATACAATGGAAAAGGAAGGAAAAGACTCCAATATACACACATTTGCATAGGTGTGAATGCTCATGCACACACACACACACACACACACACACACACACACACACACACACGCACGCACGCACGCACGCACGCAGAGAGAGAGAGAGAGAGAGAGAGAGAGAGAGAGAGAGAGAGAGAGAGAAACAGAGACAGAAACAGAGACAGAGACAGAGACAGAAACAGAAACAGAAACCGAGATAGAGAGGTGGAAGGTGATGGATTCTATAAAATCCATTAAGGACAGGAAAATGTATGCAGTTGGGATGGGGTTAAATTCCTAATAAACATAGTATATTCTTTAAATTGTCCTTTAGCAGTTTCAGATATTAAGCACTTTGATATGGAATTGATTTTCAGGCAATGGCAGGGGAGATAATGCTGTAGTTTCATTCTTCTACAAGCTTCCCTCAGTGTGACAATCAGTTGACTTCCTGGTGCCTGCAAGATGTACCACTCTCAGATCCATCACTATATCTGCCTGCATTTCGCCATGTTCCCCTTCATGATCGTAATGGACTGAACCTCTGAAACTGTAAGCAAGCCACCCTCAATTAAATGTTTTCTTTATAAGAGTTGCCATGTTCATGATGTCTCCTCATGGCAATAGTAAACCCTGAGACACTGTTCTTTCACCAGTATGTGCTGAAACTGTGTGGACTTACACGTGTCTTCTATTCTATTCCATTTACCTATGTGTCTGTTTTGGTATTAGTACCATGCTACTTTTATCACCTGGCCACAAAGTAAAATTTGAAATCAGGTATAGTGACCCTTCCAACTGTATTCCTTTTGGCATATTTCACAAGCTGTCCTTAGGGTTAGGGTTCTTCTTCACTTCCATTTCTTTTTGTGTTCAGAGTCAGAACAAAACATGGAAAGAAAATATATTTGCACTTACTATTTTTTCTTTCCTTTTGATTATTTGTCTTATGGTGTTTGTTTGTTTTAGAACTTTTATGAATAGGATTGTTTCCCTGATTTCTTTCTCAGTCCTTTTATCTTTAGATGTGAGAAGACTACTGATTTGGGTATATTAATTTTGTAATGTACCAGTTTACTAAGTGTTTATCCAAAAGTGTCTCTTTACAGAGGGAAATGGATAAAGGAGAGACTCACAGCTGGGCCAAAAATTGTTATATGCTTGGCTCTAAATATTACCCTCTCCATAACCTATGGAAATTCACAAAAAATGAGAAAAAACACTCTAAAAGCCATAGGATAACAGGGGAACTATGAAATGATATAGATACTTACACAACACACACGCACGCACGCACACATACACGTAAGTCATTGGGCTTGGAGGGAGATTAATTGGAATGGAAAAACAAGTCAGCAAGTGTGTGAGAGATGCATTAAAGAGAGGGTATTAGAGATTAATGTAATCACAATATAGTCTATACATGTATGTAACCATAAAAATAGATTATTTATAATATTTTAAATGGGAGTAGCTATTTCTAGGTAGCTTGAAATACAGATTAGAGGCAAAGACAAGCTTTTTAAAAATGATTTACTATTTATTCATGTGAATGTGTCTGTGCCTGTGTGCATGCGTACACATGCATACAGATGTTCACAGAAATCAAATATGGCATCAGATGCCCCTAGAGATGGGGCTACAGGCAGTTGTATGCCAACTAATGTGGGTTCTTGTAATCAAACTCCAGTCCTCTTTAGGAGCAAGAAATCCTCTTAAAAACTAGGCCATATCTGAAGTCTCAGTGCAAACTCTTAACAGCCCTCAAAAATTATTAAACCATTTAAATTATGTACTTGTATAATTGTGATAAGTAAGTGAGTATCATCAAACAAAGCTTCCTTATAAATTCAGAACAAATGTAGATTTGTATCATAACAACAGCTTGAATTTCTTTAGGATGGTGAGTAAAAAATGTATGTAATCAGTGAGCTCTTGTTTATCATTAACTGAATCCAAATTCTTTAGTATCTGACTTCATGGTTATTGACATAGAGTCTGATACAGCATATTCTCAAGGAACTATTTGTCCTGTTTTCTTTTAGACAGGTTATCCTAGTCTGATATTGTAGCAGGTTTGTGTTTCTCACAGTTTCTTAACTATGTGTTTAATAACCCACAATGTACTTTTATCCCCAACTTTCTTTGCAATGCATGCAGACAAACAATTGATGGGTTAGTTACTGTTAGATGTTGACCTTTCTAATGAATTTATAGATTTTTACTCATTTGAAGTTTTATGATAGTAAAACTGATTAATATGAATTTCTGACTTTTTTCTTAAAATTTAGACTCAATCTAGGGAAATAAATATCTCATGTCTACAACTTAACAGTATTTCACAGGACTTAAGGGACTTAGGGGCCTGGCTGTTCATTCTACTAACAAGGAAGGCATTGAAATCTGTGTTGAGATACATGCTCCATGTTAAAGATCTGAAGTTCTGCCATTTACACATAAATTGTCATTAAAGAAATGCAAACTACTATTACTCAAGAATATTCACAAATGGGTAATGACTGGCTTTATGTGAAAAGGACTTCGTGACATAGGTAGCAATAAAATTGAATGATTCATATCATCAGATCCTTCGTTGATACCAAACAAGTATCCTGAAAAGATTTTCAAAAACACAGTGTACAGAAAGTTAAAGGTCACATTTAGAATATTCAAACCAAAATATTTATGTGCTGATAGGTATAGTAGATTTACAAATCTATATATGTATTCATTTGGATGTAAGTCACAATAACTCTCAAAGGGCAAATGTTACCTTTTTTGTTTCATACACTTTTAGCTTATAATAAAACAATTATTTCTCTTATGATAAAAGTGAAATAAAGATAAGAGAGGCTGGTGATGTAAAACAGTGGGAGAGCAAAAAGGAAAAAAGAAAAATGAGTACAATGGATAAAAAGCATAAACACAAGAAGTCATAATACAGAAAAACACAAACACAAAATGCAATGAAAATTATATATAATACTGCTTCCCAAAACTTGAGACAATCCTCTACCATTTTATCAAATTATACATGTGGTATTTACAATTTTCATTTAGCTAATATAAAATATATCTTTGTATATGCAGACTCATTTATTCACAAAATTCAGATTATATTCTTAATATTATACTTCAACTTTTTAAAATTTAATACGAACATTTCCTATGTCAATAAATAGACATCTGCAGCATGATTATAATTGTGTAGTGGGTTCAATCAAATTAATATCCATTAATTTACATAACCAGTCTTTGGCTATAGGGCATTCCCAATATTTCTTTCATATAAATTAAGCTAAGATGAAAATTATTCTGCATGAACCTTTCTACATATCTTTGATTACTGTTGTAAAATAAATTTAAAAACAAAATTGATGCATCAAATCTCTATAACATTTCAATTCCACAATTTTACTTCTAAAAATTTTGTCTTAGAAAATAATTAAGGTTCATTTAAAATCTATCTTTAATTTTTAAAACTGATGCTCACTTAAAACCCAGAATAAAATCCTTTGTCTTTTCATTTTAACAAAATCACACAACTTTCAATTTCTATACAAGCTCCATTATCTTTGCATGTTGCTGATATATGAGAGCATCAAGAAGTTTCTAAACATTAAATGTGGAAAAGTTATCCATACATCTCTGATGGAATAAAACATCATGCTGAAATATGTCCCTGAATCTAATAGGTAATCACTGTGGAGGCAGTCTAGGTGAGATTATCTATCTATCTATCTATCTATCTATCTATCTATCTATCTATCTACCTACCTACCTACCTATCTACCTACCTACCTACCTACCTACCTACCTACCTATCTATCATATATATATATATATATATATATATATATATATGTACATGTATATGTATATATTCACATGGAGAAGTCTCTTTAGAAGAAAGGAAATGTTTGCATTTTTCTAAAAAGAATCAATGCTTTTTTCATTTCCTTATAAGGTTTCTACATAACTTTGGCATACCAGTTTATCCTAATACTTAGGAGGCAGAGACTGGTGGAACTATGTGAGATTTAGGATAGCCTTTTATACATAGTGAGCTCCAGGTCAGTCAGCTGGAACTACATAGTAAGATATTGTCTCAGAAAGGAAAGAAAGAAAGAAAGAAAGAGGAGGTGAAGGAGGGAGGGAGGAAGAAAGGGAAGCATGGAGGGAGGAGAGGAGGGAGAGGCAACTATACCTTATCTGTAGTGTCTCCACCTCTGCTTTAATGAATACTTAAGTATCACAATTATATCTTTGAAATTTGACTTGAAAAAAACTAATGGAATCTATATTCTAAAGAGTTCATTGGGTGGGAGACAAAGCATGTCTTAGCTAATAAATTTTATGTTGACAAAATAGTTGGTCATAACATTTCCCATCATCGTGAAAATAATTTAAGATCCTTTTTAAAAATGCAGATTTTAGGTTCTATCTTGAACCTACTGAATAAGATTCTCTTGGAAGTCAGCTTATAATAAATATTTAAAATTAATTTTTCCTTTCTTCTTTCCTTTTTTATTTAAATTAGAAACAAACTTATTTTACATATTAATCCCAGTTCCCTCTCTCTCCCACCCTCCCACTTCCCATACCCCCACACTGACCCCCAGGGGTCAAGACGAGGCTCTAGAAACCCACAGAAACAGCTGACCTGAACAAGTGGGAGCTCAGAGACCTGAGACTGACAGCTGAAAATCCAGCAAGTACCAAACCAGGTCCCCTGAATGTGGGTGTCAGGAGGCCTGGGCAGTCTATGGAGCCTCTGGGAGTAGAACTAGTACGTATCCCTAGTGTAAGAATGGATTTAGGAGACCATTCCCCATAGAGGGGATACACTCTCAGCCTAGACAAATGGGGGAGGGCCTAGGACCATCCCCAAATGAGGTGACAGACTTTGACATTCCCCTCTGGAAGGCCTCTCCTATGTCATTCTTATTCACACAAACTTACAGAGTTACTAATCAATTACTTGGAGCCTATATTAAATCCTTTATTTTTCCTGAAGAAATAAACAATCATGAAATAGCAAAGGGAAGAGAGTAATGAATGGGTATCAAATGCTTCCTCATAATCACTAAGTCTGAAACATACATACATAGGACATACACAGACAGATAATACATATATGGTTATGCTTCAGTTAATGATGGAAAATATTCTGAGATACACAGTTAGGTGGTTTTGTCATTATGCAAACATCATAGACTGTACTCACAAACAGAAAGCAAAGATCAGCCACACAATGTGACTTCTTCATGAAGATATAATAAATTAATTAAGAGATAAAATAAACACAAAATATGTAAGGCTGCCACTAGGGTAATATATTGTTTTATGCTATATATTTTAAGGGTAAATATATACTCTGAAATAATGATGAAATTAAAAGTTTTACATAGGCCAACTACATAGTGACTTATTGTCACTATTAAGCATTACAAGCAATTGCTATCTTTTTATATAACTAGCAATACAATAATTTTACTTGCATGAAAATAACTAGAAATATGTAGTACAGCACTCTATGTAATAATGCTAACAATATAAGTAAATAATAGGAATTTTTTTCTTTCCCTCTTGAAACTTATAATTTGGTAGCTGTCCTATTTTTTGTTTCTGATGCTGTGATAAAGGCCATGATCAAAAGCAACTTGTGGAGGAAAGGGTTTATTTATCTTTACAGCTTACAATCTTTAATTAAAGGATGTCAGAACAGGAACTCAAGACAGTGACCTGAAGACAGGAACTGGAACAAAGGATTCAAAGGAGTGCTATTTACTGGGTTTCTCCCAATGGCTTGCTTAGCCTGCTTGCTTATACAATCCAGGACCACCTGCCCTTAGGAGACACTACCCACAGAAGGCTGGCTTTTGCTGTGTCAATCATTAATCAAGAAAATTACCTACTGATTTGCCTACAGTCAATTCTGATAGAAGCATTTTCTCAATTGACTTTCATTTTTCTAGATAATTCTAGCTTGTGCTAAGGTGACAAAAAAGCAAACAAACAAGTCAACAACCAGCAGAGTAGTAGACTAAAAAATTAGTAGTAATGGTCAGTGGAGAGGTGGCACTGGCTATTAAGTCAGAGGATTTGAGTTCAATTCCTAGCATCCACATGGCAGCTTACAGTAGTGCATAACTCTACTCCTAGGAGATCCAAGACCCTTTTCTAACCTCTGTGGCTCCCAGGCACACACAAATGGTACACAGACATACATGTATGTGGAACATTCATACTTAAAACATAAAAATTAAAAGTAATAATAATTAATAAAAGGTACCCATGGCTACAACTGAAAAAGATCCACAAGTGTTTCACAGAAAATTCAGATTCTAATGATTATACCTTACATAAGAAAAGAAAGAAATGTTCTTTGCCTCATTCATTTTGTAATTTTTAACTGATTTATAATTTTTATTTTAAATTTAAATCTTATGTTTTGAAAATGTCTTATATAAGACCTGCATTTATCATTCCAAATCTTCCTATTCATAGGCATCTTTATGATATATTATATTCTAGCCGGGTGTTGGTGGCACACACCTTTAATCCCAGTACTTGGGAGGCAGAGGCAGGTGGATCTCTGGAGTTTGAGACCAGCCTGGTCTACAAGAGCTAGTTCCAGTACAGCCTCCAAAGCCACAGAGAAACCCTGTCTCAAAAAACCAAAAAAAAAAAGATATAGTCTTGGGAGACTGCTATCATATGTGTGGTTTATCATTGATTAAAATGTTATTTTGTGGTACATGACTATAAGGAGAACATTGCCTTTTCAGCTTAAAGTTATTTCTATAAATAATATTAATTATAAAATGGAGACTAATGAACAAATTACAAAAGTAAAGTTACATCATATTTATTATAAATACATACACTGAATATCACTATATACTCTTTAAGGTTATATCTTTCAATAAATACTACCTCAATAATTAAGAACTTTAAATTTTATATGGACATGGTATACACCAAAAAATAAGTGGCAATTCTAAGCATTTTTGTTTACTGTATGCATATTACAGGATGAATACATAACAGAACCTAGATAAAGGGTTGTGCATACATTTGAGTAATGTCTTCTTAAAAGAAGTTAAGCCTGCCATAAATGACATACTGCCTCTAACTAGGCCACATTTCCTAAACTTCACAAATAATACCATCAGTTTGGGACCAAGTGTTCAAATACTTGAGACTGTAGAGGAAAATCATTACTCAAAACACTACATTCTAACCCCTGATCCACATATTCCCATAAAGCAAATTACATGCAACCCACCTTTAAAGGTCGCTAGAGACTTTTTACAGTCCCAACTGTTAAAAAAGCTAAAGTTTCTTATGAGACTAAATACAATTGATTAATTGTAACTGCCTGAGTTTTAAAAATATAAATTATATGCTTCAAACATATAATGACACAGATTATACACTGCCATTACAATAGGGAGGAATAGGGGTATTCTAAGGAATTACTGGACCAAGGAAAGATTGAAACCCATCAAGGCCAAGTCCAAATCCTATAGCTCCATGTCCAAGGTCAAAGAGCTTAGATAACTGTACCCCTCCAGCTCTGATGCCTGCAACTTATCTGTCTCTTGGGCTGGATTCACTTCCCATATGCAGCTTTCCTTGGCAAATGTCTCAATAGCTCTGGTATCTCCAAAATCTTGGGTTCTCCTAAGCAACCCAGGCTTCACTTTTGCAGTTTCACACAAAAGGCTCTCAAGGCCTTTTGACCCCTTATGGTCTCTTGTTGCTGGACCTCAGCAGCTCTCTGAAACTACATAGGATGATTCCATGGTCCTTTAAATTTTTTTATTTAAATTAGAAACAATCTTGTTTTACATGTCAATCTCAGTTCCCTCTCCCTCCCCTCCTCACCTGACCCCACACACTCCCTATCCCATCCCCTTTCTGCTCCCCAGGGAGGGTCAGGACTTCGAAGGAGGATCTTCAACATCTGTCATATCATTTGGAACAGGCCCAACTGAGAATTTTAGCACTAGTGGAAAAACTACCTTAAATGTCCTTCCCCAATAATGAGATTGATGACTACCTTACATGCCATCCTAGAGCCTTCATCCAGTAGCTGATGGAAGCAGAAACAGACACCCACAGCTAAACATTGAGCTGAACTCCTTTTAATGATTTTATCCTTCATGACTTTCAAGTCAGCTGTTGTGGTTTGAATAAGAATAATCCCCATAGGCTTATATGGTTGAATGAGGGAGTAACACTACTTAGGAGTGTGACATTTTGAAGTAGGTGTGAACTTATTGGAGAAAGTGTATCACTGGGAGTCGGCTTTGAGCTTTCAAAAGCCCAAACAAAGCCAAGTGTCTCTCTCTTCCTGTTGCTTGAAAATCTGGATGTAGAACTCTTAGCTGCTTCTCAAGAACCATATCTGCATGCATGCTACCACACTTCCCATCATGCTTCCTGCCTTGATGACAATGAACTAAACCTCTGAAACTGTAAGCAAATCCCAATTAATTAAATGTTTTCTGTTGTAAGAGATGCCATAGTCATGGTGTCTCCACACAGCAATTAAACATTGGCTAAGACTATAACACTGTCAAATTCAGATGCCAGCTTGGGATAGAACCTGACCTCCACAATAATGGCTCACCACATTAGCAGCAACTTTTACCTGAAGTTCCTTTCCAAGAGCAGAAAATAACTCATGATTTCTTACTCGGGTTGGAGGCTTAGTTTTGTGGTTTCTTGTCATGAGGATACTTTCTCTTTGTTCCAATGCACATTGGTCCTCTCCTTAATAGAGCTAACCTCATTATCAATTGCAGTCCTTCTTCCAGTATAGACTTAGCTGTAACATTAAACCTGTCAATGCTCTTTTCTTCTCAAGACTACATTTTCTATCTCTTTATGCCCCATTTGCTCATTTTTCATTGTAGACCTGTAAAAGAATGATTACTAATAACCATGAAAGTGTCAATATTAGGCTGTCTTGAGATTTGCTCCACCAAATAAATTAGTCCATTACATTTAAATTTAGACCTAGGGGAATGAAGATATGGCTCAGCAGTTAAGAGCACTTGCTGCTTTTTTGGAGGACTTGGGTTCTATTCCCAGCACCACACTGTAACTCTAGTTCTTGGTGACAAAACAGCCCCTTCTAGCATCCAAGAGCAATAGGCACACAAGTGATTATAAAGGCATGGCAGCAGGAGTAGGAAGCTGAGGGCCTGCACCATATGGTATACTATATATGATTGTATAGCTGGAGTTTTGTGTAGGAATCCTAACAATGGGGACAGATCTATCTCTAAATATTTTGCCTGCCCTTGGGACTGTTTTCCTTCTACTGGATTGCCCTGTCCAGCCTCTATATAAGGACTTTTGGTATATCATATTGTGTCTTATTTTGTCCTATTTGTTTCTCTTTTGTAAACCTTATTTCTGAAGGAAAATGAAGAGGGAATGGATCTGTGGGAAGGGCATGTGCTTAGAAGAGTAGAGAGAAGGGAAATTGTGTAGGTATATTATATGAGAGAAGAATCTATTTTCAATAAAAACATATAATAAATAAAATATTATGTCATTTAATATATGTGTTGTATTTTCTCTTCCAATAAGAATATATTTTGATTGTCTTGCCTAATTGTGATATATATATATATATATATATATATATATATATATATATATATTATATAACTCATATTCCTGACCCTTTTGCAATCTGAGGCAAAAGCATTTAGTTCTTTATTTTTAAGTATGATAATAGATATACTTTTTTATATATCCTTTACTAGATTGAGACTTTCCTTCTTGTTCCTACTTTGTTGAATATTCTTATAATTAAAAAAGACTTGAGGGTGTCAAATAATGTGTTCTATGTTCTTTGGGTATTCATATGTTTTGTCTTTCAGTTATTAATGATATACTAGAATAATTGATTTCAGATCATTAAACAAATATAGTGTTCCTGGAGTAAGTACCATTTGGTTATACTATGTAAATCCTTTTTATATGTTGCTGGATTTCATTTGTTTGTATCTTTTGGCATAAAGTTATTCACGATTTTCCCAATAACTGTCGCCTCATCAAGTTGGTAGAGGTAATTTTTATTTCATTCTTGATTTTAGCATTTTGGGTTTTCTCTATTTGTGTTCTAATAGTGAGTGGACCTAAGAATTTGTCAATTTTGTTATCTTTTCAAACATTTTAAATTTCATATCTTCATAAATATATAGTCCCTTATTTTCTCCACAATCCACCTCCCTGTCAGTTTGGTAGGTATAACTGGTCATGCATTATTGATTTTAGTGTTTTGAGTATTCTCCTGCTAAATTTAATTTGTGTGGTGATCTGAATGATAAATATAGCTCATAGTCTGGGGAATTTGAATATATGGTTCCCAATTTGTAGCACTATTTATAACATTTAGAAGGTATGGCTATATTAGAGGATTATGTCACTAGAGGCATACCTCATAAGAATAGGAAGTTAGAATGGTTAAGATCAAAAACACGGATGACAGCTTATGTTGGAGAGGATGTTGAATAAGGGAAACACTCTTCCACTGCTGGTAGGAGTACAAACTTGTACAGCCACTTTGGAAATCATTATAGCAGTTCCTCAGGGAAATGGGAATCAGTCTACCAAAAGATCCAACAATTCCACTCTTAGGCATATACCCAAAAATGCACATTCATACAACAAGGATATATGTTCGACTATATTCATAGCAGCATTATTTGTAATAGCCAGAACATGGAAGCAACCTAGATGCCACTCAACTGAGGAATGGATGTAGAAAACATGGTACATTTACAGAATGGAGTACTACTCGGTGGTTAAAAAAAAACAATGATATTAAATTTGTAGGCAAATGGGTGAAACTAAAAGAAATCATACTGAGTGAGGTAACCCAGACCCAGAAAAACAAATATGGTATTTATTTACTTACATGTGGATATTTGGTTAAGGAAAGAATGACCAGGCTACATTCCACAATCCCAGAGAATTCCCCTAAGAGGAACAGGTGTGGAGGACCCCACAAAGAGGAAATAGTTAAGAGGTCATGGGTAAACTGGGAGAAGGATAGAAGGGAGGGAATGGGGGATGGGAACCTGAGGGGTTGAGATGGCCCAGTGTGAGGATGGACAGAGGGGGGAAACAATGAAAGAGATATCTTGATAGAGGGAGCCATTATGGTATTAGGGCCAGAAGAGACCTTTTAATTAACTTGGGATGATTATTATTCAGTTTTACAGCTGGAAAGAAATCCTTCAATTCGTTTTATCTTGACTTGTGCTGCCCATAAAACTTCTCATTTCTTTCAATGACATCATGATCCCATACATTATCAGAAGAAAACCTCAGAATCTTAGTTTCCTCTGACTCTCCTTTTGTCACCCGCCACACTTTAAAGCCACAATCAAGTCTTCTCAGCCCTGCCTCTCCCATATTTTCCCCAATGCTACTACAGTATCTACCAAGAGTATACTGGTGTGATTTACTTTGTGAGTGTTACAGTCACCTCCTAACTGGTCTTTCAGGGTGCACCCTGGAAACATTGAAGTCAATTTTCCACAGTATCCAGACAAGTCTTTGTAAAGTCTAAATCAAATCACTTCACTACCTTGATTAAAACTCTCAATAGCTTCCTCCTGTATTTGGATTATAATCTAAACCCATTACTATGCCCTACAAAAGATTTTATGGTAGTTGGTCTCCCAAGACTGCAAGCATCAATCAAGAGCTAGAAACTATTTTCTTTCTGCTTGAAATTGAGTTGGCCTTGTGAATTGCTGTGACTGATGAGATGCCTTGTGAGTAACATTCTAAGACTTTGAAGCTCAGATAATGTCAAACCGTGGCTTCTGCTTCCGCTCTGGTGGAAACCAGTTGCCATGGATTAATTATGAGAACCCTGAGGCTGCCATGCTCCAAGGAAGCCCAAGGTGGTATTACAAATAGACAAAGCACATGTAAAAATGTACCAAATGCAAGGGACACAAGAACCTTACAGAACAATACAGCTCTGAACAGGCACAAAACAAACACTGGCAAATGTCTGCTGCTGACACCATGTAGAGCAAAGGTATCACTGAGTCAGGACTTGCCCAGATTCCTAAACACAAAACTGAGTGGCTTGAAATGAACTGTCATATTCAGCTATGTTCAGGATGAGTTGGTGTCAGCAATACAGAATGGAGAATCTCTTGTATTGTTTTTGCCTTCCTACTTCTCAGGACTCATCTGGAACTAAGATCTCCTTTTGTTTTTTAATTTGGAAGCTCTGTTCTGATTTCATGGCTCTTAAAGTCACTGTTCCCTTTGCCTTGACACGTTTCTCCTTAGTTGTGAGTGTAATAAACATTTTTCTTATCATTGAGATCTCAGTTCAGTTGTCACTACCTCAGACAGGCTGTGGCTGAGTTACCTAGATTAGCTAAACAGCATCCCTATGATCAGTCCATCATGCTTTTTCATTTTATTTTGCAGGATAACTTAATATCATCTGAAAGTATTTAGACTGTTCACTTATTTTTGTTACTTGGTTTTCTTCCCAGTTAGGATTAACCTTGTTTAACATGTTGACCATTGGAAAAAAATTAAACCCAGAGGGTATTTTTTAACTTTTTTATTTTAATTAGAAAGATTATTTTACATGTCAATCCCAGTTTCCTCTCCCTCCCCTCCTCCCTTCCCCCCACACAACTAACACCCTACCTATCCCATACCCTATCTGCTCCCCAGTTAAGGTGAGGCCTTCCATAAGGGGATCTTTAGAGTTTGTCATATCTTTTGGGATAGGGCCTAGGCCTTCACCCATGTGTCTAGGCTCTGGGAATATTCCTCCATGTGGGATGGGCTCCAAAGTCCATTCCTATGCTAGGGATAAGTACTGAACTACTACGGGAGTTCCCATAGATTTCCGAGGTTTCCTCACTGACACCCATGTTCATGGGGTCTGGATCAGTCCCATGCTGGTTTCCCAGCTATCAGTCTGGGGACCAAGAGTTCCCCCTTGTTCATGTCAGCTGTTTCTGTGGGTTTCACCAGCCTGGTATGGACGCCTTTGCTCATCAGTCTTCCTTCTCTGCAACTGGATTTCAGTTGTATTCAAGTTTTAGCTGTGGGTGTCTGCTTCTAATTCCACCAGCTGTTGGATGAAGGCTATAGGATGGCATATATTATAAAGGTAAAATCTGTTCTTATTTTCCAGGAGGCAAAAATTAGTAACTAATGGCTACAGTGAATGGGTCTCTGGTCTTTTTACAGAATGCTTTTTCTACCATTTTTACCTTGTATTGTTTTGGTTTTTGAACCAAGAAGTGAGCTTTATGTCAGCATCAACAAGCTTCCCTTCCCTTTGTTGTTTGTTTAGTTTGGACCAATGGAAACACTGACAAGAGATTGGAAGACATGAATAAAAAGGGATCAGAGTATTTATTCTAATAATGAGGTCCTGGAGAGTTCAGTAATGATTGGCTGCTTCCATCTTATAAAGATTACAGTTCCAAAACAGGTATCCTGCTCATACCTTATCAGAGATCAGGCACTATTTCCCTCTTCCTGTCCAGTCAGTCCAGGAGGTAATAAAAGCTCCTTACCGTTACTAGCCCTGATTGCTTTATCTTTCTATAGGTTTTCTTTAGCCCTGCCAGACAGTCAACATAGTATTTCCTTTAAATTTCTTCAAACATCTTTAAGCACACTGTCAATGTTTTTCTCTAGTCTGTTTGGACTTCTATTACAACATGCAAGAAACTAGGTGGCTTGTAAACAAAAAGAATCTTACTTGTTATAGATTTAGGAGCTGGTAAGTTCAAGATCAAGGCATCAGCAGATTAACATCTAGAAAATGTTTGCTGTCTTAGAATGACTTCTATCTAGTTCTTTTTGGTCTCTTTTGTAAGGGAACTAATCCCAGTCCTTAGAGTGCTGCCCTAATGATCTGCACTCTAATTGGAGGTTCCGTTCTTTGCATACCTTCACATTATGGGTTAGGATTTCAATGTGGTGATTTAATATTTCTGATTTATTAAAGCTTGCCTGGGGGTTCAGATTGCAAAGACAGCCACGAGCCATAGAGGTCAGGCAGTGGTGATGAACTTCTTTAATCCCAGCAACCATACTAGCAAGCAGTAGAGCCAGGCAGCAGTGGCACACACCTTTAATCCCAGGACTCAAGAGACATGCAGATGGATCTCTCTGAGTTCAAGGCCACCCTGGCCTACACCTTTAATCCCAGCACTAGGCAGGTGAAGACAGAAGTGATTTGGTGGACAGAAAAAGGAATATAAGGCAGGAGGAGACAAGAACTCACATCTTTTGTCTCTGAGGATTTGTGGAGACAGAACTACCATTTCAGCTGGGTAGGGGTAAGAGCTACTTGCTTGGCTGCTTTGCTTCTCTGACCTTCAGCTGGAAGCTTAAACCCCACTATCTTTCTGTGGGTTTTTATTACATTTCAATACATTAACTCCCATGATTTAAAAATATTGGGATCATAACAACTATTGAGACTATTACAACAAGTTTTTAGTTCTGAACAATAGATCACTACCAACAGCTGTTTTCATTGATTTATGGCAATTTTACTGCCTTTAAAGATGGGAATATAAAACAACAACACAAATTTCAGAAACCCTACAAACTCATGGAAATTGAACAATGCCCAAACACTCTATTGCTGGGTCAAGGAAAAGACAAAGAAAGAAAAGAAAGACTTTGTAGAATTGAATGAAAATGAAGACACAGCATACCCAAACATATGGGACACTCTGACAGCAGTACTAAGAGGAAAGTACTAAGTGCTCACATGAAGAAACTGGAGAATAGTCACACCAGAGAATTTATAGCACAACTGGAAGCTCTAGAACAAAACGAAGCAAATTCACGCCAGAGGAGTAGACTCCAGGAAATAATCAAACTAAGGGCTGAAATCAATAAAGTAGAAACAAAGAAAACAATACAAAGAATCAATGTAACAAAGAGTTGGTTCTTCAAGAAAATCAACAAGATAGACAAACCTTGATCAAAACTAACCAAAGGCAGAGAGAGACCATGCTAATGAACAAAATCAGAAATGAAAATGGGGACATAACAACAGACACCGAGGAAATCCAGAGAATCTTCAGGTCATACATGGAAAACCTGTACTCCACAAAATTTGAAAATTTAAAGAAAATGGACAATTTTCAGGATAGATATCATTTACCAAAATTAAATCAAGAAAAGATAAGCAATTTAAATAGACCTATAAACCGTAATGAAATAGAAGCAGTCATCAAAGTCTCCCAACCAAAAACAAGCAAACAAACAAACAAACAAAAAATCCCAGGGACAGATGGCTTCAGTGAAGAATTCTACCAGAAATTCAAAGAGCTGATGCAATACTCCTCAAATTTTTCCACACAACAGAAGCAGAAGGTTCATTGCCAAACTGTTTTTTACAAGGCTACAATTACCTTAATACCCAAGCCACACAAAGATAAAACTAAGAAAGAGAACTACAGACCAATATCCCTCATGAACACTGATGCAAAAATACTCAACAAAATGCTGGCAAATCGAATCCAACAGCACATCATTCAACGTGATCAAGTAGGCTTCAGCCCAGGGATGCAGGGATGGTTCAACATATGAAAAATGACATGATCATCTCACTAGATGGTGAAAAAGCTTTTGACAAAATCCAATACCCCTTCATGACAAAGGTCCTAGAGAGATCATCGATAACAGGAACATAACTAAACATAAAAAGTAGTATATAGTAAACCAACAGCCAACGTCAAACTAAATGGAGAGAAACTCAACACAAGTGCTCTGAAGTCAGGAACAAGAGAAGACTTCCACTCTCTCCATATCTCTTCAATATTGTACTTGAAGTTCTAACTAGAGCAATAAGACAACAAAAGTAGATCAAGGGGATACAAAAAGAAAGGAAGAAGTCAAACTTTCACTATCTTCAGATGATAGTGATATAAGTGACCCAAAAAACTCTACAAGGAAACTCTGATAACTGATAAACACCTTCAGCAAAGTGGCAGGATACAAAATTAATTCAAAAAAATCAGTATCCCTACAAAATACAGATGATAAGTGGACTGAGAAAGAAATCAGAGAAACAACCCCATTTATAATAGCAACAAACATCATAAAATACTTTGGGGTAATGCTAACCAAACAAGTGAAAGGCCTGTATAGCAAGAAATTCGAAAGAAATTTTAAAAGATACAAGAAAATGGAAAGATATCCCATGTTCTTGGATAGGTAAGATCAATATAGTAAAAATGGCAATCTTGCCAAAAGCAACATATAGAGTCAATACAATCCCCATCAAAATACCAGCACAATTCTTCACAGACCTTGAAGGAAAAATAACCAACTTTACTTGGAAAAACAAATGACCAGGGTAGTCAAAACAACCCTGTACAATAAAGGAATTTTGGGAGGCATCACCATCCCTGACTTCAAGCTATATTACAGAGCTATAGTCCTGAAAACAGCTTGGTATTGGCACAAAAAATAGACAGATTAATCAATGGAATCGAATTGAAAACCCTGATATTAACCCACACAATTACAAACACCTGATTTCTGACAAAGAAGCTAAAATTATACAAGGGGAAAAAGAAAGCACCTTCAACAAATGGTGCTGACATAACTGGCTACTGGCATGTAGAAGACTGCAGATAGATCCATATCTATCGCCATGCACAAAACTTAAGTCCAAATGGATTAAAGACTGCACCATAAATCTAACCACACTGAACCTCTTAGAAGAGAAATTGGGACATACCCTTGAATGAATTGGTATAGGAGACTGCTTCCTGAACATAACTCCAGTAGCACAGACACTTTCAACAATTAATAAATGGGACCTCCTGAAACTGAGAAGCTTCTGCAAGACAAAGGACACAGTCAACAAGACAAAACGGCAACCCACAGAATGGGAAAAGATATTCACCAACACCACATCTGACAAAGGGCTGATCTCCAAAATTTACAAAGAACTCAAGAAGCTAGTCTCCAAAACACCAAATAATCCAATTACAATGTGGGTTACAGAACTTAATAGAGAATTCTCATTAGAGGAGTCTAAAATGGTTGAAAGACACTTAAGAAAGTGCTCAACATCCTTAGCCATCAGGGAAATGCAAATCAAAACAACTCTGAGATACAATCTTACTCTTGCCAGAATGGCTAAAGTCAAAAACACCAATGACAGTTTATGCTGGAGAGGATATGGAGAAAGGGGAACACTCCTCCACTGCTGGTGGGAGTGCCAACTTGTACAGCCACTTTGAAAATCAGTATGGTAGTTCCTCAGGAAAATGGGAATCAGTCTACCACAAGATCCAGCAATTCCACTCTTAGGAATATACCCCAAAGAAGCACAAACATAAAAGGACATCTGTTCAACTATGTTCATAGCAGCATTATCTGTAATAGCCAGAACCTGGAAGCAATCTAGATGCCCCTCAACTGAAGAATGGATAGAGAAAATGTGTTACATTTATACAATGGAGTATTACTCAGTGGAAAAACAATGGAATCTTGAAATTCTCAGGCAAATGGATGGAACTAGAGGAAACCATCCTGAGCGAGGTAACCCAATCACAAAAAGATAAACATGGTATGTACTCACTCATATATGGATTTTAGATCTAGAGCAAAGAAGTAGCAGCCGACAATCCACAATTCCAGAGAAGCTAGTAAACAAGGAGGACCCTAAGAGGGACATACAAGATCTCCCAGAGAAGGGGAAAGGGACAAGATCTTCTGAGGAAATTGGGAACATGGGGGAGGGGAGAGGAAGCTTAGATAAAAGTAAGGAGAGAAGCAGAGGGGAGATGAGGACATGAGGGAGCAGGAAGTTTGAGTCACGGGAAGATTAGAGGAGAGCAAGATAAGAGATACCATAATACAGGGAGCCTTTATAGGTTTAAAGAGAAATCAGGCACTAGGGAAATGTTTGGAGATCTACAAGGATGACACCAACTAACAATCTAATCAATAATGGAGAGGCTACCTTAATGCCCTCCCCTTATAATGAGATTGATGCCTACCTTTTTTGCCATCCTCTAGCCTTCATCCAGTAACTGATGGAATCAGAAGCAGATACCCACAGCTAAACACTGAACTGAACTCCTGTAACCCAGTTGCAGAGAGGGAGGAGTGATGAGAAAAGGGGTCAAGATCAGGCTGGTGAGACCTACAGAATCAGCTGACCTGAACAAGCGGGAGCTCATGGACCCCATACTGATAACTGGGAAACCAGCATGGGATTGATCCAGATACCCTGATCCTGGGTGTCAGTGAGAAGGCCTTGGCAATCTATGGGGCCTCTGGTAGAAGATCAGTATTTATCCCTAGCATATGTATGGAATTTGTGAGCTCACTACACATAGAGGGATACTCTCTCAGTCTACGCACATGGGGGAGGGCCTATGTCCTGCTGTAAATGATCTGACAGACTTTGAAGATCCCCCATGGAAAGCCTCACCCTCCTTGGGGAGCAGAAAAGGGATGGGAAAGGGGTTTAGTGGGGGACAGGGAAGGAGGCAAGGGATAGGGATCTGGGATTGACATGTAAAACAATTTTTTTTTTCTAATTTGAGTAAATTTGAAAAAAGAAACATAAAAATAAATACATAAATATTATTGCAAAAGGATGGGAATATATATACATATTAGTTTAGCCCACGTGGTTATCAATATGTACATAAATTAAAAGATGGGTATACTCATTGTTACTCTTCTTTTGAAATTAATTGCTTGGGACAATTATGAGTCTTCTACTAAACACATAAAAATGTGGATGGATGGATGGATACATAAATATATTTGTACCCCTCACACAAAACATACATGCTGCTGCTTTCAGATTAGCTTTTACTAGAACAAAATTTTAATACAATATTTTTCTGTATTCTTTAAATTGTAATGCATTCACATAATAGTCACCCCTCCACTCCTACTCTCCTAATCTTTCTGGATAAACCTTTCCCATAAGCACATCCAAATTTAATATTCTTTTTTTTCGTATAACCCACTGAGTCCAATTAATATTGCCTATATGTATAATGGAGGTATAGCCATTTATTGGATCATGGTCAGCCTACTAGGTAGCACACTCCTAAAAGAAATTGAGCTTTTTTTAGCCTAGCAGCCATCAACTGTAAATATCTCCTCAGTTAGGGATGGAGGCTCATGTGCCCTTTCCACAATCAAGTTGGAATATTGACAGTCTTGATCTTGTACTGTCAACTATAGCTGTTGTGAGCTCATGAGTACAGCAGTCCTGTCAAGTCCAGAAGACAATGTTTTTATTCCCAATGCTATCTTATCCTGGATGGCTCTTACAATTATGTTTCCCCCTTTTCCAAGATGTCCTCTGTGTTTGGGTGAGAATATGCATGGCCATTTAGGGCAAAGAACTCCACAGTCATTTATTCCCTGAACTTTGACCCACTGTAAATATCTATGTTAACAATAACAACAAAAGTTTCTCTGATGAAGGCTGAGAAACTCACTCATCTGTAGGTATAATGATAAATATTTAAAAGGCAATTTTATACACTGTACTTTAATCAAAATAGTAGTACATTCTCCCCTAGGGCCTTGGCTAGGTTCCAAATTGGAAAATGGGCCTTTTATGCATTCAGAAAGTTACTTGTTACTGCCCTTATTAGATTTTTGTTAACTTGACACAAGTTACATTTGTTTTGGAAGAGGAACCTCAGTGGAGGCAATGACTCCATCAGATTGTCCAGAGACAAGCCTACAGGACATTTTCCTTATTTTTTTAATTACATGACTGTCTGATGCCTGCCAGAGAGGGCATTGTGTTTGCTTGTGAGTTCTCATGTAGATGCTAGAACTTGAAACCTATCCTCTCAAAAAACAGTCAGTGCTCTTAACTTCTGAGCCATCTTGCCAACTTAAAGGCAGTTTGTTGGTAATAATTGATGTGATAGATAGCACAGCAGTAAGCCATATTCTTCTATGGTCTCCATGTCAGTTCCTGCTTGCAGGTTCCTGCCTTTTATGGACTGTGATGTAGAAGTGTAAGCCACATAAAACTTTTCCTCCCAAGTTGCCTTTAATTGTGGCATTTTATCACAGAAATAGAAAACTCACTTAGACAGTTACCCCCATTCATGATGTTGAAACTAATGGGCATGCTGTACCTAGCAGGTCATTATGGTACATTTCAGGGTTCAAAAAAGATACAACTGTTAATGACTTAACTTTCCTATCAGCCTGCAGAGAGACCTGCAGTTTCATGAAATGTAGCCATCAGGGAGGAAGCCTCCAGGTCGATTGCCAACCTGATTTCTCAAATCCTGTGTTGAAGGAAAGTCTGGGCTATATAACAAGACCTTGTCTCAAAACACAACCCAGCCCTTGAGAGACTGAAATAAGAACCTCACCTGAGCTACAAAGCTAGTGATTGGCCCCAACAAGGGCTAGAAAGCAAGACTTTAATAAAATCATAAGTATAAAATAATTGATTAAAGAGAAAACAGTGAAGACAAAAAATGGGTGGAAAGGAAGAATAATTTGACTCATTTAACTAGATATGCTACCAACTTAATGACAATATTTGTTAGAAAAATCATTAGACATTTTTATATGGATCATCATGATAATGGCTTTTGTTAGGCAAGTTGTAAGGATGATGTAAAGGTAGCTTAATTTGAATAAAAAATAATTCCTCTAAAAGATGAGAGCAGATGATAGAGACAACTAGAAGTAGAACTTATCATTAATTTAAGTCATATTTGAAAAGCATTTTCATGAAACACTCTTGCATCTCTTATCACAAAAACAAATATTATGGTTGTGGAGGATTAATGCTGCTGTGTAAAAAAACCACCATTTTATTGTATAAAAATCAAGGTGTACAACAGTTAATGAGAGGTCAAACACAGAATTATAACTGCTTGTGTCTTTGTCCTTAGAACTCCATTCTTTCTTTTATGTCAGGTTTTTTAAAAAAAAAATATAATCATGCAATGCCCTGACAGAGAAAAGTACATTTGGAGCCGGGCCTTTAATCCCAGTACTAGAGAGGCAGAGGCAGGCAGATCTCTGTGAGGGCGAGGCCAGCCTGGTCTCCAGAGCGAGTGCCAGGATAGGCTCCAAAGCTATGCAGAGAAACCCCGTCTCGAAAACCAAAAAAAAAAAAAAAAAAAAAAAGTACATTTGGCAGTTCAGAGGGCTAAAGGAGATCAGAGGATGGTAAACCTTCTGCCGGCTACTTCCACAGGAATGAACCTGCTTCTATTGTTTTCACGAATATTTCCATGCAAGTCTGTTTGAAAAATTAAAAAAATAAAACTTGTGCTAGATAAAGAGAAAAATAGGGATATGGCAAAACTAAAGAAAAACTGTCCAAGAAAAATTACATTGTCTTACATTTAGGTGAACTTGTACTTCTGAGGTAAATGTTTAAAACGTGGTTCCTGAGATTTGAAAAAGTAGCAATTATGGCATCTGCCTCATTGTGACAAATTGTAATCTACTAATACAATGTAAAATCTCTGAAAAATTTAACAATAAAATCCCCCCTCAAAAAAAGCCATTGTGAAGCAACACTAAAATATCACTAGATTGAATTCTATTTGTGTGCAGTGGACTTCCCTGATTGTTTTCTGATTTTTATTCTTGTCTTTATATAATCAATTGAGTAATAGCTTCTGGAATTCTTATAAATAAAAAACAAGGAGCCAATCAACAGTAAATAGTTGTCTGCCATTGAGTTGTTATGAGCTATTTGGATTTTTTTCGTGGCTTTGCAAGTCAGAATAAGGTGTTTGCCACTTATTAACATGTGTGATGTCTTTATGAGAAAATAGCATGTTTAAAGTGGAATACCATGAAATAACTATGGAGGAAACTAGTATCATCCTTATGTGTGTCACAATGTTGACATGTAGTACTTGTTCTTTGCACCAATAGCATCTTCTTTTATGCACACAGTAGTACTAGATTATCAAGCATGAGGAAAATATATTTGCCTGGATTGCCGTTATTGCTTTGACTCTCTTGGAAGCCATTTGATTATATCCTATTATTCTCTTTGCCCCCAGTGGGTGTTCCACGTCCATATTGACTGTTTTTCACCCCAATGACCTTACTTCCAGGAGTCTCTCATATTGCTCTGCCTCCTACTGCCCTGGAAACACAGAGGCAGATATGAATTTCCACATTAAAGAGAAAAGTTTTGAAATGTACGTAAAGGAGAACTCAAAGAAAGACTAATTGTTCAAATATTCATGTCAAGGTCCTTCAAATATATATAGCCCCACTTCCTCCTTTCTCTAGCCAGAAGAGCTCAGGAGAGTCCTGCATTTCTTGCATGGTAAGGTCCACATCCTTAGCTAACACTGTTAGCATTTAACCCCATCATTCCCATCAAAATCATTTCATCCAATGCTTTGACTCTCATCTTCCCTAACATATTGTTAACTTCTGTTATAAAAACCTTACTGCTAGCAGAAACATTTCCACTTCCTTTCATCTTCACAATATTCTCAAGAATATATTTTTTAAAAATAGTAGGGATCCATAGTGTTCACAGAAGTTTGTCTGCCATATACCATATTCCAGTCCTTGCATACACACTGGTGAAACAAGAGTAGAAGTCAGTATACCTACAAGTCTATAGGTGTATTTCATTTTGTATTGAATTTTCACATACAATTTGACTAAAACTGAATTGCTCCACAAGAAATTTCCTATGACACAATGTGAATGGAATTGGAAATGGTTTTATTTTAAAATATTGCCAAGCCATATGCAAAAACTAAGCAGACATAATTTTATACTTCAATTGGTGAACTCACTTACTACCTAACAATAAAGAAGTGACAACAACTATAATGTTAACTATGTTGTGTAAAGGGACATTTACCAATCCAACCACCCAGTCCCTGGTAAATGACTCAGAGGCTGAATATGAATTATAGCTCAGGCATGTTACTAGCTAATTCTTACAATTAGATTAACCCTTATTCATTATTTATGCTTTGCCACATAGCAGTACCTTTTCTCAGTATGGCTTGTTTATCTTTCTGTGTCTAGCTGGTAATTCCTTGATTTGGCCTGACTCCACCCTTCCTCCTCCCATCATTGTCTCTGTGGCAGGTTGTCTCACTCAATCTCTTCTTGCCCTGCTGTTGGCCAATCAGTTTTTATTATCAATGAGCATAATCCACAGCATTTCCCCCTTTTTCTCTAATTAAAAAGGAATGTTGTAACCTTAACATAGTAAAATTATATATAACAAAAACAGTTATTAAGAATTACAGTAACAATATCCAATCCATTTGCATTTGTCAAAATTAGACAAAATACTTAATTATCTACCTTCTCTTGGTGAATCTAAAGTTTTGTATATAATTTACTTTCTATTATAACTAAGGAAAATTATAACTATAACTATTTAGTTTTCAACTCTATCAAAACTCCATAAGTATGAAATGTTACCTAATGACAGGGACACCAGGTTACTTGGACAGTCACCCAAAGCTCCTCTGTAACATTGGGGCATCCAACTCTGATCTACAGGTGTTTCAGAATACCTAGCAGACTTTCCTGTGAAACGGAGAATTCTGAATGACTCTCCTACATTTCTTGGCAAAGTTCAGCAGTCCCTTTTTTTTCTGTCCTGATGGTCCGTTTTGAAAAGTACCAGTCAGCAATTGAGGCAAGGGCAGATTCTTTTCCTACATGCTAGCTTTTTCCATAAAGAAACCAAACTGCATATGGAGTTTCTTCAATGCCCATCATCTTCTCTGAAGGAGACTGGTGATGCCATGAACAGACATGTCTCACTGTCATAAAAAACCTAAGTTATTAAAATATTTTAAATTCCACATTCTGTGGGTCTTTGAAGTGACTGAAGATTATCTATCTATCTTAAATATATTTCTGTATACCCAGAAAACCTAACTAACCTGACCATAAGTTTGATAGATATGGGTCATTATTACAGATGTCTAATAATAATTAACCTGTATTTTTAACTATACATTGTATGTTTAAATGAGCTGCTTGAGCAAATATCCACCCCCCAAAATAGAAACACACATCCTACATAACAAAAATTACCTGAAATATGTATCAATATACAAAAACCCATATCAATGTAAGATATTTGAGGCTAGTAGGGTTTTTTTTGTTAAAAAATAGATTCAATGATTACACTTTTATCCTATTTCTATATTCCCCTTTTTCTTTTTAGAACAAGGTCCCTGAATCTAATCTCCTTTGTTTAGTTTTTTTTTCTGGCCATTACCAATAATAACTTGTAAAAAACCCCCTAAACAAAGACAAACATTCATAATTTATTTGGGGGAATGTGGATGTAGTTCTCTAGATTACTTCCTGTTCACTGGGGCACTGGTAATCTTTGAAGGAGCCTGAGGAAATCAGTATAATTGTTAAGTCTTGGCTGGAGTATTTTATGAGGCTGGATCATCTCAGTACCCTTGAACCTATTTTGGATGCTGGATTACCTTTTTTACTTGTGTCTGGTTCCCTTGTTCTGGAAATGACATAAACTTTTAAAGGTAACATACATATATGTATTAATACAAATATAGATTGTATAAGTCAGCCAAAGAAAATATTTTGCTTTATGTTTGAGCAGGCAAAATATGACGCCTGTTCTGTAGTTGTTTTAGCTTTATTTCTTTATGTTTGTAGAGAGGATTTCAGGGAGTCTTCTCTAATCAAACCAAATTTTCTTTAACTTTAAATGAATCCACAGCCTTTTGTTTTCTATAGAAATGAAATTATAACCTCTTTTCCAAAGTAGCATATATTTGACTTAAATTTTGAAGTCAAGATAATTTTAAAATACACAGATTGGTTTAATCCATAATCCAACGCCTTTTAGCAACCAAAAAAAGTTAAAGAGAACACAATAATTTACATAATTCAGACTCCTTGTATTTTCCATCTTTATGTGGCTTATTATATTTTTTCATTCTATTCACTTTTTAAGGATTTTCTCTACCCTTTTTCTTTTCTCTCCCAGGCCTACATATATATTAAAAATACTGTAATCTGTTTAGATTTTTTCTTCTGAATCTGTCTTTATTGTATATCTATAACCTTTTTCTGTCTGCATGAGCAAAAACCCTGCGTGAAATGGCTGAGATAAGCTTCTCTGTCCTGCGATCAGTGTGAGAAACTGCAGAAACCTGTCATGCCACTTAGATCATGGTGATTGGCAGTCAGCTCCATCTCACTGGCAACTATCCAGAGATGTGTCTTTGCACTGTGGCCAGAATGAGAGACTAGGAAGCACAGTGTGGCTCAGTTTTTGTGTGTTTAGAACCTTTTTTCAGCTTTCTCAGGTCATATGTGGAGATTCTACATGTTAGAATTCCATATGTAAACAGATGTTTCCCATCCCTACTAACCAGTCCCAGATAACTGACTCAGAGACTGTATGTGAATCATAAATGCTTGGCTATTTTGCTCAGGCTTGTTACTAGATAACTCTTACATTTGCATTAAACAATATTCTTTATTTACATTCTGCCACATGATGGTACCTTTTTTCAGTACAGTGTGCCTATCTTGCTCTCTCTCTGTGTCTGGCTGGCAACTCCTTGACTGCCCTGACTTCACCCTTCCTCCTCCCATCATTCTCTCTGTGTCCAGTTATCTTAGCCAACCTCTTCTTGCCCTGCTATTGCCCAGTTTTTTTATTAACAATGAGCATAATCCACAGCAATGTTGATTCATAGCAAACTTTCTTGCCCTGACAATTTCATAATACATTTCAATCAACCTAGCTTTCTCTGTTTTAATTACCATTAAGAACTGTCAATAGATGATGACCTATAGCATGAATAATAAAAACCTAGAGACAGATATTGGGGTTAAAGCTGAAGACCAGAGAACTATTAGAGAGTGCCCACTTCTATCAATGCTCAGACTGAAAGGGCAATCATGTCCTCTGATTGTGTCTCCAAACTGTATTGCCCCCAGACTGCCTAGAATGCAAAGAGTTCTTGTCTCCTCCCGCCTTATATTCATCTCCAGTGCTGGGATTAAAGGCACACACCGCCACTCCCTAATTTCTTTGGGTAACTAGTGTGGCTTCTGGGATTAAAAGTATGTGCCCCCACTGTCTGGCCTGTATGGTTGACTAGTATGACTACTTTTGCACTCTGATACTCAGGCAAGCTTTAATAGATAATAAACAAAATATGACCACAATGACCTTTGATTCTCATGCCCATTGTCATATCTTGTGTTCTCTATCTGTGATAATAATTAAATTTTACCAGTATTAGGGAAGGTGTCTACATCTTCTATACCAGCAGTTTTCAATTTGTGGATCTTGACACTTGAGTGGTTGAATGACAGCTTCACAGGGGTCACCTAAGACAATTGGAAAACACATATATTTACATTACAATACAGAAGAGTAGCAAAATTGCAGTTATAAAGTAGAGATGAAAATAATCTTATGGTTGGGGTTTACCCCAATATGAGAAACAGTATTAAATGGTCACAACACTAGGAAGGTTGAGAACCACTGTTCTACACCAAACCATGTTAGGTCAACTTGTTGTTTCTTCAATAAAACTGGCATTGGAGAAAGACTCAGTTACCATTAAGGGGCTGGCCACTGGGAATTAAATCATGCTCCAGTGAGTACATGGGCAACACAAATTGGGCTTGTATTTATTTATTTATTTTTTTGTGTGTAGAAGGTGCAAGTGTAGGAGGGTGGACTTGGGAGGAATGGAAAAAAGCGTGGTAGAGGTGCATCATATGAAATTCCAAATTAATTAATAAAAATATTATGTTGGTGAAAATTTTATTATGCTGGCATTTTGATGAGAAAATATGTAGCTAGCATGATTGATCTCAACTGAAATTTAAGCTGAAAAATGAAGTTTGCTACAATACTGCTAGACTCCCCATTTATAACTATCTGGAGCTAAATCTCAATTGGTTTCATTGGTGAAAAGATATTTGCAACACTGGATGTGAAATTTCATTCAGAGACCAGAGATTCAAGCTGTGCATTTTCTGCTTTTTTCTGTTTGTTTTTGTTTTCTTTTCCAGCTTTTTTTTATCTGAATTAGAAACAGGATTGTTTTACATGACAATCCCAGTTCCCTTCTCCCACCCGTCCTCCCCTATCCTCCCAACTAAAACTTTATCTGTCACATATCTTTTCTGCTCCCCCTGGATGGTGAGGCCTTCCATAGGGTGTCATCAGAGTCTTTCATATCCTTTGGGATAGGGCCTAGGCCCACCCCC